>NC_051161.1:8994660-9353410 GCF_013339745.2 Dermacentor silvarum
TAGCGAGAGCTTCATTGAGGAACGGTACATATACCCAGTGCATTCATGGCGCCGCGCGCTAGTGTTGGCGTGAAAGACGTGCATTGAAAAGCGTCACGTAACCAGTGCATACCTGCCAACCTCGCAACATGAAAATTCGGGAGACTGCCGCGCGAGGGGGGGGGGGGGTAAAAAAGTTTCACCCCCCCCAAAAAAAAATTGTTTTGCCGCTGTGTGAAACGGCGCACGTGGTAGAGTCCATACTTGTCACGGTGTCACCACTCCGCAAATTGACAAAGCACAGAAAATCAGTCGTGTATGATCTCAGAAATACTTGCAAGTATCGTATTTTCCGGTGTATAAGACGCGTTTTTTTTTTCTAAATTTTTCGTGGGTGCGTCTTACAGAACTGTAAGACATATGTACGTTTTTTTTTTTTTCGGAAAAACTGCCGTCAACATCGGATTCGATTTGATGGCCACGCCAAGCGCGCTTGACTTACCTGCTCCGGCTTCTGTACGCGATATCGAGGTGCCGGGTTCTTTTCGTGATCGAGTTCCGGAGCGCCGTGCGAGGACGGAGCAGCAACACAAGCGGCGGCCGGACGACCGCGAGTCGACCGACCCCGAAGTCGTCGCATCTGCAGATTTATATCAAGATACAGCACGCGCCGCTGAGCAAACTACGCAGTTGCTATCCGAGTACACCCCCCCCCCCTACCTTCCGCGCTAACGCGCCTTCCCGCTTTCCTCTCTTGTGCACGATTCGGCTCACCGTCGCAGGCTCTCACACGCACCTACAGCATACGGCGCGCGGGGACGATGTTATCGCCCGTGGACTCTATACGGTACATCGCGGCAGCCACGACGGCAGAAATGCGCCTGGAGTAACAATATATGCCACTCATACGCTTGCGCGTGACCCGCGTTCACAGAGTGAAACGTCACAAATTTTTTTTTTAATCGCTTACCGAACAGGTGCGTCTTATACACAGGTGCGACTTATGTCTTTGTCCGGAAAAACTGCCGTGTTGAGTGGGGTGCATCTTATAAAAAAGTGGTTATAGACCAGAAAATACGATACTTATTCTTGGCTTTTGAAAGTGCCATCGATCGTTCCAACTTAACTCAGGTAAAAAAAGTGTAGTTCGGCATTCGCACTTCACTCTACAACCTGACAAAGCCAATTGAACCCTAGCGCACTCACGGTCATAACGACTGGATTGCTAAAAACGCTCAACCCAGCCTGATACGAGCCAATCGGAAAATCCAATATGGCAGCACCCGTCGGCTGCTCGCGTTCGTGGTGGTAGCCACCCACCATATAGTGGTGGTGCCGGCGGCTGCTACCACGATTCACGGTGCATGCGGGTGACGAACTGCTCCCACGCCGCTTTTCCGCATGGTTATGTTACAGGCAGTAAAAAAAAAAATAAAAAAGTGGCGGCCACTTTTCGGGAGATTTGAGGTCGCGTCCATACAATCGGGAGATGCGAGAAAAATTCAGGAGGCTCCCGAACAATTCGGGAGAGTTGGCAGGTATGCCAGTGCATTTGTGGCGTAGCCTGTAGAGCATTGTAGAAAGGCACACACCTATTGCACATATACCCAGTGACCCAAGCTGGCATTGAATAGAATCCTGGAGTTTTACATGCCAAAACCACTTTTGATTATGAGGCACACCGTGGTGGGGGACTCCGGATTAATTTTGACTACCAGGGGATCTTTAAAGTGCTCCCAATGCACGGACACGGGCGTTTTTGCATTTCGCCCCCATTAAAATGAGGCCACCGCGGCCGGGATTTGAGCCCGCGACTTCGTGCTTAGCAGCGCAACACCATAGCCGCTAAGCCACCGCGGCGGGTTCCAAGTTGGCATCAAAGAGGTCCGTTGAAGACTACCAGAACAGACCGACTAGCACAGTGCTCCAAAGCGGCGTCCATTTCTTCTACCAGCAGTACCTACCCAGTCCTGCATCAACAGTGACAAAAAGGTTTGCTTAAGCGCGGCACATATGTACACATTGCTACATCCTCAGTGACTAAAGTTGGTTTCCAACCCTCAGCAGCCCGACGGTCTAACCATGCGACCGTGGACAACACAGTGACCCAGGTTGGCGGGAAAACGGTTAGATACGAACATACATACATAAAGGCACCATAAGGATGCTCACGCATTAAAGTTCTGGCAGAACCCATCTCACGATGAATGTCAACGTTAGTGCGATTAGCAATGTAGCGACGCTCCGTATTGCCACCACCGAAACGTGTCACGTATGAGGCGTGTATGCGGCCGGGTTCCTTTCTCGCGCTTCCCACTGAACACGCTGCGCCATCTAGCAACGCCACCGCGAAGTCTGCGCGGGGCGTCTGTGTGGATTCAGAGAAGATTCATATTCAGATAAGATTGTCGCGGGTTCGATTCCGCCAAGCACCGGATAAATTTTAAATGATTTTTTTTTTTTTTTGCCACTGAAGAGCGGCACATACCAAGTGATAGATATTCAGTGACCACAATTGGTCCGGCGGTCGGTTTAGAACCCTGTTTCCTCAGCAGAGCAGTCCGATGCTGTACCCATGCGACCACGGACTACCCGTGACCCGAGTTTGCGGGAAAACGGTTAGGAGAAAGATAGATAGTCCCCTGAAAGTGCATGAAGTTCCCAAAGAAAGCTAATCGCATTAAATGTGTGCGTGGATTTAGAAAACCGTCGGGCCTGCGAACATTAAGTACAGGCAACGAAAGCCTCTATTTTCTAGCTTTTTTTTTCGGTAGCCATAATCTTCGACTTCAACTCTGAAACCTGGTGACAGATGAGAGTAGAGAGCGAAAGAATAATCTCAGTGGTACACCGTGCACCTTTAGATTCGATGTCCGACAAGTCCAGCAGGCGCCGTCGAGGGGCAGGTTTTCCCGTGACCTGTTTTTCTTTCCAATGTTTATAACTCAAATTTGGTTCACCCAAACTACGCATAGTACTTAAGAGGACGCCTTTGCCTGGCACCAACTCTGATATCCCTATTCAAATAAATGTAAAAAAGCATAAATGCTTTTACGAGACAACCGCTGGACCGATCTGAATAAAATTTGTTGTATGCAGGAAAGTTAATTTATAGAAACTCTAAGAAGGACCATTTTTATTTAGGACCTCAATTTTTTACAAACATTCTCGAAAATTGGTAAGTTAAAAGAAATATAGAAGAACGATGTTTACCAATCTGTAACTCTGCACGGAGAACAGATATCGCAGTTCTGTAAACTGCATCTGCACGAGAACATCAAGCGTAAATGTGTAATATATGAACCTACAGCTTACAGGAAATCATTATAATGTTTACGAGGGTTTTGCAACATTCCTACTCACAAGTTAGTGGTATATTTGAAAGCGGCGTATGATATATATTAGTTATGTTTGCTTTAGATGTACTATTAATAAGGGAAATTTACAGAATTGTGATAGCGTTTTTTTATTGCTGAGTTACAAAGTTACAAAGTTAATACTTTATTTTTCTGAAATGCTCTGGAAATATTGGTCACATAAGTTGAAAATGCACTTTCTATAGTGACTATATTATAACATTTACTTTTCTTTTTAAGTGCAACAGAGCTCATCGAAACTGGGGCCGTGATTGCCGAGAAAAACGATTTCCCCGCTTCCCATGTGTTACGATAGGAATGCCCGAGCAAAAGCTTCCTTTTTTTGTATACGGTATTGACAAATAAAAAATTAGCTACCGGAAGATTCGTAAAAGCGAATTTACCAATAAATAATGATGAACGCTTATATTGACGGTTCAGAATTAATATATGCCCCTGCCTGTTAGGAACACCACCACAAGAGACTCCAAATAAGTGCACACTCTCTGAGCGTTTACTGTTTTCTTCTATTTCCCACCATGATATGAATTTATATAGGAGCTTTTTACGGTGCTTTCATCGAAATGGCGGTCACTTGCATGTGACAAAACAAAACTAAAATAAAGTGCATGAACGTTGAGTGTTTTTCAATTTCTACAGCAGAAGTTTCAAATGTTACTCTTCGTAGGCATGGATGTGAACACGTACACGCGCTGCAGTGACAATGAGAGAGGGCTAGGCTTTCTCATGTGTTGGTATCTCATTAAAACAATAAGCTGAAAATGACTAAATGCCTAATATTGAATGTCTCGTCCTTGTTTCAGCGTACTAACATGAAAACTTTTACTCCAGCTCCAAGATTAAGGAGCATCAGGACACGTACAAGGACGGCTTGGTCCGAGACTACATCGACGGCTTTCTCAGCGAGATGAAGCAACAGCGAAACGGAGGTTTCACTCGTGAGTACGCATAAGCGTTGCGGATGTTAAAGGGCAGTGAAATAAGCGGTGTCGTCCATAGCTTCTTTTGTTTTATTTATTTATTTGCTTGTCGTCAATCCCAATACAAATTATCGCAAGCAAAATGTTCACTCTGCTGAACAGAGCAGTGAAACCGCTTCGGTACGCTAAAAACGTCAGACGGAAGCCTAAAGAAAGTTAAATTCCGAGCTTTACGTGCCAGAACAACGATCTCGAGGCAGGCTGTGATGGGGGACTCCGCCGTGGTGAGGGACTATGGATTAATTTTGACCACCTGGGGTTCTTTAACGTGCACCTAAATCTAAGTTGTTGCATCTCGTCCCTACCTAATGCGGCAGCAGTGGCCGGGATCCAACACGTGACCTCAAGCTGAGCACCATAGCCGCTGAGCTACCGCGGCGCGATCAAACAGGAAGTTATTACTGAGACGTTGCCTGAAAAGGAAAGTTATCATACGCACGACTGTAGCACAAAGCTGCAGAGGAAACCCATACGAGTTGCTCAGAAAGAAAATTTCGCACTTGAAGAAGAATTTGTTCTGATCCGGATATATAGAACCCGCAACCAACGCTTTCCCGGGGCAGTCGCTGTGTCATCAAAGCTTTGGAATTCCGTAATTGACTGGTAGTGCACGTTCTTTTCTCCTAATTATTTCACGTTCGCACACAATGCTGCTTTGTCATGTTCCAGGATCTGTCAATTTTTTTATTAATATTCGTGTTGATGCTTGCTGGTGTGTCATTCTTTGTGGATTCCACATTGCACCCAATAGCCCTTGTAGGACTAGGGTATGTAAAATAACTAAATCAATGAATAAATGAACAAAAAAGTAGTGCCACTTGCCGTGCACAACGCATCCTACGCATGCAGGTAACCTTCTCAAGGGCAATGTCGCGACCTTCTTCGGGGCCGGCAGCGAGACGGTTCGCTCTGCCCTCGAGTGGTTGCTGCTCACGTGTGCCGCCAAGCCGGAGCTGCAGCGCCGCATCCACGCCGAGATTGACGCCGTCCTTGAGGGTAACCAGAGCTCGAACATCTCGTGGAGCGATCGCAGCCGGATGCCGTACACGCAAGCGTTCATATGGGAGACGATGCGCTACAAGCCAGTCGTCCCGCTGAACCTAATGCGATAGTAAGTTTAACAAGAGTTGTGCGAGTTGGTTCATGATACGGAATGAAAAGGTGTGCAAGAAAGACACGGACCGGCACAGCGCAAGCGCTCCACCAGAGCAGAGCAAAGCAGAGTTCTCTCCGCCATTTTACATTCGTTTTTCTTTGGGGTGAAAAGTCAAGAGAAAGGGAATAGTGGATGAACTTGCATTCCATTGCAAATGAAACTCTGCGACAACCTTTATGTGATCTCTTGCTTCGCGCATGTAGCACACGATGAAATCGCTGATCTGGTTGATTATGTACACACTTGCTGCGTAGTAGCTTTGCGCACCATCTTGTGAGCGTGGTGTATACTTTATATACCCTCAACCCTTTTCCCTTGTGTAGGGTAGCAAACTGGACGCTTATATGGCTGAACTCCGGATGCATAACTGACATAGGTTGAGGTCCGAGTGTCCACAGAGCTGTTATCGAAAATATCCCTGAAACATTTACGCCGAAGTTGACAAGAGGACAAGCGTAGTTTTCTCCTCTTTTGACAGCGCGCAGCAGTTGTGTCATCGTATGTAGCATCCGAATGAGCAATCCGACAGAACAGCCCCTCCACCCCCAACACAGAACAATTATCTCGAAAAACTTTTTGCACCTTCTTCACCAGAACCAATGCGGCAACAAACTTTCTTGAATACGCTTTGACAGCTGATACAACAAAACATTACCCTTAAATTTCACTTTTCGGTAAAAATTTTAAGCGTATTTGTTAACACCTTGCGCTTCGCTCACTGTTTCATGGCACAGCGCTGACGCAGACGTTAAGGCGGGAGGCTACGTCATCCCCCGCGGCAGCATTGTGATCGCATCCATATGGTCTATCTTCCACGACAAGTCCTTCTGGGGAGATCCGGAAGTCTTCCGGCCGGAGCGCTTCCTTATCGACGGTGAGACACGACCGCTGAAACCAGAGCAATTCATCCCCTTCTCTTACGGTAAGAAATATTTGATACTTTCTTACGGTAACAGATGTTTACCTAAGGGCAACTGATAACTCAAGAAGCTGCGTCTACGTGAGTGCAGTGTGAACGGAACAATGTGTTCTCAATGCAAATATTAACACCTACAATGAGGGGGGGGGGGGGAAGAAAAAGAAAAAAAACTCCACGGAATATACTTTGATGTGAGGACTCATCCTTACTGCGTGAGAACATCTTACGCAGATTTTGAGTTTGGAAAATGACGTACTTCAAATGTACGCAGCGCGCATATTTCGCCATAATGACAAAATGCACTGAAACAGCGCTAAATAAGGACAAAGAAACAAATAGGCACCACACGACAACCATTGTACCAATGAATAAAATGCACTCTAAAGAAAAGCGTGGCCTTCGGCACATTTTACTACGCCTTGATTATGATGATGATTATGTTGTAAGCAGTGACTTGTGTCATTCGGAGAACGGTAAGAACACACGATTAGCAAACGCGCCCACATTCCGCAAGCTACCCCTTTTGCAGGAAACATTGTGCATAAAACACAACGTTGAAGCTTTTCATACCATTGTTTTTCATCAATTTCATACAATTTCTTCATCTTTTACTGTTTCGCCTCAACTGTGTCTTTTTTTTTTTTTTTCGCTGCTCGTAGGCAAGCGCTCGTGCACCGGTGAAGTGATCGCCAATATGGAAGAGTTTATCTACTTCACCACCATTCTGCAGCACTTCACAATCGAGGTGCCACCCGACAGCCCGAGCCTTGTCTTTGACGAAATCACTGGCCTCTCTCTCCGACCCAAACCCCAAGCACTCATCTTCCGGCCGCGACGGGTACACAATTGAGCACACCACAAGTTGAACCTGCTCGACAGAGTGTTAGAGCTAAGGTATAAAGCGGCATGCTCATGATGCTAGTGATGATGTAAGCACTCGTTATATGAACAAACTTGCGATGTGAACAATGTCGTTTTATTGTTAATATCGTTTTTCTGTCAGCTTTTGACGAGTATATATGCACACGCGTAATTTTCTTTCCCGAGTGTCGCTTCAGAATTTTTTCCTCGGACGTTTCTTTGATCGCTATAGATGACGTAACAGTAATGATATGTAATAGATGCAACCGCTGTACAGTCAGCTCTTGGCTCACGGTGTACACATATGTGCTCGGCGCTCGCAACTTGTTTTTGCCAGTTCTGTCCAGTGATGGCAACAAAAAGTAAGGCACTGCCTGGTGACTGCCATGTTTGACGGGGTGTTCAACGTGCCGCGTTCTATCAGCAGTGGCGAAAGCATAGTTTTAATGCAATTAACATTATTAGGCTACTTCACGCACTTTCCGGTAGTACGAAATCTATCTATCTATGTCTACATCTCACCGTTTTCTTTTCCCAGTGCAAGAGAGAAGCGTGACCGCTCATACATGACGCGTTTCAGCGCCTTGCAGGGTTTACGGTATGTTTCAGCGGTGGAAATACAGTGTGTCGATACATTGCTTCAATGCCAATCGCATTAGACAGTCATCCTGGGATGGTTATTGCTGGATTTTTTTTTACTTTCTCGTAATGCCTGCAATTAATAACGTGTGCGTATGCTTTGACCTGATCAGTCTTTAAAAAAAACGGAACATATCTCACTGTACAACATACCAATAGTAATTTCCCCTATGTTGTCCTTGGTGTCGTTGTTTGTTGGCTTCTTATGATATGATTAATAAAAATCGGGCCCCTCGGTTCCCTTTATTCTCGTTCATTACATACGAGGACTCGAATCCGGCAACACTGATGCCTTCAGGTAGCATATGTGGGTTTATTGACCAGTTGTCATCACCCAAAAAGATCACGTGCTCGTGACGCCTGCGGCAGAAAGAATGTTCCACATCCGCCCTATGGTTTGTGAGTGGTGGCGCTGGCTAACACTCCCAGGGTTAGTTCTAGTTGTAAAACATAAATACCCCAGAAAGTGGATGGGAAAACGACTCCGCGGTAGCTCAATGGTGAGAGCATCGTACGCGTAATGCGAAGACGTGGGTTTGTTCCCCACCTGCGGACAGTTGTTTTTTCATCCATTTTCATTTCCATTAATTTATCATTTCTTTAATTCAATTAGTAAGTACAAGTAATTTCCCCTATGTTGTCCTTGGTGTCATTGTTTGTTGGCTTCTTATGATATGATTAATAAAAATCGGGTCCCTCGGTTCCCTTTCTTCGCGTTCATACCAATATTTAGTAATTCTGTAATGATCATAACTATAAAATGTATATATAAATCATTACCTGCCATCTTGACTTTCTTTCAATGAAGTCTGCAGCGCATTGGAATAAAATTGTCATTGACGCACTTTCGATATTCCATCTTAATTCACGACTGAAGGGGATAATGCATTTGGGTGCGATTGGTACAAGTAACGAACACGATGAATTCAGGAACACTGGTACGGAGACCATCGAAGGTGATTGCCAACGTAAGCGAATAGCTTACGTGGACCACGAAAATCACATTAACAAAAATTTAATTCTTGGGTTTTACGTGCCGAAACCACGATCTTATTATAATTGGGCATTCCGGATTCATGCATACACCTAAATCTAACTACACATATCCTAAGTACATCTAAATCTAAGTTTTGCATTTCGCCCCCTTCGAAGTGCAACCTTTGCGGCCGGGTCGAACCCGCGACCTAGAGTCAGGAGCGCAACGCTATAGCCACTGCCACGGCAGGTCAGATATGAAATGGATACACTAGCAATACTTCCGAAGTAGATTCATGCTGACCTCGATGACTGTGTTTTATGATGCCGTGGGAGGGCCACGAGGGGGAGTGCCTTGACGTAGATGCGGCGGCACATAGACGGAGACCCCATTGTGATGTGCATCCTTTCGCGGGGAAGAGCAGACGGCCAACCGCCTTTTGGACCTTCAGCACTTGAGCAAAGAGCGCCTTGACCGCTCTAGCCCACAAGAGCCGGTGCAGGCACAAGTAGGCCCCGGCCCGCTTCCATAGTTTGCGATTGCCGCCCAGCACCATCGGTACTGCTCGACGGCGTAAGGCCATGCTGGGATGGACGAGAAGGGCCTTTGTCTTCGTGGACGATACTGAGAGGCCCACTGCTTGGAAGTAGGAAACAATTTCGTCCAGGGCGCGCTGCAAGCAGGACCGCACAGCTGGAAGGCTTCTAGTGGGACCCCGCGTCCACAGAGCTACATCATCGGCGTATACAGAAATGCAGACACGATGCCGGAGGTCTGCTGGGATGGCAGAAGGGAGAGACGCCAGCGCCAAGTTGAAAAGGAAGGGGCTCAGGTTGAAAAGGAAGGGATCCTTGAGGAACTCCGGAACAGACCACCCGTGGGGAGCTCACAGCCAGTGTTGGCAGGTTTGGCTCTATATAACTAAATTGGGCTACAGAAAAACATTTTTGGCATCAACTTTGGTGAGTTGGTTATGTGGCTATATTTGGGCTACTGAAAATCTGCGACATGGCTTTGTCTGGGCTATAAGTGGTTCCCTAATCCACGCTCCAGAGGTGGCTCTCATCGAGTAGAAACAAATTTCAAAGGCTATGTTTTAGCTGGCTGCAAGCACCAAAGGAAATTGCGGAGCCGGAAACACGCCATGGACGCGATGTTGCAGAACACAGCCGACACAGAAGCGTGTATACATCTATGCGACAATATACCGGAGCCTAAAAATTTTTTCTTTTTACAACCACAAAGAACCGATGACGGCCGCCAAAACAGCGCGCGCGCTTAGTCGCAGCGCGTTTTGTGCGTACGTATACTCACACTTATCCTAACCATGGTACAACGAAGGACGGTATATACGGTTGCTCTATAGCAAAGGAGCAGGCAGCACGGCTGTGCGTGTGTGCGTGCGCGAAATGCTGCCCTCCTCTCTGCGCCGTTATCGTGGCCGGTGGCTTTGTTTCTTTATGCACTCTAACCCCCATATTCAGAAATGCATCTTAGTTGAAGCCCATGCTTGACTTCCTTTAAATGACGCCTGTCGTGAACGCGCCCGAGGAAGCACGATGAGCGTCCTGGGAGCGTTCACGACAGGCGTCATTTAAATGAAGTCAAGCAATAGCTTCAACGTAAGATGCATTTCTAAATACGGGGATTAGAGTTACACCACGCATCAACGTGCTTAACATTTGCGCCAGCAACATCGTCTAATCTTCGTCTTAACGGTTTTAGTCATCAAACACCCGATCCCTGGGCATCGGGGTGAGCGTGGCAGTAGACGGTGTTTCACAGTACATTGTGCTAATATGGCTATGCTAAGCAAGGGAGAGCAATAAAATAGGCAAAGGCGATCGTGGTGCTGGCATGAAAGAAGTGAAGCACGGGTAGATGACACGCTCCAGTGTGATCATGATGCCATGGCTTCTGGGTGAAGTATCACGCCGGGCAGAGATTTCGATGTGCACGTTTCTCACGGTAAGCTTTACTGCCATTTTCCTTTTCTTGCAAGATCAATTTTTGTGCGTGCTTCATTCGAAATTCATTTCGATAGGTTAGACTTATAAGATTGTATCTTCCTCAAAGAGGGGATACGATCAGAGAGGAGGAGGAGGGTCATGCAAAAAAAGGATTGCCGTAGTCGAATGTGAAAAATGTGTACAGAAATAAACCTGCAAATAATCATGGCTATATTTGGCCATGCATTTTGTCCCCTCTTTTTTTTTGTGTCTGGCTACATTTGGGCTACGATTTCTTTTAACTCTGGGCTACGCCGCCTCGTCCGACCCGGCAACGCTGCTCACAGCCTTTCCCACCCTACACAAAGGGAGCACCATGTGAGAAAGGCCGTGACGAAACGCCAGAGACATCCCGTAACCCCGAGATCGTCTAGAGAGTGCTCAATGACCGGGTAAGGCAAGCCTTTGCCTTTGGCAAGATACCCGTTTGCCGGCGCCCAACCATTCAATACGGTAGGCAAAGATATGTAATCACTTTAACAAAGAACAATAAGAAATGTGCTTCACCCAGCCTTATTCATTTAATGTTTTGGAAAGCTTCCTCCTCGCTCTCCCTGCCATTCTCTCGTCTTTAGAATCGCGCAGGTTTACATTATAAACGTCGCGTTGCTGTGCAGTTCACCGTTCTCCAAAGTGCGCCATTATGTAGTGCCGGGCTAAGCCCTTTGTTTACAAGTGCACAAGCAATAACAGATCCAAATTAAACGCAACCATTGACATCGCAATGCTTTAGTCTCGATACATCGTGACAATGTGGCTGCAGGATGCAGAACTCAAACAGCGTGCACTAGCGGGAAAAATTCCGTTCCCACCACACTTTTAAAGTGAAGCTTTCTGTGCTTGCCCTCACGAGTTTGGCGTGGCTGCTGGCTGGGGCACTCAGTATCTCGGTGGATATATTTGTGGATACACAGCCAAGCCTCACGATAACAAAGTTTAAGGGGTAGCCAGAACTACTTTGTTATATCCATTACTTTGTTATATCAACTACTGTACGCATTGCAATATGAATCCCTTTGAGGATTTCAAGGAAAATTTATCTTTGTTACATCCATTACTTTGCTAGTTTCGTTATAACGAAGTTTGACTGTATATATAAAGGTTATATGTGCACCGATTTAAAGTACAAGCAAACAGGCTTATATAAAGTGCAAGTATGTGCATCTCCTGTTCCGCATAACAAAAAGAAAAAAAAAGATCCTACATAAAACTTCCGACATATGACGTCGGCTCACAGGTATCTCTCAAGCACACCAAATTGTTAATGGAATGGTGAATTATATTGCCACGGTGCAGCAAAAACAGGAGACGAGGTCACCTATTACAAAGAACAGCCTCATCTTGGTCTTCAGAACTTTCATCGCTTCGAAGTCCACTTCGAAGCGATGATGTTTTGCGCGCCGACAAGCACGCTTCGCGGGACTGTCCTATGAGAGCCCTCGGAGTGGGACACCAGGATAGACGAACACGATTGTTCAAACATGCCACCGTTCACGTGACTGTACACGCGAACGATAAGGCGTTGGTGTCCGGCATGGGGTGAATATATTCACTCGATATCCTGTCGCTGCGGCTCGGACTTCGTCGGTTTGTCAGCACCCATCAGCACATTCTATTTGTATAAATACGGCTAGCTAGGTCGGTGTATAGAAGGTGCAGTAAATGCACTTTTGAATATTTGCACTACCGTGTTGTCGTTCCAGTGTCCCAAGAGCACATCTGATACCCAACAAACTCCCACCGTTGTCGTTGTGAACTAATTCCTTGATTTGCTTAATTTTCTTTGATTTGGCTATTCGGTATGTGCCACTGGGGGTGTGCATTTCTTGGCTAATATCATCAGAATGGGTATGTGCCACTGTGACACAAGAGGTACAGAATCCTTAAATGGTGCTCGATAGGTGTCATACTTTTCTGTGAATACACCTCTCATCTCCATTTTTCCCTCAACAAGCAACATACATCACCTTCGTCCTTGCAACATCTCTGCGTAGTTTCGCACTGTGCACCTGCCTGATATAGAGTTTGCATTTCACTATAGCTTGTGATCGACTAAGAATAACGTTGCAACCTTCGTGGTGAATAAACAAACATTTCATGACATTACACGCTGCACAGTATGAAAATAAAAGTGTATTCATCCATCGTCTTTACGTGTAGGGCATTTAATTAACCACTTTAAAGCTTCACTCCACATAAATTCCAACATCTGCATTGGATCTGTACTTTTTTTTTTTTACTTGATTCACTTCATTGAAGTAAACACCCCTATCCTAGTAGTATTTTTCAGCTGCCTCATAAATTCATCCATGAGTCATTCCACACCAAATCAACCAGCGTTTTTTTTTTTTTTTTCACATTTCAGATATCACTGAAAAAATTTACACGTTCGTTGACGTTCAAGACTCATTCTCCCAGTTTATTTTTCTCTACAAAAAAAATGTCACAGTTTCGCCCTAAGGGCGAAGCAATGAATGCGATAGCAACACAGCAATGTCATACGAAGTAAGGTGAGCGGCTTTGGTAGCAATATGAATTGTAGTAAACATGAGCTGATTAAGTAAGCAGGCGTGCTGCGGCGTAAGTAGACCGACATGAAGAGAGACTCGATGACCACGAGAAGGCGCATGTGAAACGGTGGTGTTGATGAGAAGCGCTGCCCGTGGGCAGCGCGTGCGAAGGGACACACCTGTAGCGCTGCACTGCCGATCCGGGCAGCATTGCTTGTGTAGCGTGCGTCGGAAAATGTGGCCCGACTATTACGAACTGAATGAACAAGCGTGGTGTGAGCGCGCACAAACACGAAGAGATCACACTGAATGACAGCAGACAACGACTGTCAAAACGCTGGCAGCAAGCGCATATACGCCGCAACGGGGAAGGTACGTGCGGTCTATCGCTTCAACGGAAACTGAGCGGCGAATGTAAAGGTCAGAGCCGTGTGGAGATAAGAGACGGTGCGAGCGAGCGACGAGCGCGGTTGTTGGCAGAGTAGAAATGCGACCACCCCCCCCCCCCCGCCCCCCTACGCTCCCTCCGGCGCTCGCTTCTCGCTTCCTTGCTTGCGCGTGGAAGATTGAGTGCGTTCGCTCTCCGTGACAGTGTGCGTCCCCGCACGCTTCCGCTCGGGCATACGGCGCGCGGCGAAGATTTTATCTATACGGAACCTCACGGCGACGGCGACGACGACGGCGACGCCGACGGCAGAAATCCGGTGGAAGTGTCCATATAATTGCTATCGCAATAAAATTTGCAGCATTTTGGCGACACTTTAGTTTTCCTGCCTAGCTGAGCCAGAAGGCATCAATAAACTTTTTTTTTTTTTCAAAGATACATTGTATGATCCAGTCGTTCAAATGGTGTGTACGGCAAGACGATTAATGAAGTCATGTGAATACCAAAATTACCAATATTACAAATATTTGAACACTTCGAGTGCTTTTGGCACCGGCAAAAGCCAGTAAAATTGCAAAGCTTGAATTATTTTCTCGGAACGTAAGAAAACCTAGAAGCCACAAGTTAAACATAGAATGGCAGCCCGGTCGACATATTATAGGTGAAAAATATTTTAAGCTTTGAAGGTTCAGCAGATTGCCTGAAAAAAAAAAATTGAAGTTTTTGCAAAAAGCTTCATGTTCATGATAAAAAAAGTAGCTTTGGTGGTCGGCTCAGAAATATATGTGATGCATCATTAGAAAGCTCCACATGTCTGCTATTCATGTGAGAAGTTACAAAAAGGGATTTTTAATTTGCAAAAAAAATTTTTTTGAATTTTTCTGGCACCACCGGCTTTTCTTTCACATGTGTCCAAGCTGCCCGGCCTGGTATTGGTTATTTTGGCAGTCACATCACTTCACTGTCTTGCCATGCACACCATTTGAACAACTGAACCATACAATGTGCCTTTGAAAAAATGTTGCAGTTTCGCCCGAAAGGCAAAGCATCGATTGCGATAGCAAATTAGTTGACAGCTATACAAAGTAAGGATAGCAGTTTCATCGGCCGTATAAACTTGTAAACATAGGCATACTAACTAAATGAACAAGCATGGTGTCACACACGCACAAGCAAACATGAACACATCTCACTCGATGAATGCGGAAACTCGCTGTTAAAACGATGGAATGAGGAAGCGCGTCAGCAGTAGCAAGCGAATTGACCTTCGATCTGCGTCTAGCATCAACGCAAATAAGTCGCAAAAATAACGCACGGCAGACCGTGTCCCCAATGCTTTCGAGACACAGCGGCCCGAAGTAAAACGCGAGCCCCCCTCCCTACTCCCCCCCCCCCCCCCCCCGGGACGTTACGCGCAACGGAAGACGGCGTATTTCCTTCCCACTTTCCCCTTTTACGTGCGTGAGATTGAATCGCGATTGCCGGCTCACCCTCACAAGCTTTCACTCGCACATACAGCATACGACCCGCGGCGACGATTTTATCGCCCTAGGACTTTATACAGAACCTCACGACGACAATGACGGCGACAGAAATGCGCCTGGTGTGTCCATATAATTGCTATCACAATAAAAAAAAATCGCACAGAAACTTCTCTGGGAGTTATCTAAATACGCGTACGCATTGTGGTGCTTGCTCATCTCCATGCAGCCCAGTGTCATTATCACTGTTATGACACTTGATCTGGTCAGTACAAACGACAGCGCAGCGGCGACACGACCTGGAGCTGATGGCGGCAAAGTACTGCAGGTGTCGGCGCCAGGTGCGCTGATGATGTTCCGATTATAAGCAGTCATCGATTTTGATGCACTGTCCATTCGTGTCGAACCATTATGAACCGTGACCAAAGGATGCCAGCAGCGGCACGGACCAATCAAGCGCATTCTGGCATGGCCGCACAGACCGTATCTGGAAAGCAATCTGCTAAGCGCACAGAGACTGCTGATAGCTCTGCGCGCTGTGTTTTTGGCCGCTATGTTCGCATTGAAGCGACAGGCAGTGCGAAAGTAAACTCACTCGTCACTGCGGGCTCTATCTTGAAAGCCTTACCGGTCGGACGGACAGTTTTCTTGTTGGGTAAGCAGTTGCAAACTTGCAACAGCAGAGCCCAACCCCCCACAACACTTTTTTAGATTGCAGTGACATTGCTGTTACCGATTTCACCTACTTGATAAACTTGTCTGAATAAACTTGCTTGAAGCAAGTACACCTCTGATTCACCATCAGAAGTATGTGGGAGGCTATGCTTGTGGTGTATGCTGTCCTGTGCTGCCACAAACATGTGGCACAGGCACTGCCCCAATTTCTATTTTGCAAACATTTTTTTGCAATATTGTGCAGTCCTATTTTTCAGCCCTATAAGCATTTTTGTGAACAGTTCATAGAACACTTAATGCGGCATTCGTAAAATCGTAGGATTCCAAATGCGTAAAGTTTATGAAAAATTAATGAGCTGGCAGGTATGGTTAACTGTGTTTGGACCTAAAATGTCCAGTTTCTTGAACTGACCTGTTCATTACGGCATGGAAGATTAGCAGCTGGGTCGATATGTCCCCTCAGTAACAGCAATCATCAAAGAATGGCCACAAGCACTGTTCATCAACAAACATTTTCAGGAAAGACCAACAGGCGTCCCGTCTATCTTGACTTCCTTGGAGTGTCACGAACCACAAACAACCCCAACTTTCCACCATATTTGGATTTATAGCAGCTAATTTCAGTGCATTATGTGTATGAAGGAATGAGAAAAATTCCATGCAACGAGGTTTAGTGGCAAGGGCTTTTTGCCACATCAGAAGTATGGATGGAGCATTTGCTCCATCCATACTTCTGATGTGGCATTCTTTGACGCCATTCACATTCACAACAGTTTTCTTGCAAATCTATTTTCTACAGTAACCATAAACAAGGAACTAAAATATAGCTGTCAACTTGGTATATACTGCACCTGTCTCACAGTAACAACCAGCAACTTAGCACGTCTCAAGCTCGGTCATGTCGCTGTCTTAGAAAAGGAGGTTGTTGGCTTGGAAAAATTTGTCGAGTCCTGTTCTCCACTGGTGGTCATCATAGGCGTACGTGTCAAAGTGGTCGCACGAGAAGAAGGCGGTATGAAATTGTAGAAGAGCTGTTTGGCTTGCTCGTAGGCACCAAGGAAGATGAAGCCCCCCACTGAAAGGGAGACCACTCTGGGAGTGACACCGCTAAAAAGCCTGAAAAGGAACAGAAAAAAAAGAAAATGTCTTGATTTGGTACAAAAAAGGCTATCGACATAATATGAAAACATCATTCAAATTCTAGAGGACCAGTGCTCAGATGAAGTACACAGAAGAAATTCGGCAGAGACTCCTAAAGCCCGTTTCACATGGTGCGGTGTTGCAGTGCGTTTTTCGCAGCTGTGATTTCCGCAGATGCGAAATTCACAATCCCGTTTCACATGGTTCTACGGCAGCTGCGTTTTTCGCATACTCGTTAAGCATTCTGACTGGCGATGACGTATGAGCGAGCCGCCTCCTATTGGTTGTCTGTTTCCACCGCTACAGTGGCTACCACCGCATCTGCATTTTTCGCAGAGAAGTTCAGCATGCAGAACATTGAAAAAACGCACGCACGAAGGGTCCGGCGGCCTATTTTCCGCAGCTGCGAATTCACACGTGCGAATTCGCAGACAAAATCGCACCATGTGAAACGGGCTTAAGACTGCTCACATGTGGGAATGCGAAAGCATTATAGTCGCTTTGGTGAAATGTACTCAATTGAAGTTTTCAACATGCATTAAAGTTCTTTCTGCTGATTTGGTGTTTGTGTTTGTGTATACATTGTAGAGATGGGTTTGCACAAGGCTCACCCTACGGGCAACGGTTGGGAAAGGGCACCGACACTCCTCCACTCCGCAACGCTTGTACAAAGGCGCTACGGTAGGGTTCGTAGACTCTCAGACACGGCGCAGAGAAGGCTCCGGAGTCAGTTCACCAACGGACACGGGTTTATTCACCCAAGATACAGCACAGGGCAATAGTCATGGCGCTTACGGGCAAAGGTTCCCAGCAAGACTGATCAAGTACGCGTGCACGCTGCGCTATCGCTAACTGGGTAGCAGTCCACCAAGCAAGAAAGCAAAGGTCCCACGTAACCAACTCGTTGCGGGCCTGTGAGCATCTGCCGCGGCGATGAGGCGCTCAGCTGAAGAGAGCTCGGGTGGAGAGGGCGCCCGGGGGCCGCTACTCGGGAGGCCAATCAGGGCGCGTCCCGGTGACGTGTTCTCGCACGGCAACTCAATCCTGGGGAGGGGAGAAACACGGTTTGTGCGGGAAATTAGCTCCGGCGCGCTAGCCGTGTCCACCATGTTGCCGTTACGGCGGCGGTTCCCGGATATCGAGCTAAGCACAACACGCGAGCTGGGGGATGAGGCGCAGCAAGGCACCTTGGTACAACATTGGCCACAGACTGGAAACATTCAGACCATTTTACGGTAGAATAATGAATTTCATTTCAAACTAGGCGATCCTCTATGTCTAATGGCAGGTCTGTCGTGATTATGTCATCTTTTGTTGCGACCATGTCTTCAGAGGGTTATTTGTCTGGCGCGTAATCTTCACGCCGTAATGGTTGCGGTGGTGTTGGCAGTGGTGGGATGAGGTCGATTGAGAGGATCATTGTCTTGTGGCAGTGCGTTGCAATAGATACAGCATATAAGAGCAGGTCATGGGAGGCAGCGCACTCATTTTATACACTCATGACGTGGCACCACCTCCTCCCCTTTGGCTGCACTGTCACGTGCCCAATGACGCACGCACTAGGCCACAGCTTTGGTCAGGCAAATTGCTGCAACGTGACGTGTGCAATGACGCACGCACTAGGCACACCTTCAGTCAGCCAGAACCGTGAAGCTGCCATGGTGTCGGGGAAGCGTGCTTGTCTTGCAGCCCGTTGGCCCAGGTTGAATTCCTAACCAGACCGAAATGTACCAAATTTTATTTTCAAAGTCATTAATTCACTTTGTTTACAGGAACCTCCTTGACAATTCTGACACCACTCTGAGAATTTCTGACGTGTTGTTACTCTTGGTACCGTCGGTCATTTTTGGTACCATTGCTCGGTCACGCCGCCGCCGCATTTTTGTGTAATGGGGCATATAATGCTTTCGCATTAAAGTGTCATCCAGATTTCAACAGGTGCCAGAGTGTGCGAAAATATTGTGAACTGCGTGTCCAGGAGACATTAAAAGCCTTTCTGATACACAAAAGAAGAAGACCTGATCGACAGCACAAAGTCACTTCTGCGCAAAAAGGAGATGTATCTTTCGTGACAGGTCTGATCTATGTTCCCAACACCTTCCTTTCCTTTCTTTGCTGTTTTTTGTGAATGTATAAAGTTCGAAGCAAGAAGCAATAAACTGATACGGTTGCTAGACCACGCAATGCTTGTGTCGCTCTTTTCTAGTACTTTGTCTGATCGCTGATCCTCTAGAAATTGAACTATGCTACACTAACCAGCCCAAGTTTTCACCCTATTGGAATGAAAACATAAACAATTAAGATCCTCGCATAAAAGCATGCAAGTCTAAGAACAACATTCTGAAGCCTTTCTTTCCTTGGGCCACTTTATTTCATCATAAATTATTTTAACAGTGTGGATGAGAGAGCAAATGGGCATAGCCTATATTTTAATTGATATTAAGAGGAAAAAATGGAGCTGGGCAGGCCATGTAATGCATAGGATGGATAACCGGTGGACCATTAGAGTAAAGGAATGGATACCAAGAGAAGGGAAGCACAGTCGAGGACAGCAGAAAACTAGTTGGGGTGATGAAGTTAGGAAATTTGCAGGCGCAAGACAGGGGTAATTGGAGATCGCAGGGAGGCACTTTATGGTAGGTAGGCAAGTAGGTAGGATAGTGTTTTACCCCCTTTTGTGCCTCTTCAGTAACAAAGAAAATTGCAGTTCTGATACTGGGAATGAAGCAGGATCTTCCAGCACAATAACCTGATGCTCTATCCATTAGGCCACATACGCATGCATAATTTTTTCGTGCCAATGCCAACTAACGCTTCAATAGATTGGCACATGCGCCACGATGCATAGCGACAATTTCCTTGATAAAGCAACAGCAAAGGTATGCAAATCCGCTTCTATTATGCTGCAGAATCAGGAATTGAAAATTGAACAATTAAGAAAAAATTTCATTATGGGGTTTTACATGGCAAAATCTCGATGTGATTATGAGGCCCGCCGTAGTGGGAGACTACTAATTATTTCTGACCACCTGGGTTTGCTTAACATGCCCAGGCGCTCTTGCGTCTTGGCCCCATTTAAATGCGGCCGTCACAGCTGGGATTTGATCATGCACCCTCGGGCTTAGCATCACAATGCCATAGCCACTACGCCCCCATGGCGGGTAATGTAAATAATTATCAACCTTACCACTGTGCTTCGTGTGACTCTCCTCACATAGAACAAGTTGCTTATTAAAAGCGAAAGCGTGCCATTTTCTCCCATACTGAGCCAACTTTGACATTGACCAAGGTTGTAAATGAACAGGTTGTAATATTTTTTTGCTGGAGTACAATCAATCAGTTGTCGTGCCATTGCTGTCATTGTCGCACTGCTGCTGCTGTCGCATACAAGCTCGAGGACCCATGCTATTGCACGCCTCACACAAACATGTTCCAAAATGATGCTGAATAGCTAGCTACCCCCACAAGAGGCTTCACATAACGATTCCCACACTGTGAAGAATTGGCATGAGCTTTTTTTTAAAATAATGCAGCGTTAATATACTGACATGTGGACTTCTTCCAATTTTGTTTATGTGAAAAACCAACAGCACAAAATGTAATGTGGTCCAGCAACAGCAGCATGGTGAGGTCAGAACAACTGTATTGTGAAATTTTCTTCCTTCAGGCCAGTCTCGCATCTCGCTGCCTGTAAGCAACATGCGACCACGCACACATGCAGGTGAGCCTCAGAAGGGCAAGGGCTTGGGTTTAACACTCACCCAGGGTAACTAAGTGAGTGAAGCGTTCATTTAGTGCCAAGAGTAGGGAAAGGATGATAAAGGTAGTTCCAGAACTGCTACACGGTAAGGGAGAACAAAGGAAGCCTTCACTAAGCATGTCTCAGCAAGGAAGCTTTCAGAATTGCCATAAGGCCCCCAACCTAACCGGAATAAAGAGTTCCTTACTGGGGTAAGGAAAGTTTCAGAATTTGGGCCAAGATATGTATTCAGCCAAAGGAACACTGGAAAAAAAAAAAGAGAAGGTAAAGTTTGTGCAGATATAAATGAACAATTTGCTGTGGAATCTTCTTCTGGCTTTCTTCTCTGGTTGGCTGATGCAACCCACGGCTTTCGCAGCGGTGCACAAAGTAGGTGAGGTGGAGTACAGAGAAATACACAAAGGAGAGCGACCATGAGAAATGCAGTGAAGACGAGCGAGAAACCACTGCAGCTGTGTAGACGTTCGTCAAACACCTCTTAACTTTGCTATATTATGGCATCATTTAAACAAAATTCTGGCGATTGTATGTTCACTGTAGACTGGCACACAGCTGTCACTATACTTGATGTTTCACTTAACTTGACCCAAACTTTACTAAAGATCGAGTGGCACTCGTTAGACGAACGAGACCAATAATATATTGTT
The DNA here is from genome assembly GCF_013339745.2 of Dermacentor silvarum. Lineage (NCBI taxonomy): Eukaryota > Metazoa > Arthropoda > Arachnida > Ixodida > Ixodidae > Dermacentor > Dermacentor silvarum. The sequence goes on from NC_051161.1 coordinate 9,016,155, forward strand.
CACAGTCACCTTAAGTTGGAGACTACTTTTTAAGCGCGCTTAGTTAGCTAATTAAGTTTAATTATAGAAAATATTAAATACCCATTTTAGGGCCTATGCCATATTTGAAAAGTTTTAAGTGTGCTCTGAAACATTGAATAAAGTTAGTTCCATGATATTTTTTACATGGTTGTTCTTTTACAGGATCTAAAGAAGGCCTGCCAAGTATGAAGTGCCGTAGCTGCACTCTTGCGCGTCTGGATGGCAGTGCTCTCAATCGTGTTTTCATAAGAACAAAGACTGCACGCACATCTTAAAAGAGAAGCTGACAAGTGTGTTTGAATACACATTCAATGCCTGCTTCTCTCCTATCCTTTACAACCGCAGCGGATAACTATCTTTGCAATAAAAGTGCTCATATATGCTTGACGACGTGGACGATACCTTTGCATGCAGATTTCATTCTGATAAAACAAGATTGAGAGCACTGATATCCAGACACGCAAGGGCCCAATTACGTCATTTCTTTTATAACTCATGGGCATTCTTCAGAACTCAAAAGAAAGAATCACACTAAAGCTAACATGCTGCAAACAACTTCCTTGAGTGTCTCTGAGTGCACTCTCAACTTTTCAAAATATGATTATGCCCAAAATGAATATTTATTATTTTTGCATAATTATGCTTAGCTAATTATCAAACTAATATAACTTTAAAATATAGTCTGAGTAACCCAAGACAACTCAAACAATGCACCATTGGTCGCATTTGTCTAAGGTGCACCAGCCTATTTTTAAAGTTTGGTTCAAGTGACATGAAACTCCTGGAATAAAAATTTTCGAGCTCAGATTGGCTTAGGGGCCCTCTCTGCACCAACAATGCAAAATCCAGTCTATCGAAAATAAGAAATTCCATGACACAAACATCAGCAGGCAATGTTAGTTACCCTGGAATCCCTTTCTCATGCCATACAGTCTTGAGTGCAGCATACATGCTCCCATCAGCCAGGTGGCTTGTTCGCTGCAGAGAGTTTGAGAGGTATGAGCAATGACAAAAATTAATTAAAAAGAAGATGTTTTCATAATGTTATAAACATGTTTAACATGTGCACCAGCAGCAAAGTTTACACTAAAAGCTAAACGATGACTCGTTTAAACAAAACATTCTCTTGCTCTTGTTCAACATTTGCAACATAAATTTGCTTATTAACTGTTTCTACATACAACTTCTCAGAAACAAAAACATCGAGGTTTGTCTCAACAAGGTAACCTACTTTTATCACAGGGAACACTGATTAAGAGATATTTATCGGCATTTTCACTGCAACATTCATTTGAAACTTGCTCTCAATTATTACAAAATCGACTCGCCATGGTTGCTTAATATCTATGGTGTTGCGCTGCTAAGCATGAGTTCGCGGGATCAAAACCCAGCCATGGCGGCCACATTTCGATGGAGGCGAAATGCAAAAAACTCCCCTGTACCGTGCATTGGGGGCACGTTAGAGATGATTTTGACCCTGGTGGTCAAAATCAATCCAGAGTCCTCCACTATGGCGTGCCTCATAATCAAATCATGGCTTTGGCACGTAAAACCCCTAAATTCAATATTATAAAATTATGTGATCATCTAAGTTCAGTACATAATTCCCCAGTTATATTTATTTAAGTCTGTTTTTAAGCAACACACATAGTGCCTTACATTGCACTGCGCCCTTTCTTCTGTTTGACTATTTTCATACTATTTTGTAGCCTTGGTGATGAGTCTGTAGCCACTGTTAAGTATTGACTTTGTATCTTCCAAATATTCAAATTTTTTTTTTTTGCTTTTTTGCTACGTAAAATCATGTATGCTTGTTTTACAGGAGGTGCCCCCCTCTAACAGTTTTACTTTGTGGCCTCCTTTTCCAATTTTTCCAAGCAGATTTTTGTAACATGAAATAGACAAATGAACTGGAAACTGAATGCACACTACATTAACATGAAGCGAAAAAATCTTGCTGACCGAAATCCTACTCAAGCCCCTCCATAAGTGATTATGAGTGGCCTAGGGTGGTAGCAAATGTGGGTTTATTGACCAGTTGCCATCACCCAAAAAGATCACATTCTCGTGACGCCTGCGGCAGAAAGGATGTTCTACATCCGCCCCTAGGTTTGTGAGTGGTGGCGCTGGCTAACACTCCCAGGGGAGTTCCCTAGTTGTAAAACATAAAAACCCCAGAAAGTGGATGGGAAAACGGCTCCGCGGTAGCTCAATGGTGAGAGCATCGCACGCGTAATGCGAAGACGTGGGTTCGTTCCCCACCTGCGGACAGTTGTTTTTTCATCCACTTTAATTTCTGTAAATTTATGATTTTCTTTAATTAAATTAGTAAGTACAAGTGATTTCCCCTATGTTGTCCTTGGTGTCATTGTTTGTTGGCTTCTTATGCTAGGGTGGTTAGCTTCACAAGTTTTAAACATCACCTTACAGGAAAGAACAAAAATGTAATAGTGCTGCAACCAGCTAAGCAGCCCCTGTATTTCAGCTTCCTATGAGGCTGCTTCTGAATTTATCCTTGATAAGTTGTCTAGGTGCCCCATGCATGAGCGAAAAATCATATGGCCTAGCAACAATTAAAAATATATGCACGGTTAGTGATTGGTAAGCTTTAACCCTTTATTGACAAGTGCTGCCTACAAGCAACATATCAGAAAACTGTATTTTTCTTCGTGCCAAGTTTCAGTATTGAGTAGAAAGTTTCCGGATAAATGTCTTCGGCAAACACTGAATGACAGGCAGCAAGCGTAATTTGTTGGTTTAGAGCAGGAACATGGACGACGAAGAAGAAGTTTGGCACGCGACTCACTGTCTCTTGAAAGAAAGCAAGGTCAGAGGAGACAGGCCAATGCAAGATATTCAACTGCGGTGGTGTCCCACATGTGATGTAAAGCAAATTAAATGTACACCTATGGTTCACATATGATCAGAGCTGTCTATACAAATTAGAAACTGAAGCCTTAGGTGGCTTGGGGTGAAACTGCACTTCCAGTTTCCTGCCTGGGGTTTTTCCCTCTACACCTGAAAAAATTTCCACAAATTTTTTTGTTGTGGTTGTTGATTATGCTTATCCTTGAAGTGTTTTGCCGATTTAGATAGAAAATTAATATTTTTTCTGGGTTTTTAGATGTCTCGTCATTAAAGGGTTAATTGTCGACAAGGCTCACTTAGGAAACAAATATCATTACTGAGACCAGTACCTCATTAATGTTACAAACACCTTAAAGGGACACTAAAGGCAAATACTAAGTCAAGCTAAAGTGATGCATTAGTGCACGAGTATCTCTAAAGCGTCAATATTATCGTGAGCAGAGCCTTAGTAATAGAGAAATTAAGGTAAATGCAGGACATGATTAGCGACTCCCCCGGGACATTCAAGTACTCGCCCGATGACGAAGGCACTCCTCATTTAAATTCTGTCACGAGTACTGAACCACTCGTTATAAAACATCATTGTACTGTATTATAAGAAGAAAGAAAATACTACTTCACCAGTTCTATTACATTTTCACAAAAAAGAACTAACTGACATTACACCGTTGACAACAACGCGGGTGGTCAAAAGGTTTCGCGTTCGCTCGACTCTGCACCGCCCGCACTTTCGCTTTTCAGTTTTTGTGTTATCGTGTAGTGTGGCGCTTGTTTTTCTGGCTAGCGAACTTCGCAGTAACTGCAAGTAGCAGATAATTGCACTTCCATGGGACGTCACGGAATGCCTGAACGGTCTACGCCACTTTACCAAAATCAGTTGCAGCGGCGCACCGTACCGCCATCTGTCGGGCGCCGTTACACTCACCAACGGCAGAAAATGGCGTATGCAACGTCACCACTCCTCGGTTGGCGTGGCGGGTGATTTGAATTGCAATAAAGGTATTTGGACCCTTCAGATCCAATTTTTTCGTAAACTAAGTCTTTTCTTTGCACGAGACAAGCGTTTTGAGGTTTCTGGAAAGGTATTTAAACAGTCCACGTCGACTTAGTATTTGCCTTTAGTGTCCCTTTAATTGTAGACATCAGCACTTAAAGAGCTACAAAGTCTGCCTCAACTGACAGCGCTCATAATGCATAAACTGTTAGATGGTGCTAAAATTTGTTTTTTGCTTTTCTACCTGCCACAACCCAGCAGATCAGTATCTGATGATCTAAGCAGATAATGGCACTCCACAGAGGTATGGAGGAAAATAAGAGTGGTAGTGTTTCTATCAATTTTTCAGAAAAGTAATGGCATGAGCACTTTCACGTTCAAATGCAGCCCATGATAGAAGAAAGGTTTAACCAAACTGATTAAATTGTACTTGATGGGGTTTCACATTGTCTCAAGGCAACACGGTAGCTAGGAGAGATATTGTAGTGGAAAGCCCCATAATATCTTGACCACTAGGCACAGCACATGAGCATTTCTGTTCTCCACCTCCGTCGCTATTTAGCCGTCATAGTTGGAAATTGCACCTGTGAGCCAGTCTTCAGCTACTAAGCCACTGTGTCAGCCAGTTGAGGCAAACTAATACAAGAAAATTCACAATCGTGTCTGTGCAAATGAAGCTCAAATATACATAAAGGCCAGCAAAGGGTATCCTGTCGATTCCGACTGGCCTGTTAACAGCTTGCAGTGCTAATACATGACACGTGAACAATGCTAAATTACAAACATGTTTTGCACCATCATTAATATCCAACAATACAATCAAGTGTAATGACATGAGATTAGCACTTTGGCTTGCTAGCAGTAGGACGGCCAAGACAAGCCATGGGCCAAAACATGCATATACATCCAGACTGTCTTTTCAAGCAGCTCTTGCTGAGCATTTGACATTTTTGCTACCAAAATATCTTGAGCTAGTGAGAAAACAAAATTCACTTCACTGTCTTAGATAATGTCTCGGATCTTGCATTTTCAGTTTCATTACATAGTAATGGAATATTCATGAAAATAAAGCATTGCCCTATTTTAGATTTACTTTATGTCTGATAATTATGTCCCATGTTTGTCATACTAGACAAGAACAGCACACAGTGCCATTCGGAAATTCCTCTGAAGGTAATGACCTGATAAACCCTTCAGGCCATCAATCTAGTAAAACTGTACAATCGCAAGAAAAAAGTCTGCAGACCAAGGGTGTAACAAGAAAAACTATGTATCACGCTATTCATACGCATATTCGCTGAAATTCAGTGATGCAATGCACATGTTTGAGCAATGTGGTGCACGTTCCAATCTAACATTGCGCAGCCATGCACTAGCAAAATGAAAATATTTTTGTTGCCCTACTGTAGTGTAAAAAATCTTTCTTGCCCTAGATATCGGCTCAGGCCCACGGCATCCTGGACTAGGGACGCCGCCCACCTCAGACGATTTTAGCGTCTGCTCATTTGCCTAAATAAAGTTTATTCCTCCTCTTCCTTGCCCTAGTAATGCCAAAATAAGGTCCCGGATCAACAGGCACTAACAATAACTATGTTTGAGGTATATTGCATACTGATTAATACTGCATTGTTTAATTAGACCTTTGCTGCAAAACTGTTTCATGCACAGAATAGGGAGCTTTAGAAATATTGCACTTAAGCCTTTTTGTGTACCCTCTTGCATTATTTTGCAAGTCAAGCCGTTTGCATTCCCGAACTCTGGGCGCCCTATTTCTGAAACTAACCTAATATTTGTCAGAACAATGTGCCAGTCTACGGACACCTGGATGGCTGCTGGCAATGACAATACAGTATAGACAATACTTTTAACGTAACCGCTTATAGTGCAGGACCGGATATAGTGCGGTCTTTTCAGACTACCGTTAATTTTCCCATAGCACTCCATGTATACACGTATCACTTATAGTGCAGTTGCGGGAAACGAAATACCTTTTACAGTGCGGCTGCCTGGAAGTACGGAAGTCAGCGGAGACGGCGAACACTCCCCTCAAACGGGCACCCCAAGGAGTGCTCGAGTAAGAAAGAGAGACGAAGTGGAGGAGAAGGGCAGGTTGTGCGAACGAACAGCCAGTGAGGCTGAAACCAGAATCTTGAGTGCGAGTCGTGAAATATCACGGCAGGCATAGCGAGTGAGGGCCACGAAACTGCCAACGCCGGCTAACGCTCGCTTCACGATAACAGCAGTAAACAAAACCTCAGGGAGCGGGCGGCGCCGGCACAGCACGGCGAAGGGCGCACGTGGAGACCTTGGAATGTGAGGGAGGAGGGCGGCAGGGAAGCGGATTTCGCCTCGGCAACTCCGCCGCTTCGGTGGCTCCCCTCGCCATCCCTCGTAGCTCTCTCACTTTCGACTGTCACCATGCGCGCCCGCCGCCGTGCAGCCGGCCCGGCGCCAGCTCCCCGAAGTTTCGTTTTCTGCCGTTATCGGGAAGTGGGCGTTTGCTGGCGTGGGCAGTTTCGTTGGCCGGCCTGGGACAGCGCCGCTGCTTCCCTCTGTGCCGTAGCCGCAGCGTGCAAGGTCAACACGTGACTAGAAAGTAGAGGAAGCATAGGAGAAAGAAGGGTCCACTGCCATTTTTTACGCGTGGCTGAGACGTCGGCACGTACACGCATGTTCCGGCGCAACGCAGAATCGGTGACTGTGCCATTTGAGAGAGGGTGAAATTTCCGCCGCATTTTTTTCCTTTTTTTTTGTTTTGTTCGCGCGCGACGTTGAGGGGTCTCTCCTAAGCTTTTACTCTATGGCGGTGCCGGAGCAATGCCGGTCGGAGGCGCCGCCACGTGATTTGGTTCGAATTAACGAGATTCAACTGTAAATTGAATGCAAACATTCTAGCCACATCCTTGACTGTCACATACGCGTGGCGGCTAGCTGCACATGTTTTGCATATGTGCGGGCCTTGAAAATTGTTGCTTTGGTTATAGTGCGGTACCGCTTATAGTGCCGATATTCGCGACTCCGGCGACTTACGCTATAAGCGGTCTACACTGTATGTTGCTTAAAGTAGGTTCTCGTGTGTTGCTGTTTATTACAATAATGATTTCTATGACACAAAATTCTAAAACTGCTGTGTGTTTTCCAAGTATACTGCACACAAGAGAGAGAGAGAAGACTTTATTCCAGGTCAGACTAAGACCTATAGATATTCCTCTGCCAGAAGGACCATGGCCAGCTGATTGGCGAAGGCCGCCGACGCCACCACCCACTAGTGGGGAGGTGGGGGGTTAGGGTAGTGAGGGTATTGTAGGGCTGCGGGGCAAGAGAAATTCTACATTTGTGTTCTAGATTTGCGAATGTGGAGGGGCAGTTGGAACACAAGCAGTCGAAGCGGTAACAATAAAGGTATAGGCGTGATCAAAGTGTTGAGCTGGTTGGCCCTGAGGGTGTGTACTTGGGTAGTGGAGAGGAAAGGGTGCAGTGGCGGAAAAGTCTGCAATGAATGCCGGAGGTGTTTGTAGTGTTGCTTTAGAGTTTTCTTATAAAAGTGTGCCTCAACTGCTATTGACGGGTAAGGCCAGGGGATCGAAACGATTTTGTTCATCTAGAACTTAATATTTTTTTTAGATTTCACACATGAATTTCATATCTGTTGATGCAATGACTTATCTTGTAAAATATAAATTGTTTTAGGACACGAATTGGATTGCAAAACTTGTAGAGCATGCTCAGAAACACCCAATGAAGTTGTTTATCTGGCATCTTTTACGTGGTTCTTTTTGCAATCTCAAGAAAGCCTCTAGTGGCACAAGTCTAACAGAAGATACAGAAGCTTCAGGGACTGAACAAAGGTCTCATGGACATAAAAGGTAGCCACATCAAGAGGCAATACACTACAAATAAAGGCAGCAAAAGTCATGTGATAATAAATACAAATAACCTACCTCGGCCAATATGATTCTTGTCTTAGCAACATCAAGAGGAGTGGTCAGTCCTCCTGCAATGCCACCTGTAATAGTAGTAAGGTGTTACCATTCTACCTCACACTGATGTTGCCTCCTGTCATAAAGGTTGTTGACTGATGAGGTTTAATGTCCCAAGAAAACACATGAGGCTATGAGAGGCATCATAAGGAAAGTTCCCAGATTAATTTTTACCATCTGGGGTTCTCTATTCTCCCCGCAAAGCTTAGTACAGCAGACTCCTGCTAATTAGACTCGGCTAACTTGCTTTTTCGGTTACAGTGAAATATCGATATAACAAACTTCAAGGAACCGTGGTAAATGGTTCATTATTCTGAAAAGTCGTTATAAGGAAAGCCCAAAAAATTAACCATTTCGCCCATTAACCCATCAGTTCATAAGTTGTCACCATACGAGCTATCCACAAAGTTGTCGCTGTTGGCTCTCGACCTGCACTGTTGCTATTTGCCACAGATTCCGGCCCCACGCACCACCGAAGCACCGTGTAATAAGAGCGACGCACTCAATACAGATGCTGACGCCAAGAAAACTACAGACAAAAAGGAAGCTCCATGTCGCCTCTAAAGCTTGTTTGTTTGTTTTTTCACTTTCCTCGCCGTGGACACAGCAACTGTCTCGCTCAAGGCAGACACATGAACTTAGCAGGGTTGTCCGTAAAATAAGATCCCCAAGGTGCTGCAGTCGCGAGGTACGCTGTTACGCGGGATCCGGCAACACTGGCGTGTAGCTTGGTTCCCCCTCTCCCAGTCCCCGCCTCAGCGAGCTACTGAGCCTCTGCGACGCTCAGTCTTGGCTTGGCAGCCATTAAAGATGGAGTTCCCACTCGCTTCTCCCACCAGGTGGGTATTACGCTCTGCAATTCCTGTTTTGTGCGCAAAAAACACTGTGCCGGTGGACATTCATTCCCAACTGTGTGAAGACTACAGAGAAAAGTGTATGAGTGTACAACACGTGCGCGAATGATGCAGAGAATTCAAAGATGGACGTACAGACATCCATGATGAACAGCGTTCTGGACGGCCATCGGTTTCGGACGAAACGATTGCTGATTATGTTCGATGATTTTGGCATAATTTTTTACAGATGAATCAAGAAAGTGCTAAGCCCAAGAACTATCTTATGGTGCAGACTAAGAAAACACTATCATTATGTGAAATACAAGTGCGAAAAGCTGCAGAATGTACAAACTTTACATGTTTACTTTTTTAAGTTGGCCGAGTAAAATGCATGAAGTCAGTATAGTTTCACAGAAACTGTCACAACACACCTGATATAGCCCCACAAACAGCAGCCTGCCAGGTAAGTAAGGAGTCCGGGTTTGCAAACATGTTCTAAAAAAAAAAAAAAAGGCACAAGTCCCAGAACATCTGTGAAAAGATGAGCTAACAAAATGCAACAAAGTAGGGGCACTTATTGAAAAATGCTACCACGCAAAAGTGGACACTGGCCAACAGGTATAAAAGCCATCAAGTAAACCTCATTCAATAACACCCAACATCGTTTTTATTATATAGTATTTAGCTGACAAGGTCGAGACAAGTGGAACTGATATCGCATTTTATAAATTAAAATGTTTTAGCTCCTTAATTTGCATTATAATCTTACATTCCTTTAGAGAACACAGATCTTGTCCAGCGACACTTCCAAGATCTAATAAACTTTTCAGATGCCCACAGCTATATTACGAGCACCATTAGACACAACAGCTTGCACATTATTATGTACAGCAAGTATGACCCACTATTTCGTGTGGTATCAGTTAAAGTACACATTTCCAGATACATATGAGCAATCTCCTTTCAAGAAGTAGAAGAAATAGTCAGTGATGCCTCTAGTCCATGGCATCAACTCGGTGTTGGAAAAGTGGAGATATGACTCTGTAACTAGTGCTGTTAAACGGGCTAGTTGTTTGCTAGTTTTTCGACTCATTTTAGCAGTGCAAAAGAAACAAAGGGCACAAATACCACAAATGCTGGGCTACAGGCAGGCAGGCAGACAATGAACTTTATTTTAGCAAGAGCCACAAAACATGCAGCATATTTACCATGCATGCATGCCACTCATCCTCTAAGATATCCAATTTTCTTTCTGCGTGATACCAACAGGAGATGAAAATGCAGTTATCACCTTTTTTTCTGATGCATAATGCTTCAAATACCAATTTAAAGGGGTTCCAACCTCAAGTTTGCGAATTGACCCCAGCACCACTCCTTCCCCTGGCAGAGTGTAGTTACACCATGTATTAGGTGAATGGCATCGCGAGGCACTCGCAATGCCTGCAATCTTTCTGAAATTGCTCCTCATGTCGCCGTTGTTTCGTGATGCTTTGTCGGTCGGGCAGCCAAGGTGCCCGATACTGTTGCGTGGTGAAATGCCACATCAGTGACAAGAACACCCACGGCCTGCAGCCACCTGTCAAGTTCTACAGTTTACCGGGTAAGCTGTATGAAACGGACTGTAGTCAGGCATGGATAACCGCCATCCACAGAACAAAGTAAGTCGGAATGTGAAAGTTTGCTATTTTACTAAATGTTTGCTATAATTCGCAGCAGTGTTGTTGCTTCACCTTATAGATCAGTCATGACAGTTCGCTCATGACAATGAGAATATTGCTGCAGCTATACTTCGACATGCTTTGAGTGACACATTGAGTGTCGGCTGATTTGCACGTGCAAAACAGCACATTGTGCTTTCTTGCATTTGTTTGACAGCATGTGCTTGGTCGGTAATATTTCTGTGGTAGAAAGTTCCAAGCAGTTGAGCGCTTCAGCACAGGCGTATGAATAGGCACCCCATTTCTAAAAAGAATGCGAACTGTACGGTGTGGCACCTTGACTCCACGAGTCATGTTGCGAGAGGAGGGCAGCGGTGGTTTGAATCGCTTTTTCTCTCGCTCATTCTTTAATACTGGCGCAACACAAGCACTTTCGATTGCAATCAAGCCCGGTACGGATCAAATTTTTCGGTCGCAGTCAGAAATGGTAACTGTTCCACGATACAACAAGCCAGAGATGGTCCAACAATCCAGATCGAGTTTGTTGAGCTCACTCAGCATTACGGTGAAGACGACAGCCTACGAATGCGATCTACTGGATCCGGTCGTGCAAAATTGTGGTCAAAAGTACCTGTGTAGAAGCACTCGATCTGGACTGGACTTAACAGTGCTCTTAAGCGCCTGAGTGACAGGGGTATAAATTCATCATGAGTTTAGACACCTCAGGGATGTCGCAGTCGTGTCATGCAATGTGATGGTAAAATCGTCTTTCTTGGTACTATTTCTGAGGTGTTCATCATGGGTGTAGACACCTCAGGGATGTCGCAGTCGTGTCATGCAATGTGATGGTAAAATCGTCTTTCTTTGTACTATTTCTGAGGTGGCTTTCCATGCAAGTTTCCTTGCGCATTTTTTTTATCTTTGAGGAACCCTATGCCTTTCTTTTTTTTAACATGCAGTGATATTGCATCGCATCACGCCACTCGCTGCACATTGCGTGAAGCTGCCGCTCCTGCAGATGCTTTGCGGTGGCGCCCAGCGTAGGCTATGAGCCCCAGTGTCTCCTTTAATAATGGACCCCAGTTACATGCGAGAGCCCCCTCAACTGACTGCATGACACGGATAACAATTTTGCATGTGAAAACATTAAGTAAACTATCATGCGAAAGCGAACAAGCACGACTTACTTGACTCTGCCAACAACAGGAGCAGTGCACACTTGTCTCCTCTCTTTTTTGCACTACCTGCCTTAAAATAAGTAGAATTTCACAGGCGGGTGTTCGCCCTTCGCATTTTTGAGGCTGTTGTGGCACTTATTGCAGGCTTGTGTGGTCAAATGCACAGGAGACACAACCTCGCAGCCAGTACTCCCGTACACAACATGCCTTCGCAAACATGCTGCCTGGCGACTTTTTCATTTGCACCCATGAGCGGCGCTGCTCAGCAGCACTTGTAGCGCCGCCTAGTGCAGGTTGGGAAGTGTATTAGCTTCCTATTTAAGCCTATGCAAGACGCGTGTGCTATCAAAAAAGTTCAGGAAATCTTGCTGGTCACTGTCAAAGATATCAGTGTAGCCAGCTTTTGATAACATACGCATCTTACGTAGGTTTAAATCAGAATATAACAGATTAATGTTTGAGACATCTTCCAACAGAAAAGAAGGTGATAACTGCATTAGCACCACTTCTGTTGGTATCACCCCCAAAAAATATGAATATCTTAGAGGATAAGTGGCATGCACGCTCGTGCAGCCTTTTGTGAGGTAAATTGCAGTTGTAGTCCAGCGTTTGTGGTGTCTGCATGTCCTCTTTGTGTTGTTTATTTCGTGTTGTTAAAATGAATCAACGTGACTTTTTTCCCTTCTCTTTCCTATTCTGTCTTTCACTTCTAGCCCCTGGCTTCATTTATATTCTTTCGGTTCAGTGCTGGTTTATAAATAAGCTGCAGAGCAGCATTAGTCAATTATTTCAAAAAGCACACAAGAGGTCAGGCACAGTATGCTGCAGCATGGGTAAAGTGATTGAGAGGCAGAATCTTCATCTGAGGATATATGAGTCCGGCACTGGAATCCTCACGGGACACTGACTATTTTTCACAGTAAAGCTATGTCTTTTATTAACATTCATTTGGCCTTTGGCCTCAAAATTTTAATGCATTAGCATTCTTAGGGTGCTTCACTCAATTTCGGGGGCTATGTATCCGTCTGTCTATGTATCTATGTATGTTTGTATCTAACCGTTTTCCCGTCTAAGTGGGTCACTGGGTAGTCAGTGGTCAAATGGGTAGCGCTACGTATTGGACCACTCTGCTGAGGTAACAGGGTTCAAAACCAACCATTGAACCAACTTGGGTCACTGAGCATATATAGGGACATGGGTCCCTATAGATGCGGGAGTGGGTAGGTACCGCTGTTTGAAGAAACTGTTTGATGTCGCCTCGGAGTACTGGGTACATGCCAGTCGGTCTGCGCTGGTCTTCAATGAATCTCTTTGATGCCAACTTATATCACTAGGTATGTGCCAGCACGTGTGTGCCGCTCTTCAATCAATATCTCTGACGCCAACTCTCGTAACTAGGTATGAGCCACTGGGAATGTGCTGCTCTACAATGACGAAAAAGATCCCTTGAATTTCTCCGATGCTGAGTGGAATCGAAACCCCATCAGAAGGGTTCCTCAAGGAACCCGACGCATTAGCAGACTGCGCCACAAATGCACAGGGTATGTGCCACTCTTCAATGAACCCCTCGCCAACTTGGCTCACTGAGTATGTGCCACTGAGTGCGTGGCAAAACGAAGAAATAATTCTTAGTGTTCGCAGGCACCGGCGCGCCACTTTTCATCTCGGAGGTCACACTCCGACTTCTCGGCAGCGGCACTAGATGACGCCAAGTGTTCTTAGGGAAGCACAAAAGAGGAGTCTCACTGCAGTGCACACCTCATACATAACTTGTTTCAACGGTGGCAATACGCTGTATCACTAGATTGATTCAATGCTAACACATTATTATTGACAGTCATCACGAGATGGGTACTGCCGCTATTTTTTTTCAACACACAATTTCTGCCCTGCATGAAGTTCAAGAAAAGGGGGGGGTGGGGGGGGGGGAATGTGGTCCACGAGTCCAGTTGAGCAAGCCTGTCGACCTGGTCGGATGAAGACCCACAGGGCCCCCGTGAACCCAATGGATGGTTTACAACCATGGCCTGCCCAAAGAAGGTGGTTTGCCACCCACACTGGTTCAAGGTAGACTGGGCAGCTTGTAGAGTCATCAGTATACTCCCTCTGCACGGTTGGATGGTGTGACAGTTGCATTCGAACTGTTTGGCGCGGTACCTCCAGTTAGTGTAGCTAGAAGTACTTGAAAATGTTATGTGCATGTTTTCCTGGTATACTGAGAGAACTAGGCCATTCACCGAGTTTACATTTAGAGGAAATTGGGGTGATGTCATGGGGGACGTGCAGACAAATTTTGAAGTGTGAGTTATACCCAAGACAGACAAGCAAATTTAGTGACACTTTGAGCGAGTGCACTTTGCCTCGCTCAGTATCGTTTCAGCGGCGTGGTGCTAGATGGCAAAACGAAGTGTCATTTGGGATTGATGACAATGACAATCTATGAAGCCATAGAGGTTGATTGATTCTCAGCATTTTGAGTTTTAGGAACGGTTAGTTCTATTATGAAAAAAAAAAAAAAAAACGCTCATGTACAAGAAATACTGTAATCCCATTAACACGTGTATGTGTTTTGAGCCAATACAAGCAAGGAACATATCCCAAATCCACAGGGTCCAAATGGCAGAATCCACTGAAAATAAACATTTCAAGCTTTTTTTTTTGGCTTCACTGGTGTCACAATGCGCCCATAACATTTGAAATCACGAGATAGCGGTCTCGATATTAATTTTGACCAGCTGGGGTTCATTAGCATGCACCCAATGCACAACACACATGCGTTCTTGCGTTCAGGCCCCATTGGAATACAATCGCCGTCGCCAGGATCAAACCCGCAACCTCAAGCTCAGCAGTGCAACACCATAGGCTACCATGGCAGGTGCATGTTATGCATGATGTGGATAAATAGTTTGAAGTGTGCAGGTTAAGTGTACTATATTAATTAATGAATACTCGTTATGTCAATATTTTTATGCATAATAGAAGGCTTGTAGGAGGTTTTTCTGGTGTCGTCAGTGAACGAAACGAGGCACCTTGGTATATATATGGAGGGGCCAGATTATGGGTGATGTGTAGAAAAAGGTCAAAGTGTGTGGGTAAACTACGGCTGTTACAATAACTAACATATACAAGCACTCCAAAGAGGTATACATGTGCTTCACATCCCTTCACAGCATTCAGCCCTCTGTCCACGACAACTACAATGGCCACAGAGAGCATTTCAATGAAAATGAGGGGAACATTAGGACTTATGCGCATGGAAAGTTAAGTGTGCGGTTGAATTACAGCCCCCCCCCCCCCCCCTTTGTAAAAAAAAATTGCTGAACTTCAAAAAAGTGTTACATGTGGGCAAAGTTTCCAATGGGCAAGTCTTATACGGGCAACATTTTAAAACATGTGGTTTAATTACAGGTAACTGAAATTTTTAGTGCAACTGTTCCAAAAAGACCGCTTCACTTGAAATCTGGCTGTGATTCTGCAAGGTTGCATAAGTCTCCTACCTTTATTTCTTTAGGAAATCACGGCAAAGCACTCCGATTCCTGCAACGGACATCAAAGCCTAGGGGAGTTAGCCCAAAACAGCTATCGCTGTAAAAACTAGCAACATTCACATAGAAACTCCTCTGGGAGTTGTCTAAGTATGCGTAAGCATTGTGCCACTTGCTCATCTCCACACAGTGTGGTGTCATTATCAATGTTATGAAACTTGATCCGGTCAGTACAAATGACAGCATTGCAGCGACACAAACTGGTTCGGACAGCGGCGCAAGGTACACTAATGACACAAGCAAAGTAATGCAGGTGGCAGCGGCATGGTGCACTGATGACTTTCCGATCATTATAAGCCGTTATCGCTCTTTAGCGCCTTATCCATCCGCGTCGAACCATTATGAACCGTGATCAAACGTACTCCGGCAGCAGCTGTGTATGGCACGGCCACGCGGACCGTATCTTGAAAGTGATCTGCGATGCGGACAGTGAGTGCCGACTGCGGATTGCCGACTGCGGATAGCTCTGTGCACTGTGTTCTCGCCGCTTCACATTGATGAGAGCCATGTAGGCCCGCATCTTGAAAGCGATCTATGAAAGGGGCAGGGTGTGGCGTGTGCCGAGAGTGTCGTGGGCGCTGTGTTCTCGCCGCTTCGTTCACATTGAAGCGATAGGCAGCATGAAGGTAAAATCGCTCGCTGCTGCGGGCTTCATCTTGAAAGCGATCGTCTTATGGGACAGACGGACGGACGATTTTTCTCATTGGGTAAGCATAGAAATGCTTACGCATTTCAAAACTGAAATGTGTGTCTGTGCTTCACCACACTACAGAACAGCTTTGCCCAATGGTATAATCCATGAAGGTTGAAATGACATTTCATAGGTCAAAAAGTATTTCAGCAAACAAATGTAGTTTTTACAGAGCTTTGTTGACCAAATGTAGGAGACTTTTCTTTTTTTTCTTTCTTTCTTTTTTTTTTCCGACACATATTGGGTGTGGACCAAGTTTTGGAAAGTTCTCTGTTTGAAGAAATATTCTGTAGACCTAAATACTAATAAGGACTGCACATTGAAATTTACATAATAAAGAAGCATTTTTATTAAGCTTCATTTCTTGTAGGGCATCATATTTCAGACTGAACTCTTATTCCAGAAAAAAAACAAAATGTAACCTAGAACCACATTATGAAAGGCTTATTCCACAGTCAGGAAAGAGTTACCATGCACCCAAAGCTGGCATACAAGCGTGTTTGCACTCAGCCCCTACAGGAATGCAGCAGAGGCGGCTAGGAATAAAACCTATGACCACATGCTGACAGAGAGAACTTGACAGAACATGACAGACAGACAGAATTAAGGCGGCATTCGAAGGAGTACGTACCTTGAGAAACTCCCAGAGGGGGAACTGTATAAATGAAAAGGGAATCTCTCTTGCTACTGTCGAAAAGTAGCCACGGTAGAAACCATGAATACCCTGCAACAAATGTTCAATAGTTCAGCCATGACAATTTGTTTTTCTCAGTTAATGCAATTAACGAAAGAATGTTACTCAAACTATAGAGGAAAAAAATGTACACTATCTTTGGTGCTCCACATGCCAATCCCACAAATTGAAGAAATTGAAAGGAAAAAGTTGTTATCCACATGAGTGGCGTGAAGCTACAAAGGAAGCCTTTATGGCTTCGTCACGTTTCCGAGAAAATAGAGCCTGAAGCAGAACCCAAGAAATCCATGAAATTTTCTTTGTAGCTTCGTGGTATGTATATGCTCAGGTGGATGACAATATTTCCCTACTGGCAAGAATATGTCGTTAGAAGTTGATGAAAATGAAATGGCCATAATTTATAGTGATAGAAACGAGCACGCTGTTCACGATTTAAGTAGAGATTATAATTTTAAATTGGCAGAGGAAGTCTCAAAAACCAGTACGTGGCACGAACTGGCAGTAAAGCCTAGGTACTTTTGATGTAGCACATGAGATTACTGTACGTAAGCCAGCTGTTATTAAGTACTGCATACCCATTGCTTAAAATTGCAGTTCATATATTATTAGGCTTTTGTACTTTATGCATATTACAAAGTAAGAGAAGTCCACGCTAACAAGCAGCACTCGCGTCCCTCAATGCATGGCAGCACACATGCTTGCTGTTGTGCATGCGCGAGATTCTGAGCACACATGCCAGCTAAAATCCTTTGTTCTAGCTCGCTCAAATCCTGGAGATACAACATGCTTTGGAAATAAAAAGCGCACTTGTGGCTGCGGCAACATGCTGAACTGCATATATATGTGTAAAAGCGCTGCTCCACTTTAGAGAACTTAACTTCGCTTGGCTAAAAAACATCCTTGGCTTGTTCATGACCAAAGCTGTTGGGCAGGAAGCCACAAAAGCACATAACCATTATTGTA
Organism: Dermacentor silvarum; assembly: GCF_013339745.2. NCBI lineage: Eukaryota > Metazoa > Arthropoda > Arachnida > Ixodida > Ixodidae > Dermacentor > Dermacentor silvarum. The sequence goes on from NC_051161.1 coordinate 9,033,583, forward strand.
GAAACAATTTAGACTTCAGAAAACATGAATCGTAAGAACATCGGTTTGATAAACAAAATAATACTTTCGCACGCTTGTCTTCTGCCTGCCTCCGATGCCGGCATATAATCGTTCTCGCGCTCCCCCATCACTGTTTCCAGCATGCTTCCAGTGAACAACTACATCCTCATTGCAGATTGAAACATTCTGATAAAAAATGCTCCACGGCAGTTTTCAGCACTACCACTGCATGATTTGACAGTTAACCAGTAAGCTTTATATTGCAATTGGTAGCATAAAAACTGATTGTCAGTCCCTTTATGGAACTTTCTCCACCATTCTCATCATACTGTTTGGGTGAAGCAGCGAAATGACCATAAGAAAGCGGAGAGACACAAGAATACACAACACTCGCTGCTTGCAACTACTTTATTTCAGAACAAACACTGTTTCCTTTCAACAAACACTTCATATTTATATACCTGTAAACCCTAGGATGTCAAAGATATGCACAGCAAGATTAAATGCACTTTTAAAATCATATACCCGTGCGCACTCGGCCGTCAAAGATAGGTAGGATATCTCTAACATGGTGTGCAACCCCAGCCTAATTGGTCCAACCCTAACATATTTATTGTATTATTAACAAAGTTATTCTAGTGCCCTTCCAAGAAGGTGACTTCACGATGGCTGATTAGAACAGATGGTTCGCTCATACAACTACCTTTTCTTTTGTTAATGTGAAAAGCTTCTATTTCCCTGGTCAGCTGATCCTTATGAGCAGCGAGTTTCGCGTATTCTTGTGTCTCTCCGCTCTGTCCTGGTCAGTACGCTGCTTCACCCACACGGTATGATGATTAGTCATCAACTCACCCAACTTTCCACATTACTGAACTTCATTTCCACCATGATCATTTGCACAGGACTGATTCGCCAAACTAAAGAGAATGAGCATGCAGAATGTTGTGCACGAATATGTGTAATATGAGTATACTATGTGTGTGTTGCGACATGCATATGATACTGTTTCAGAATTACATTCACAACTAGTAATGGTTGTTGTGTGGACAATGGTAGTAATAAGGAAGATGGCAGAACCATGCTACATACCTACATCTGCGCCTTTTCAATATCTACAAGTTCACAGCTGAGTCAAAATTGATTAAAAATTTAATAAATGGTACCTGCAAAATCAGTTGATCACACATGCAACACCGTAAGCATTACTAAATATTCACGAAGAAGAAATCAGGTATGTGTATATTCACCTTGATATTTAGCACACTGAGCAGCCAACTTATTTCTATATGATATTCATCAAAATTCTGGCTGCATTTAAAAATAAGCCTGTGGCAAATTTAAGTTAGCTACAGCAGCAAATCTATCATTAATCAGGCAATTTAATATGGTACATTTTTAGTGAATTTAGTGATAACTGCTGCTTCACAAACATGCATAGCATTATCAAAGGGTGGACTTAAGTAACTGTGTTTTAATATTAGAGTGCTTAAAAAAGATGGCCCACTAGGCTAAGAACTACATACCTCAACGTGCAACACACTTTTAAACATCCTCCAACTACTCATATCATGGTTTGCTTGAGTACGTTGTTTCACAACTTCCACAGGAACTCTTAAAGAGCAGGCTGCCTGCAAATAAAGTAAGTTGCCTGTAAATAAAAGTTCACTCTCAAAAGTAATAAATTAAGTTAACACGAGACTACACCCATGGTAAAGAATCCACGGGCACAGTACCTGCATAATGATAGGTGTTCCAATTAGTACTGAGTTAAAGATTATTTGATACAAGAAAGAACACTTGCTAGCAGTGTCGATTAAGAACAGAGCAATAAACTTGCAATCAGGTCTGACAGTGCATTTCCAACTTAAAAACAATTGTATGAAGATGACAAACACTAGTCGAACATCATCACCAGTGCTAGAACCGAGACTGGTGCTCGGGCTCAGACACGATGTGCTGTTCCTGACCACTGTGTTAATCATTGCAAACTCCCATTAAATAAACTGCGTTAAACAATATTTTTCTGACATTACCCTATTCAGTAAAGTGACTTGTAAGATTGTTTTTCTTCAGCAGAGGGTGATGCTTACATTCAGCACTAAGTTTGTGTATTCTTCTTCGCTATCACTAGCCGTAACATGCAAAAATAAATCGCACCTACATACACCGACACCGAGACTGCTGGGAATAATGTGTGAGAAGCTGGTATCAAACGTCACGTGCCTAATCCTTGTATACACTTGCTGCACTGCGGCTTACCATTGCTGTACTTTATCCCTGCCTCAAAGACACTGGTGACCACTTTGCATATCTATGCAAAGCAGGTATTTTGCAGAGAGCGACCACACACTCAATACATATGTACTACACCTGATCTCTGCATAAGTAAGCCATCCACAAATTAACAAGCAAAGGATGTGTCGGCAAGAAGCCAGGTGTAGTATTCATTCATTCATGCATTCATTGAAATTGACCATATGGGGATGGCAGTCGTATCACCGAGTGACCCAGGTGGAACACAATCACAGCTCTGTGCAGATTGAGTTGAGCAGAAAGGCTACAGCTTGGAATACACGTAGCTTGTAATGACATACAGCTTTTTTAATATAGCACGCAGCAATAAATATTTGCCAGAAATGTCAGTTTCAGATAGCCTCCCTGTGTAAACAGTTTTCGTAGGAACAACAAAATCATTGGCACGTGTTGCTTTGTTTTCTTGTCCAATTAAAAGCTTTTGCTATTTCTGGTAGTGTTTCTGCGTCTTCAATGTCAATACACCATGGAAATAGTCCCAATGATCCCACACGTAATAATGTATTACTTATGACGATGACACAATGACAGAGATGGCATGACAATGGTACGAGGACAATGGGATTACGACGTGTGTATGACGAATATGACGAGAAGATTACTGTACCATGAAGCCTGTATGACGACGACGGCACGATAAGAGTCGAATGACTAAGCTGGAGTGATGACTATGGCACGACCACGATGGCTTGACAACGGCAGTATGACAAAGGACACATGATAGCGACTGTCTGACGACAATTGCATGATGACAATCAGATAACATGACGGAAGTGATGCAATGATAAAATGACAGCATGGCGATGACAGCATGACAACAACAATATGACAACAACAGCATGATGACAGTCGGATGATGAAGTTAGAATGACAACAATGGAACGACTGCGACAGCATCACGTCGACAGTACGACAAGGAATGCATGATGACAGCTGTATGACAACGACACAACGACGATGATAGTATGACAATGGTATGCGGACACTGAGATTATGAGTGTATCATGACAATGGTGAGATCACAAATCCTGTACGACGATGACAACATGACGAGAGTCGGATGACAAAGTTAGAGTGATGACGATGGAACGACCCCACTGGCATCATGACCATGAGCACATACCTAGTGACCCAAGCTGGGAGACAACTTGGGGCATTGGGTCGGCATAAGAGGCTAGATAGATACATCGGTAACTCAAAACGGCTGCAGTAGGCAAAGTATGCTAATCGCATTAAAGGTGAGCGTTAGAATCAAGTGACTATGGTATACATTCAAAGATGAACTTAAAGATTGATGCACAAACTTAAAGATGTCGCCACTCGTCTTTTGTTTATGCGTCTTTTCTGGTGTTATCAAGTATCCTTTCTCATGGTAAAAATGGCTTTTATAGTATTGCAGAAAGGTAATTCATAAATACAGTATATATATATATATATATATATATATATATATATATAATTTTTTTCTTTTTTTTTCGCGTTAAAGTCCCTTTAAGGCAACCTCGTTATCCTTAGCATTAGCTTAACGTTGCAGTAGAAATGTCATATCGTACTGAAAACACCAAAAGAATGGACAATTCAGTTAAAATATTATGCCTCCAATGCGAAACATGCGTACCACTTCACCACATGCAGCTGCAATACTGTGCACCAAAGGAGCCATCAAACTTGGCATGACTGGACCAACAAATTGCTTCACTCCTTCATAGGTGCAGAAAAATAGTGCCGCTGTAAAGAAAGAAGAAAACTAATAAAACAATTCGTTTCTCAATGCAAAATAAATCAGCAAACTGCACACACCAATGATGTAATTTTTTTTAATCATAAACACTGCCAAAATTTCGTGAGCGCTTAGCATTCCGTGGGAACAATTTTGCCACAGCCAGAGGTTTTTGTCAAGTGCGCATCACATAACAGAAAAATGAAGCTCCAGTACCATGTAACATCTATCATATCATGAATGATTAATCTTCAGTGTGGAACAGAAGCTTGCCGAAAACAGCCATGGTTGAGTGCTTTGCTGAGACCACTGCCAGCACTTGCAACATCTCTTTACAAGGTACAAAAACATGTTACTATATTAAACAATTTCGTTCCGCTCAACTTGAACAGAACTACTTGCAGAAAAATTACTTGCTTTCCTCACATGCGGGAGCGTGTCCAAGGCATTCTAGGCAAGTTTATTTTCAGGCCAGAACGAAGGAAAACTTCGCACGAGCAAATTTTCCTTGTCGCTGCTAAGTGGTAGCCGGTTGGCCACTAGCTGCACGGTTTCGTGCATGTAAAGCTTGTCCTTTAGGTACGAAAAACCTAAATAAAAGGCGCGTATAAGTGGACCTGAAATGAGCTCTATCTACTAGTAATGACTGCAATGCACGTACTCACACAGCGATCGCCTGGTGCGACTACGACCGGGGAGCAAACATTACTATTCCCTTCTAGAGCGTGGAAAAGGCATTGTTATGGACTGATGTCTTACTTTATACTTGAAATTATTGAACTTACATGTTGGTGCAGAGCCAAGCGCAGCAGACGCGATACCGGAGTAGATCTTCTTGAAGCCCCCTGCTTTCAGAAACCCCTGCTGGCTTTGCAAGCGTGTCTTAAGCGTGTCGAGCGGAAAAAGAACGACGTCCACAGTGGTGCCAGCAATTGCACCAGCCTAAAAACGAGAGAAAGGTAAAGAGAATAAGCGATGTCCTGAACTCGGCTGTTTAATATACTGCAGCAGCGCTAGACATTCACGGAATTACACAAAATGCATACCACTAGCGAGGCGAAAAAGGACGGATTGTCAACACTTCCCATTGTGCTCAGTAAAGTTCTGCTCCAATTGACTTCCGAATCCCTTTAACAACATTTGACATCACTCATTCTACTTCCACAGGGCGCCCGTAGCCACAGCTGTAGCTACCAGCATAACACGCACATGGCACGGACCGCACGGGCAGCTGCCTAAGGAGAGGAGGTGCAGGAGGGGCAAAGAGAGCGGGATTGGTGTTTCAGATGTTCCGCCGGTTCCTATGGTAGAGTGTACTAGAATACGGTTGAGTGGGACGAGCGGCTGGGGCAGCGCATGCTATGCAGTGAGGCGCCAGACGTGTAAAAATACTGTGGCGGCGCTGCGATCGAAGTGAATTGGGCCACATCAAGGTCGCGCCGTTGGAAACTGCTGGCGAAACTGCTCAGCATGGTCATTCGTACTAGTTCGCGCGCTGGTATTTGCGTTCAGACCGCTCAAATGGTGTTCATAATTGCATACGACATGTATTTATGTCTTCAAAATAAATTCCTTTCTTTCTCTTCTTTATGTTATTTTGTTTTTTAATGACGCTCGGTGATAACGCGTGCATTGCGGCCGCAGTGTCGGCTTTTATTCCACTACGTTATATTGTACGGTTCCCTTTGGAGAACAAATATTTTTCTAATTTTTTAAGTAGCATGTATCTCTCGTGTGTATTGTTGCGCATATAGTTTTCCATCAGCAGGTCTTGCAAAACGCAGACGAAGAAACATATTTAACCTTCCTGCTTGCATGCCGCTTCAAACAAGTAAAGCATATCTGCCCCAACCGGCGCCTTGTACTCAGATTTACGGGAGGCACTGTTATATATAAAAAAAGAGTAAACTGCAGCGCAACATTCCATTCAAGTTTCCGCCTTCCACGCGTAACAGAATGCGGAGTAATTGGTATGGGGTCATTTATTGTGATCGGACCTCGAGTGCCGAAAACGGCTTTAGTCATTCTATATGGTAATCTTTGGCCGTAAGCCGTACGTGGATTTTTTCCCCCCAGTCGATACTTAAAAAAAAAAAAAAAAAAAAGCCTGCGCGGTAGCCTAATCAGTTACTATATAGTGGATACGGCGTTGCGCTGCTAAACTGGAGCTCGCGAGTTCAATCCAGGTCGCAGAATTCGATGGGAACGAAATGGAAAAAAGACTCGTGTACTTCTATTTGAGTGCGCGTTAAAGACCTCCAGGTGGCGAAAACTAAACCGGGTGTCTTATAATATCATATCTTGGTTTTTCCACGTACTTAAAACAGAAGAATTTGTTTCAATTAAAGAAAATGAAAAAAAAAAAAAAAAAAAAAAACAGGCACGCGTGGGCTGCGTTCACCAGCTTTTTTCTAGGGGTGTAAACAAAATAAATTATTATCGACTCTGATTTCTGAGAAAAACATGTTACGCTTATTCCATATTTCTTACATAATGTAATGCCGTTCCCAAACGTATGACTGCTTAACTCAGCAGCTTGTATATTATAAACGGCTGCTTTCAGTTATCCGGTGCACTGTCATAACGACCATAATGAAACAAATAAAGGAACGACATGTTTCACATACACGTAGAGATATGTGCAGATCTGTTGCGTTCGTTGAAGAAGTGTGGTACCACATGGGTCACCCAATTTTAATGGGTTGCAAAGATGGTGAGACTGTCAAAAAAAGTTTTCCTTGCCTGAATCAAGTTAGCAGACTTACAGGCTGCCCCAAAACGGGGCATTTATATTGAATGACAGCTAGGAACTTGTTAAGCAGGACTTATTAACACCCATACGTTAATTCTCTCAGGAACTGCGCCTCTGCGCAACAGCCATATGACTCTCCGGCAGCACAATCATTCGGAATAACAGTCCTCACTTGCATCGGTCACTCACCTTTGAGACTTCAATAGTGCTGTTATGTGTTACATTCGAACGGAAACGACTATTCGGCATCGTACAGTATATGAATAACACTTGCACGCACGCACGCACGCACGCACGCACGCACGCACGCACGCACACACACACACACACACACACACACACACACACACACACACACAATATATATATATATATATATATATATATATATATATATATATATATATATATATATATATATAAGATGATTTGGCCTGCTATGAAGAGTTTGAGAGTTTTATGTGCAGTATTCACTCACAAGTGTGTTTGTTACTGCAAACACGTGCGCTCATTCCCGGAAGGTCGGGCGTTCTCACTTTTTCAATTAGTGCATTTAGAGTATGTTATTTTTTTCCCTTAACCCACAGCGAAAGTACGTTGAATCAACGCCTCCTATATGTCTTTATAGGAGGCGTTGGTTGAATATGCCGCGTAGGGTGCACGGCGGCGCTGGGCATCGAGGCACCCTAATGCCGCGGAGCGCGTCTCCGCTCCAATCCAGTTCGCTCGCAGCGTCCTCGCACACTTTTTCCACACGCGGCGCCGCAGCGGGAGAGCGCCGTTCGGCCCACTTGACCATTGTCCAGTGCACTCTAGTTCGGATCAAGTCGCCGTACGGGCCGTAGCGTACCAATCCGTTCCCAATCCAATCCCAGCCACTTCTCACAAGTTTGTTTTATCAGCGCTTCGAAGGAGGCACTGGCTGGTGGTTTTATCCACAGTTTTAACCGTTTTATCAGTGTACGGTTGTACCGGTGGCTGCCAGGAGCAAAGTTCGTTGTAGGTGTTCTGTAGTTGTACCGCGGGTTGTCAACTGTTTTGAACAGTTAATTGGTCAGCTTATAGAGTTTCTCACTATATTGTAATAGTGAGAAACTCGGCAAAGTTCAAACCATTCAGAACTTTGCCAGAACTCTATGGTTCAGCCAAAATGTCACAAAGTGTCCTTGCACCAGTCTAGGTAAGCGATATGTGCGCGGACCGTGTCTTGCCAAACACCTGTTGCGTGCACCCGGTTTCTGTAATAAGTGCCGTTAGTAAGTGCACGCATATTCCTTTGACTCTTGGATAATTAAATATGTAACTTTTTTTTTTTTTCCAGGCTGTCTATACTCGCAATGAAGAAAGCGGCTGTTCCATGTGGCGCCGACCAAGGAGGCCGTGTTAACGACCCCGTCACACACTATGTGCTGTTTCAGCCGGAAATCGGGACAGAAGAGACCAGCCACACCTCCGAACTTCCAGGCGACGACGCTGTGTACGTGGTGGCCGATTCGCCTGAGCCTTCTGGGACTATGACCACGGAGGAATGGCTGTCGGCATCGGGCAGCCTTTCGGAATGTAGTGCGGCGGAGCAAACTGCGAGGAAAACGAAGAAAAAACATTCGTTCGTTTGGGAACACTTCGACCGCCACACGTTGGACAAATGCAGCCAAGTGTGCAAGCACTGCAATATGAGTGTGCGCCTCGGCAAAGAAGGCGGCTGCAGCAAACTAGGCACCACGGCAATGCGTCGTCACCTTGAAATCCACCACGCGCACCTTTTGCCCGACCTTCCGCCTCGAGTGGACGCTGTGCGGGCCAGAAAATCACGAGCTGCAGATAGTGTGAGTGATGATGTTGGAACCAATGGTGGTAAGGAGAAAAATTGGATGGGAGAAAGAAGCGGCAGCCTTCGTCGTCAGTTTGGCAGCACTTCGATTACTATGGTAGCGACAGATTTCAGGTGGTGTGTAGAATCTGTAGAATGCAAGTGCGTCTGGGAAAGAATGGTGGGTGCAACAGGGTGGGAACAACTGCAATGCACAGGCACGTCACTATTCACCACAAATTCTTACTTCAGAAAAACCCCACCCTCGGAACGAGAAAAGGAGATCATGGCAGGAGAAGTCAAGAAGTGTCCTGTAATATAACCAAAAGGTCGCAAGTATCACCGGCAGTTGCAGCTGTGCGTCAAAAAGCACCTGAAACCAAGCGAGAGTCCTGTGGTGTGCATCACCCTAATTCAATGGCTCTAAACCATTGCTTGGCAGTGTTTATGGCTAATGGTATCCATCCATTCTCACTTGCAGAAGAACCAGCATTTCTTGAGTTCATGCGCTGTTGCGCACCACAGTGGAAGGTTCCCAACAAAGGCTATTTTGCCAACTCTGGCATTCCTGCGCTTGCAACCATGATTAAAGAAGCAGTGAGAAAGGACCTGAAAACTTGTATCGGAGGTACCGTGCACCTTGGTACTGAAACATGGCAGGGGCCCCACATGTCTGATCTAGTGTCTGTGACAGCATTCTGGGTGAAGTCTGAACAGCCTGAACAGAATCTTGTGAGGTGCAAGGCTGTCCTGGATGTTGTTAACCTTGGAGAGTCATGTACTCTTGAAAATGTCAGTCAAGCGCTGGAGACAGTTATTAAAGACTGGCTGCTGCCTGCAGAGCTTAAAGTTGGGCATTTAGTTACAGAGCGTCTACCTAGTGAAGCACTACCTTCCTCAGAAGTGCAGCTGAAGCACATCACTTGCATGGCCCACTGTCTCGATTTTGAAGTAGAAAACCTGCTCTTCACATTTCATAATAAGCTAGCCGACTCATTTGACATGGCCCGCACCATTTGCAGCCAACTGTGCCGTAATGATGTAGCTAGAGCCAAATTGAAGGCAATTCAGTCACACCACAACCTCAAGCAGAGGCCGCTGGTGCCAGATTCTCCTACAAACTGGAAAAGTACACTACGCATGTTAAAGCACTTCTGTGAGCAGAAACTGGCAGTAAATGAGTATCTGAAAGGATCAGGTGGAATTTCTGTCAGCCCAGAGCAGTGGTTAGTGCTCAGGGATGCAGCTAGTGTGCTACAGCCTGTGGAAGAAGTTGTTCGCCTCCTGAGTATGGATACAGCCGTGCTAGGACAGGTCCTCCCGCTGCTCTGCTTTGCTGAGAAGATGCTGCAGAGTACACTAGAGAGATCTGAAAGAGGCAGTCCTGCACACTGGCTTTCAGCCCACCTTCTTTCGAAGCTTAGCTCAAGTAGCCATGTAACTGCTGTAAAGGCAGACCTTACCTATTGGACTGCAAGCTTCTTGGACCCTCGCTTCAGGGACACATTCTGCAGTTACATTAGCAGTGATGAAGCAGTGGCAGAGCAAAAGCTAAATGAGGTGAAGAAGCATCTTCTTGTGAAAATACGCGAGACTTACATGCACTCCACAAAATTGTTATATGCAGCTAATACTGGCAAATTGCCGCAGCAAGATGACGCTGCCCCATCGCTTGATGAGGACTTTTCACTATGGCTTATGAATGCCGAACAGATGGGGCTTACAAGGTCCAAGGCTGAAGTTTCTTCAAATGGCACGAACACAGAAGGAGCAGCAACAGCTGCGTTTGAGCTGGAGGCTTATGTGCAAGACAGCATTGCTGATTTCTCTGCACCCATGAGCGACCCAGCACTGTATTGGCAGACAAAGCGGATGATTTGGCCATCCTTGTACACTGTAGCAGTCACATACCTGGCATGCCCTCCAACCAACACATACTCAGAAAGAATGTTTGAAAAATATGGTGCCGTCGCTTTAGACGGAAGACAGGGTATTTGTGCTGATACTCTGAGCATCTTGTGTTTCATACGAATGAATCACGTGTGGGTGCCAAAGGACATTTCAGCAGCACCAGCTGATGTGATCAACTCATTGCGCAAAGCTATGGACAAAGGCAACACTGAACAAGATAGCATTCAATTTATAGATACAGAAAGTGAAGTGTTGCTAAAGAGAGTTCTTTTTCAAGATTGAAGTTATTATACTTCATCTACACTGCAAGCATGTGCAGGGTTATCTATTTGGCCAAGGTCATAGCAGCAACCCCCCTTCACCTTTTCTTTCTCATGGTGCCTTCTCCATTCTCCAGCTTGCATCCTCTTTAATTTTACCAATATGTGCTGAGCCTTTCGAATAGAGCTACAGTGGAATACCTGATTAAACTAAGAAACGTGGTGCTTGCATGTTCAGTTTGGCATCTTTACATTTAGCCACTCACATAACACTTTTCCATGTTGCATCTCCCCCCATTTCTGTTACTTTAATGTTCTACAAGACACTAAATACTGTGAAAGAATGGTAGTCCTCCCTAATGTGTAGAGGGGTGCCATTGACCCTTTTGCCTGCTCTAAATTGATGGGCCCAATAGGCAAAGTTGATATTTACATAACATGCAAGAAAGTAAAATTTGTTGTAGCATTTGTGATAGCCATGTGCACACCATACAATATGTTAACTGCAGTCTTCTCGGTCTTTAGATGCAGATTGCATCAAATTTGCTAAATGTGGGACTGACACAGGATAAATTATCACTAGATTGCAGTACAGCCTTTAGCACATTAAGAACTCTGCAGTGTCGCTCCAACAGGTTCACAGACTACAAGTTTCATTCTAAACGAGCACTGCCACGTGGAACTTTGCCTATGTAAATTAAATGCAAGTATAATCGTAATAGTTTTTCCTATTTGATATTAAAGGTTGAAAAATGGGAAGGTAGGCCTTCGCAATATTGAGCAATAAGCCATATGTGCCATTGTTTAGGAAAATTGCACAGCTTGTCCCTGGACGAACAGGCTTTGTAGTTCACTGCATCACCTGCATTTCTATTTCTCCATTGCACTTGTACATGACATAATACTTGTACAATGCCCCAGTCTTTGTGTCACTATCCTTGTTTCTTTTAAAACCTTTGCACAGTGTCGTTTTGTGAACAGGGTGAATAATAAAAGCCAAGCATAACATTGCCTTCATATAAAAAATTGCAGTTTCACCCATAATGCAAAGCAGTGATGCAATAGCTGGATGCAGCAAGCCTGTTTTGTCTGGTATCAATTGGAGTAACATTCGCAGTTGATTAAGTGCAATCTGCTTTTAAGAAAACTTCCTTCAGCGTGAACTCTAGTCAATGCTGTCTTTGTGGAGGCGATGCTCCCCAGTGGTGAATGTGAGACGCGGCTTCTGCCTTCTTTTTCCTATCCTGCCTTCCACTTGCCACCGCTGGATTCATTTAAGTACTTTTAGTTCAGTACTGATTTATAGATCACATGGGAAGGTTTACACTAATAGCAGCTAGTGACGTAACCATACTCTCTAGGCACGCATTATCTTTTTCGCTGTAGCATGACTGGCGATCAAATCATTGCAGGGCACAGTTATTTTTTTCTTCACATTTTTATAAGCTTCTTTAAAACTTAGTGATTCCTGTGATGGACAGTCAAAGCAACTACGGGAATGAGCCCAAAACAGCTATCACTTTAAAATTTGTTGTATTATATCCAGTGCATGAATGATTATAGTTTGTTCTGGCTTTTGTACAAGCATGTAATGCAAGGAGTGTCGTGCCTTCTTTTCGTTTGAAGGCAGTAATCCAACAACCTGTTCCCCAGCACAGTGTACCAAGGAGCCTAGATCTCTGCATGAGCGCATTCTGTAGTTTCAATGCAATATTCATGCAATTGATGAGAAGCCATGAGTTAGACAATGCTTTGTTCATGCAGCCCTTTCAGCAAACACATTATCTGCAATCTTGCACAACATAGTCTGGCACAGTGGACTGCTGTACTGATGTAGAACTGGTATTAGGCATTAAAAAAAATTAAGCTAGTATAATTTAATTACAGAAATTAAGTGCGTGAGCTTTGCAAAGAAATTGCTCATTTTAAGCTACATACTGCTTGCACTTTATGCCCCAGAATACCCAACAGATGAAGATGCATGCTGATTGTGCTGCATCGTTAACTCCTCAAATACACACATTAAACACTAGCACTGAAATGCCATTTGGATTTGCCTACTTGCCCTTTAGTATTCTTGGATTACAGCTTCCAACAGAGATTGGCGTCAGGAAACCAAGTGGTGTTGAGAAGCAGGACACCAACTACAGTCATCATCATCATCAGCCTATATTTTATGTCCACTGCAGGACGAAGGCCTCTCCCTGCGATCTCCAATTACCCTTGTCTTGTGCTAGCCTATTCCAACTTGCGCCTGCGAATTTCCTAACTTCATCATCCCATCTGTTTTTCTGCCGACCTCGACTGCGCTTGCCTTCTCTTGGTATCCTACCAGTAGCGCACCCAGGATCTCTGCCAGGGGGGGGGTTGACAGTTTGCCAATACCACCTAAACAGCACTAATTTCGATTTCTTCACGGGAAATTGTCAAAAAAATTGGCTTTTTGCGAATGTGCAGACGATTGCGCGTCTTACATCTTAGTTGCAGTACTCAAATGCGTAAGGAAAGAAAAGGGGTTAAACAAAAGCGGGGGTTAAGTCGGCCTCAGGGGGGGGGGTTACAACCCCCGAATCCCCCCCCGTCGGTGCGCCACTGTATCCTACAGTAGACTTTCCTAAAAACCAACTGTGAGGAAATTTCACTTTGGCTGAATTGGTTATGAGCAGTACTTCCAATAGTTGGCAAACTGCAAGGCTGGTATTTGCCGAACTTTCTGAACAGCCTGTAAATAGCACCTAAGCAGATGACGTGGCCACTTGGTGGTTAGCAGATACAATGCAAATCCCAGAGCATGGTGACCCATGATTTTCAGTGAGTCTAATCTCTCAGGCCATTCATATTCATAAGTGCCTGCTGCTTGTCGATGCTCGGCATCATTTTCAGCAAGCAGTGATGGCAGCATTTTTTTTCCAGCCTCAACATGAGAAACATATTTCTGCAACATACCCGCTTGTATTTCAGATGAAATTTTGCACAGGGGCTGTTCTAAATCCACACTATCTGAAATTAGGCTTCTTGCGCAGTCCAAAATGCTGCTGCAGTTGGCCTTTAATGACCGTTATAAAACATGGCTAGCTTTAAAGGGGCTTCGCAACTATTTTCGGATATGCTGACTAAAAGCATAGTCACTAGGCAATATTGCAAGCCAAATACCTCTGAACATGCAGTTGGGAGCTCAATTTCTGTCAATAGAGTGCCCACTCTTACTTTTCAAAACACCTTTTGCACAACAGTGAACATAATTGTTACTGCCTGAATTGTTTCAAGCATCACGACTAAGCAGTGCTTTTGACAAAATCGGTGGAGAATTCTCGTAAGTGCCAAGGTGGTGGTGGTATCCGCTGTGCTGAGAATGAAACCACTGGGCCGACACTATGCAGTGATGGAAGTGCTGCTCCAAAATGGCACTGAGAAATTTGATCTCGCACTGATAATATATGCGACTGATTACTTTTACATTGTGATGCTCAGCTTTAATCTCATTTCTGCCACAAGAACTGGCATTTTAAATATGTAGCTCATTTAGCTATATTTTTGAACTTGACATGCAGACTATTTTGGTGAAATGTGAAAAGAGACAGACTACTTCAATCTCATACCAATTATCAACTGCTCCTTTGGGAAAGATTATATGTGGTTGTGGTTACTTTTATAATGCGGTGCTCAGCTTTATTGCTTTGATCTCATTTCTGCCACACATACTGGTATTTTATATATATATAGCTCATTTTACTACGCATTCGATAACAATCCACCTTGTTTGTTTCTTCCATAAGTGAAAACACTTATGGCTGCTCCAAAGTGGCATTTTTTCTGCTCCGAAATTTGCTCCAAAAAGTAAAATGTCGCTTCCATCACCGGCTACGGCTTCCAAGATGGGCAGCTCAATGGAGGAGGTTCATGCCACATGACCTAGTTGCCATGCAATACAAAAACCGAGCACAGCATGGTGGGCACAGTTTTGCATGGCTCCAAGTGCAGCATGGACAACAATAAGGAGGGGAAGCCCACACTGGCATGATAGTGGTGGCATATGATTACCAATAAATCCCCGAATACAAGGCACACTCAAAAAATTTTGTTGGATAAGGTTCATCAGAAGAGGAGACTTGTTCCACACTTTCAGTAAAAGGCGCTGTGAAAATCAGAGTATCCCAGACCAGGCCCCGTTGGAAATCTTGTCTTACACACAGGAGTTGTAAAAGGCTGTTCAGGGAGCGTTGCAGCGCAACAGTTTCTCGTGCTAGCCAACATAGATGCAAAGAAATGTTGTAAAGCAGAGGTGGAAGGAGACACGCCATCCTCCAGTTGTCTCAACCAGGGCCCACAAATGAAGTCCTTTTGACAGTGGAGCAGAGGACCCACCTCCTTTTGCAATGGCCAAAGCCTGCGGCGTCCACTTCCTACTATTTTACAATCTTGCTGCACAATGTACTACTTAAGAGCTTCTGCATGCTCCCTCTGCCATTGGAATCCCTAAGCTGTTTCTAATGCTGCAGACTATGGAAGTGCCATAGGTGGCATGCATGTTGGCAACATTTCACGGCCAGAATGTCTCCTTGGAGGAGAAGAGCGCCTGGGCTTGAATTTTCAGCGGCTTTTGTAGTGCAAATCAGTGTAATATACTCTGCAGACATGATTATCACTGCTGTGATCTACACATTGCAATCGTCTGCCTGCAAGGCCTGAGCCTGGTGAGGAAACTACTACAAGATGAACAAATTTTCCAAGGTCCTTTTATGTTCCTCACGGCAAGTCTACCATATTAGGTAAAGTATTGTAGGATGCTTTGTAGCATGTAGCTTGACCACCAGAAAGAGCATATGGTTTGTGCACTTGCACCTTTGCAAACACAAATTATAGCACAAAAAATGAACTTTATTGGCTATGTGGGAACCTCGTTACAAGAGTACTTGTATGGAAGTCAAGGCAGCAGGGCAGAATTCTTTTGCATAATGGGAATTGCAGCATGAACAGAGAAAATGCGCCAGATAAAAGTGACTGATGCAATTGTGCAATAAAGACAGGAATGGCTAAAAACAATGGTCAACACAACGTCCTGTCAGCAAAACTACTGCCCAGCTGACTTGTTCTTATATTTTCACTAGTAGTACCTATTTTCAGCACATTTTTCAGTGAACTGGCGAGGCTCCACCAATCTTTGTAAATGATAACTTTGTCGACAGGGGTGACACACGCTGACCACAATCAAGGCCAGAACAGTGGTGTTACATTTCTCGGGCTATTGAAAAATAAATAGGAGGACCTTTCCCAGATGCCTCGAGAATGCACAATTGGTTGTGCTTTCCCATTGCGTCTATTTCTAAGAATGAATGTCTAGACATGGCAATTGCATGAACAAAAAATGATGCAAAGTGCCACGGCTGTTCAGAGGCAAATACTCGAGCAAGAACAACCGTTATTAAAAGCTCACCCAACAAATTATGCCTGCACGTTGGACCATTACAAAATACAAGTGGGCATAGGGTCAGATGTGGCAAGTTCATTTCAAGACAACTGTATGTACAAAAGAGAAGTGTGTTGCTCATCTCAGGCAAAGGTGTAACAAAAGGCAGATAAGCGGCTTTTAAATACAGAGTGGCGTGCCACCAGCAGCGGTACAGTGTGAATGTCACTGGGCTCTTGCTGTAAGACACAAAACACTACTTTGCAGAACTCTCGGTACTGCACACATTGAGAGATGCTCACCAATGTAACCCGTCTGGCGTGCGTCGGCAAGTTGTCTTTGGTAGCCTGAGAAACCTGCACTTGCTCTCCTGTTGTCCTCAGGCCACAAGCACAGCTTTGAGTGTCCAAGGCCACATCGCCATACCCCATTTTACGAAAACATTAGACATAGCTCCCCCTTCCGCAATTTACATACACAAACACTGCTTTCTTCGCTGATGCTTTACACAGCTTCCAATGGCCACTTCACACTCAATCCTTCCTCCACAAGCTGAATAACACACACAAAGGAAAAGTGGTAAATGGACAAAACACAAGGTCTCATCACTTCTCACACATGCGTGTTTGTGACGGCAAGAAGGGTATGCAGAACCATTACAAACAAGGCAGCACAGTATTGTTGCCCTGTTCAGGCCAGTCACTGCATTTCACACTAAGACCGCCTGCAGCATCCAACATACAAAAACCAAGGGAGCGCCAATACAGCAACAATGCTCATCTTGATTGTAAATTCCTTTTTGATGCAAACAACACAATGACAGAAAAATGTATCAGTTGGTGAAAAATACAGTAAAGCAAAATTAAACCAACGAAACACTGTTAAGCCAACTGGCACACACACACACACAAAAGAAAATGTTTGTCAGTGCCGTTGCAGATTGTTGCACATTATGAAACCAAAGCACGTCACCAAAAGCGCTTGTGGCACTTTTTATTTCAAAGACTGATTTGTCGCAGCTGCTGCCAGTGGCCACCCCCTGAGGCACCAAAACAAAAGATGGCAAATGGCATCACCCTCATCCGTCACACAAAATCGCAACACTGTGATTCCTCCTTATCCTTTGTGCACTTGGCCAGTTACATGCCAGGTAACAGGAGGAGCCCTCCGTCATTGGTGTGAATGGACCGTCCGCATCGTGTGTCTCTTGGGATTAAGGAGACGGAATGAGCACTGAGGTGCCGGGAGCAGGGCCAAAGGAGGAGAGAGAAAGGAGGGGGGGGGGGAGATGAGGAGTAAGGAGGTCTTGTAGCATTGTTAGGAGGTGTCATCATTGCTGAGAACCAGGAGGGAGCTACCGCTGCCTCGACCTGGCGGAGGTCTTGACACTGTGTCGCCTGAGGTGGAAGTAGTTGTGGAGGTTGTTCCCAGGCTGCTGCTGGCCAATCTTTCAATGTCATCAAGGCTCAAGCCAGCAACGGACTGGGAGAAGTCCTGCACAGATTTCGGACACCAGGTTCAGGACATACTCTAAGTGATCACACATAATCACTCACACGAGAGGCTGCAATTTTCGCCACTCATGTCACTTTCAGGGTGGACAGACTGGTTGAACCTCCGCTCAAGCAGGCATAATGACAAAAACTTTGTGCAGGGCAGGCTCACGCCAGGGTCAGTAATTTGCACAGTTGTCCAATTGCACAAGCATAACGAACAGCAGAAACAATGACTAAAGGATCTCCAAAATGCTAAAATGTGCTGGACATTAAATCAAGTGAAAGTACCACCAAAGTGTGTTAAAACATGACCTGGTATGCAAATACAGGTGAACCTCATTAAAACAAAATCATACCCACCACAAGAACACCTTCCTTTATATGATATTCAATATAAGTACACATATTGACATCGGCAAAAAAAGAAAATGACAATCAGGTCCA
The DNA here is from genome assembly GCF_013339745.2 of Dermacentor silvarum. Lineage (NCBI taxonomy): Eukaryota > Metazoa > Arthropoda > Arachnida > Ixodida > Ixodidae > Dermacentor > Dermacentor silvarum. The sequence continues at coordinate 9,051,696 of NC_051161.1, forward strand.
CGTGAAAGAAACGCAGACGTAATGCCTCCAACAGGCAAGCAAAGGGTATCCCGCGGAATTTCATGTTCCGTTGGCAGACCCCCGTGCTGTCACACAGCACGAAAACAATAAAATTACATGCACTTTGCACGATCACCATTACAAAGCCATGCAATCGATGTGATTGCACGAAATAAGTATGATGGCTTGCCAGTTGCAGTCCAACCAGCCACAGGCTAAAAAAATGCACTCGTGGCCAGAATGTGCCAGTTCAAGTTGCTCTCGCTAAGCGCAGTTCCAGGCATGATTTTCCCCACGGGGGGCGGCGGTGGTTTTGCCACCAACCACTCTGGCCGACCACCCACCTCTATGACCACCCGCCCACCTCTTGGGCTTCAAGTTTGCAATACTCTGGGACAACTCTCTGTGCCTATGCGGTGGGAGCTACGAGTGCAAGAGGTCGGCTTCCACAATCGCTTTGTTATGGGCAAGCATGGACGCCGTCGCGAAAACGCCGCACATGCTCATGAGCCAGAAAGACACGCCTGGCAGTAATCGTGGACGATCGCAGTACTAGACCTCGGTAAGTGCGACCGTGTGGCATCCTCGAGGGCACTGATATTACATTTCTCCGCGCGCGTAGCTTGTACCGGCACGAAAAAAAAAGCGCGAAAGAAAGAAGAGGCGTGCGCAGAAAGAAAAGCGAAATAAGGAAGAGACACAACTCCGTTGCGCAACTCTTCTGGCACTTGTCTGAGTGGAGCATGCGCTCGCAAAACCGTCGTTGCCTCCGTAATAGTATAAAAGAAAAAAAGAGTCCCCTCCTGGTATTTTTCTTTTCCTCCGATGCCATCTCGGGGTTTTCCTAACTCATGTGCCGCTGCGTCCACTTTTAAAATATTAGTTCGTAGCACTGAGCCTTTAACATGACACGGAAACTGAATAACGATTGTTATTCTGAAAAGTTTGGTATTCTAAAATTCGTAGTACTGAAATATTTTTACATTGAGACTATAAGCAGTCAGCAGGAGAATTTTTATAAGTTTGTTACTCTGAAAAGTTTGTTAACGTGGTTTTCGTAGTAACGAGGTTTCACTGTATTCTGGACAAGTTGAAATCTGCCATGTTGAAATCTCAAAGTCACGTAATCTGATTGGCTCAGAGCTTGCTCTCAACCAATCAGATGAGGCGACCTTGAGTTTTCAACAGTATGGTGGATTTCAACAAGTATTCGAATAGCACCTCCGTAAGCTGCATTTGCAGAAATAAAGTCTCTTGCATTGTTGCCTCGTGTGATTGCGCTCAAACGTCAGTATGTGCCTGCAGTGAAGGGATGCTTTATTTGAAAGGGTTCATGAAACGGCTAGGACACGTAGAGTACAACTACAGTAAAACATTCACGCCGCAATTTAGGTGAAGCATCTCATATCAAGAGAGCTACAAATGATTACAAGTTACCCTCCTCCCTAGCTATGCTTTTTCTCAACTCATTCACAGAGAGATCAGGGCTAGCTCTGCCTTAACTTGCTCTACGCAATGATGTGATGTCGTGTCATTACTTCCGGTTCTCTTGGAGCCAGAGCGCGAAACCTCTCCAACATCTCCGCTAGCCGCCTGGCTGTCGATCCCCAGTGAGAGCTACCAAGCAGGTGTGTTGCGTGTGTTCTGTTGCAGCGCCAAGCATTTACGGTAAACGCGGGTAAGCTGGGCGCTTTGATGGATGGGTGAAGGCGTAAAGTCCCTCTCTATACAGTATAATCCCGCTGTTACGTTCCCGGGTGCTACGTTTTCCTGTCTGTTATGTCGTTTTCGGCCGGTCCCGGCACAGCTCCCATAGAACCCAATGCATTGGTAACCCCGCCGTTGTGTCGCAACTGTGGAACCGTTCTCGCATCATACGTTGCGAACTGCCCCCCGTGCCAACCCGAGCGGCCATTTTGACTTTTCATGTCGCTTGGCTTGGTGGCTTGACAATGTCATTGGCCGCCCAAAGTGCCAGGGGCGACAACTATGACGTATTTTCGGTTTCTGCCAGCAAAAGTATGGCCCTTGAGATCCGTGTTTGCTATCTAAAGATGGTGTCTATGACGGGTTGTGGCCCTAAAATTGGTCTTGGCTCATAGATGTTCCGTATAAAGTCCAAGGGCGATAACGCCGTTGCCGCGCGCTGTATGCTGTATGTGCGAGTGAAAGCGTGCGAGGGGAGCCGACGACCGCGTCTAAATCTCGCACGCGAAAGAAAGAAAAGCAGGGAGGAAGCGTGCCTTCTTCCGTTGCGTTCGAGGCACCGGTGAGCGAGGAGGGAGGGATAGCGGGCGGTGTTGTACTCTGGCATCAATTGCGCACTGCGCTGCGGTGCGCGGTCGCGCGGGACGTATCTTGAAAGTGATCTGCGTTGGGGGCAGAGTCTAGGCAATGTAGGTGCGTCGGTGGCTCCTAGCTTTGTGCGTGCTGTGTGTTCTCGGCACTCAGTTTGTGTTGAAGCGATAGACAACAGCATGAAGGGCACTTCGCTCGCTTCTACAGCAGCGCTTCCTCACCGCCAGCGTTTGACAGCGTGTGTCCGCGCTCATCGAGTGTGATGTGTTCATGTTTGCCTGTGGGCGCTGACACCATGCTTGTTAATATAGTTAGTAAGCCAATGTTTAAAAGTTTATACAGATGATAAAACTACTATCCTTACTTTGTATAGCTGTTTACTAATTTGCTATCGCAATCGATGCTTCGGCTTTCAGGCGAAACTACGACTTTTTTTCACACGCAAGAATTAAAATTATATTGAGTGCAGTTCAACACTACTGTATTTTTCCTGTTTCTCGGCTCTTGCGTTTCCCGGCTCTTACGTTTTTTGTTTACGGTCCCATGATCAGCGGGGTTCTACTGTACTACTACCACTGTCATGAAGCTTTACTGTAAATGCCAGCGGCCTGAGTAGTGCAGCCACCTGGTAGCGCCAAGCTTAACCAGCCAAGCACAGAGCTAATATTGCTGTAGCCAAATGTAAAGTATTTTAAACACTTAAAAAAGCAATGTGTTCAGGATTACGCTACTGCCGAAAATTTACACCAGAAGCAAAGTAGAATAGACTTGGTTACTGCTATATTAGCTCTGTGTATGTCTCGAGATCTGTGGCAGCACTCTGCAGGCCGCTCATGTTTGCACCTCCGCCTATCTGGCAGAGCCTATCTGCCTGTGCTTATCAGAATACCAGACATGCTAAAGCTTCGTATTGTGGTAGCAATCCTCCGGCGTGAAGTGACGGCCGTAAATGCATAGATACTCAATGCTGATAGGATACCTTGCAGCCACTCCGCTCGCCTGCTGCCTTGCAGAGGGAGACAATGTCACAGCTTGACATGTCACCAATCGCGATGTTTGCAGTTGCTACACCAATCGCTATGTTGGTGCAACCCCTCTTTCCCCTCTGACTGTGCTGCTGTCCAACTCATCCAACTCTCAGTGTTCCTTTTCGTAGCAAGCTAGACGTAGCAGTTCTCGCCCCAGAAAAATGTAACGATCGGCGATGGAATAACTAGCACAGAGATTCTTCAAGCGATAACAGCACGCTAACAAAATTGGGCGTGAATAAACATGACCATGGTCATCCTTCTGCTTGAAAGTAGGTGCAGGTGTGATACGATGTAGCCCCCTCAACATATTATTGTGGCAACGTGCCGAGGTTAGAAGAAGACAAAGAGGTGGTGTGGAGCGCGCTCATGAACTGGGCGGCTGATTGTACCGGACTGGTCTTTGCCTTCGGCTGCTCCCTTCATGTGTTTTTATCTATCCTCACCTGTGAATAAACCAATACCTTTGTAATAATTTGGTGGAGATGCTGGGTGCATTGCCCTGGACGACCACTCAGCTCTACTGACTGTGATGCAGAAGACGCTTGGCTGGCTTGCCACCACAGTCAGCGGACATGGAAGATTCGGGAGAAGGCAACAACCCCATTGATGGTGAGCCCCAAGACTATCGAACAGGCCAGGCTGGCTACGGGACACTGGAGCGACGGCCAAGCACCTTTTCGGAGAAGCAGGTGAAGATGTGGAGGACTGGTTGAAGCACTACCAAAGAGTGTGTCACCGCAACCGCTGGAGTACTGCGAAACAGCTCGAGAATGTGGTATTTTTCTCGCCGGGACCGCACTTCTCTGGTTTGATAACCATAAGAGTGTGCTGACAACCTGGGCCGATTTCATAGATGAACTTAAGAAGTGCTGTGGTGACTCGATGTCTAAAAAGAAAGCTGAGCAGTCACTTTCACGCAGGGCTCAATTACGTGGTGAGACATGCACCACTTACATTGAGGCTGTTTTGAAATAATGTGGAATAGTGAGCGCTACAACGTCTGATGAAAATAAAGTGGGGCATCTCCTGTAAGGAATCGCGGAAGATGTTTACAATTTTCTGATAACGAAAGAAGAGCTCAGAACCCCTTCTGACCTAAGGCAGCACTGTCAGACGCTTGACGCCCTTAAAAAGCGGAGAACTTTACCAAAATTTGGCCGTTTAGACAATGTCACCACCGCTGCATGTTTGACAGTCCCATCCCATGACGACATCTCGGTAATACGGCAAGTCGTTAAAGAAGAGCTTGCTCTGCTTCAAGTTGCCTACCCAGCTCATGAGTTTCATCAATGCGCGTTTGACCAGCGCCCTCATGCACCACAGGCACCTCGGTCTCGCCAGAGTTATCCGGAACCTTGTGTGTCCTATACCGAGCGGTTTGAAAGCAGGAGCATGCGCCCTATCGGAAATCAGGGACGTAGCTAGGCCATTTCCACCCCAAAGATTTACTACTCGAGCTCCTTCTCCCATCTACAACCAGCCAGCCTGTTCTCACCGGGGACAAGTGATGGCTCTTGCACTTGCTACCACTGTGGTCGTCTGGACACATTGCTAGGTACTGCCCTCGCCGCCAGCAGCAAGCTCCACGATTTAATGCCTACACCCCTACCTACGCCGTCAGACGAGCCATGGTCATTCCCCAGTTCCTTTCAACGCCAGCAACAGGAACACGCGACACGAGCTGGTACCCCGGTGTCCAACCACAGCCTTAGCCTGCCACCAATGTGACAACGGCGATCCCCGTCACCGTGTTGTCGCTCTCAGTCACTGCCACTGCTGGGAAACTAGCTGGTGAGACCGATGGGGGCGAGGCTGCAGTACGATCACCTTCATCAAGACCCCCTTGTGCAGTGATGGTAAAGAACGAAGTGTGTGTTTATGTAGACAATATGAGTACCGTGCATTCGTCGATACCGGGGCTGCAGTCTCTACAATGAGTATTGCTTTCAAAGATCGTCTTGGGCAAAAAGTATTATTTGCTTGGGACCGGAACACTACCTTTCGCGGTGTTGGTGGAGAAATGTTGCGCCCAGTTGGTGTTTGTTGTGTATCAATCACCATAGGGAGTCAAAAGTTTAGGACTGAACTTACTGTGCTCGCATGCGCTACTCATGATGTTATCTTAGGTATGATTCCTTACGTGAATGTGGGGCGACTTTGGATTGTGGTAGTGGTGCCACTTCTCTTCGCAGCACCATGCGTACTCCAGTGACCGAATTTCTTAATGATACCTCGGCCGTTTTTTCAGTGTCGCAAGATGTTCGGTGCCCCCCCGAACTGCAATGTTCATACCCATACACTCTTCTCGTCCTCGTATGAAATCCTGTTATGGTTACGTCGAGCCCAATCTCAACAACGCGCTCAAGAAAAATCTGATAGTGCCTCGTGCTCGCCGTCGACAGTTCTACCCACTTGTGGACAGTAAATGTCTCAACACAACCCATATCTCTGCCGGCAGGACGTAAACTGGCAAGCTTTGACGAATAAACTACGGTAACTGTCCAAACCGTTGAACTGTTCAGTTATTAATCAGGGTATGATGGGATGGGATTAGGGATGGATTAGGGAATCGGGATGGGATTTATTTCCGGCAGGCGAAATCCGGGAATCCCATCCCAATTCCTACCCTGATTATTCCCTTAACTGAGCGCATGATCAACAAGTTGCTCCCTTCTGCTCAGTGGCATCTCCTTCAAGATGTGCTGGCAAGTTACGCTTCAGTGTTTGATACAGTTGAACCTGCTTATAACGAACCTCCATATAACGAATTCCTGGATATAACGAAGTTTTTCTATTCCCCGCTATTACTCCATAGAAGCACATGTATTTGAGACCTCTACGTAACGAAGTGGCAGCGGGAGACCCCCTCGATATAACGAATTCCCCCCTCCGACAACCTAGAGATTTCGCCCCAAATATTGTCATTTTTGCGCGAGCGGCAACCGGAAGCACCTTGTCCGCCGCGACGGAATGCGAAGCGAGCGCACGTGTGCGAGGCAGGCCTGCATCCCCCGACCCGGCGATCTTGTCGCCGCGGGTGTGACCTTTCCCCCTCCCTTCATTCAAACCTGATCCTGCCGCTTGCTGCAGCTGGCGTAGCCTGCCAAGCCGTCACTCTCTCCTTTTCCAGTTGATGTTGCCGACGCGCTGGTACATGCTGTGACACATCACACTCAATGAGCGCGGACACGTGCTGTGAAACGCTGGCGGCGTGTGGAAGCGCCGCTGGAGAAGCGAGCGAAGTGACCTTCGTGCTGTTGTCTATTGCTTCAACGCAAACTGAGCGCCGAGAACACACAGCACGCACAAAGCTACGAGCCGCCGACGCACCTACACTGCTAGACTCTGCCCCAACGCAGATCACTTTCAAGATACGGCCCGCGCGCCGCCGCGCAGTACGCAGTTGATGCCAGAGTACAGTACAACGCGGCCCCGCTATCCCTCTCCCCTCGGTCGCTGGTGCCTCGAGCACAACGGAAGAAGGCGTGCCTCCTCCCTGCTTTTCTTGCGCGCGCGAGATTAGACGCGGTCGTCGGCTCCCCTCGTACGTTTTCACTCGCACATACAGCATACGGCGCGCGGCGACTGCGTTATCGCCCTTGGAGTTTATACGAGATATCTATAAGCCAAAACCAATTTTAGGGCCACAATGTGTCATAGACACCATCTTTACGTAGCAAATACGGATCTCAAGGGCCATACTTTTTCTGGCGGAAACCGAAAATACGTCATAGTTGTCGCCCCCCGGCACTTTGGGCGGCCAATGCCATCGTCAAGCCACCAAGCCAAGCGACATGAAAAGTCAAAATGGCCGCTCGGGTCGGCGCGGGATGGCAGTTCGCAACGCATGATGCGGGAACGGTCCTACAGTTGCGACGCAACAGCGGGGTTACCAATGCATTGGGTTCTATGGGAGCTGTGCCGGGACCGGCTGAAAACGAACAACCGGGAAAACGCAGCCCCCGGGAAGTAACAGCGGTGTTGTACTGTAACACTATACGACGCTACAACGCCATCGTGACGCTCGCTCTTCGTTTCCGATGCCTCACACTTGTGCGAAACGACACGCGCCCACGCATCCGGTACCTGGTGTGAAATTCCAAGGATGAGTGCTTCGACGAAAAGGGAAAACGGGTGCGCGTTACAATTGAGGGCGCGTTAGAATCGAGTAAATACGGTAAGCGTTTCTTTTTCTAATTTTTGTGTCGAACCTGCATATAAGGAAATCTTCTTTATAACGAAGTGTTTCAGGAATTTGTGAATTTCGTTATATCCAGGTTTAACTGTATTGCGCAAGACCAAAAATCAACAATACGCTGCCGCCGTCTCGTACGCAACATCGGATACATATGGGGCAAGCATCGCCAATCCGTCAGAAGCCTTATCGCGTTTCACCTTCTGAGAGGAAAATCATCGCTGAGCAGATTCAAGAAATGTTGCGGAAAGGAGTCACACAAGGATCATGTCTGTGGACAGCTCCGCAAAAAAAAAAAAAAAAAAAAGGACAACTTGTGGAGGTTTTGTGTGGACTACCGCCATCTAAGCGCTGTCACAAAAAAGGTCGTGTACCCACTGCCACGTATAGATGACGCTGCCGACTGTCTGCACTCTGCGTCCTATTTTTCTTCCGTTGACTTGTGGTCAGGATACTGGTAAATTCTTATGCACTCCTCGATATCGAAGTCGATAAATGCCTCTGGAGTTAAAATAGACCATTTCAGAAATACTTTGTTGCAAAAAGTACTTCAATGCGTTCAGCAGCAGCAGAGTTAATGGCAATCAAAGATTGCGTATGATCCCATTCGCAGTGCTCCCCCGTTCTTCTTCAATGCCTTGCACTGCGAATGCTACAGCAGGAGCAGGGCGTGCCCACAACTATCCACCTACTCAAAGTCACCGTGGCGCGCAGTTCAAATTTGATTATAGATGTTCACATAGACACCACTACCGATTTTGGCACCTATGACGCACCAAGCGCAGTTGTCCTCATTGAGCCGCAGTGCGCTCAGCCAGCAAACTAATCGCAGCACCCCGCAGTTGCCGCAGTATCTACGCTACGGAGCAGACCACAACTACATGCAACTGTAGTGCGTATGCACAGCGTTGGCTTTGTGCACAAGGCTTGAGCGTGCGCTCATGCTCATAAGCTCCATCTGGCTGTGCTACATGGTGCGGATCGGCTTGAGCAATGGATAATAGCCACATCCAACTTGCGCATTTTGAAGCGCTATAGCTCAATACAAAGCGAAGTCTGTCGAGGCATCTAACCAGGAGTGAGCACACGCTGGCAAGCATGTGTGTGGTCTGACCATAAGTTTCGTATGGCTCAAGGCTAGTTGAGTGTTCAAAACTAGTCGAAATTTGCAAGACTCGACGGCTGTGCCACCGAGAAGCAGGGTGGCCAAAGTTTCATTTCTATGTGGACAGACGCAGTCGAGCACGAGCAGACGATAGTCGGCTTCTTCCGGAAGTACTAAATTCTTATAAGAATTCAAACAAATTTATTTATTTATTAAACTGTGTCAGTAAACATACACAGTAACAGTAGGAAGAAGCGCACTGATCCAAACACCTTTCGTGCTCGATGTCAGCTATTGGTCAATAGCATATGGGAATCTGCTATATTGCGAAATAAACCAACAGGAAGAGATCAAAAACAGGCTTCGTGCTTTGCTTGCAAGCTCCACGTACGACTGCAGAATTTGGCTGAGATGTTGACAGCAGGGTATGCTATTCGTGGACTGGGCTTTTTTTACCAAGCCCAAGGGGGTAGTTTGGGACGCCTTTCAGTGAACTTCTTTGTCGCCAACTTGGGTCACTGGGCATGTGCCAGTAGGTGTGTGCCGCTCTTCAATGAACGTCTGACGCTAACTTGGGTAACTAGGTATGTGCCACTGGGAATGTGCCGCACTATGATGACTAAAAAGATTCCTTAAATTTGTCCATTGCTTAGCGGAATCGAACCCACATCACAAGGGCTCCTCAAGGTCAGCAACCCAATGCTTTAGCAGGCTACGCCACAAATGCACCGAGTATGTGCACCTATTTATTGAACGTCTTTCACACGAACGCTTTAGCGAGCCGCGCCATGATTGCACTGGGTATGTGCCGCTCTTCAAGGAACCTCTCACCAACTTGGGTCACTTGGGTATGTGCCACTGAGTGTGCAGCAAGTAGGGAGCAATTCGCAGCGTTCGCAGCCACCTGCGTGCCATGCTTTTAGTCTCGGAGGTCACATGCCGACTTCTCGGCAGAGCCATTATATGCCACAGCGTGTCCAGAAAGAAAAGTGAGAGAGGAGCCCGGTTGCCGCATGACTCGTTTCTAAGCGTTCGCATGCACTAGCGTGCCATGCATTTCGGAGGCCACATGCAGGCTTCGCAGTGGCGGTGCTAGAAGGCGCCGAGTGTTCTTAGGGAAGCGCGAAAGAGGAGTCCTTTGCAGTATACGCCTCATACATAACTTCTTTCAATGAGGGCAATATGTTGTGTCACTAAATTGATTCAATACTAAACGCATTACTGTCAACAGTCATCATGGCATGGTTTCTGCAATTTTTTTGTTTTCTCCCAATATATGTTCAATCGCTCTCCGAAACTTTTCTTCTACATAAGCAAAGAATTCAGGAAATCGTTTCTGAACATCGAAACTAAAGAAACAGAAAATGCATGATCTCTTCGAGGCAAAACGACAGTGAAGAATGTACGTACCTTTTTATATTCTTCTAACACTTTCTCGGCATCCTCGTGGGAGAATTGAGACAGCAGAAATTTTCGCATTTGGTCCCACACGACTGTGGCGTTGTCGGCTGCCTTGAGAACAAATAGGTGCAGCCTGTTCCCTTCCACAATGTTGTAGTCCCCCAGAGATAGGCTATCTGCAGAGAGCGGGATGCCCTTATCAGATTCAAGAACTTCAATGAGTCTCGCTTAAATAACGCTTCGGGAACACCGACAAGAAAGTTACACCGCAGCTTGCATATGACATTACTGAGAAACATATGCAGTTGCGAAAGCATCACCTACACGGCACTGCTTGCCATAATAAAATATGTCAAACCCTACAAATAACATAACCACGATAGATGTAATGGTCGGCACAGCCTGACCAAACCAATCCCGGCAAAGGTGCTTTATCACGAAAACAAACGAGAAAGTACTGCCGACCCGTGGGCAGCACCAGATCAACACTACTGGCTTTTTTAAAACTAAACACGTCCACATCTTGAGCAGCACGGCGACTTCATTACGTTAGGCCATTGAGAGCGGGCAAGCGGATTAACTAAACATAATGCACACGCGCACAAATACAGATCACACATACCTGAGAGCGTCTTGCCTCTGAACACTAGGCGCTGCTGGTCTACAGGAATTTGCAGTTGTTGGGCAACAAGATGTTTCACAGCGCTGATGGAAGAACTGGCAGATACCTGCGAAAAAATATTTTCATGGGAAACTGTACACGCTGATGAATGGTGCCGCACTAGCACAAGCTCCAAAGGCAGCAAATGGTTTCAAAAGACGGTAAAGAACTAATCAAGTGCAAAGCAGCTGATGACGCTACCGAGAACCTAACCGCAGTACGGTAGCTGCTGACGTAGATGCGTGGGTTCACATCGAATATATCGATCTACCAGAGGTAAATAAAACAGAACGATGCGTGTTACAAGAGCGCGGTGTGTAGACGCAGAAATGTAAAAAGAATAGTAAGTTATTACGTACCCCACTTACCTCTATTGTGCATTCTTCACCCTGAAGAATTTTCACCGATATAAACATATTGCCTATACTGTTTGTGCGTTCTTGAGACTTTTTAAATATACTCTACTGCCCTATCATGACCGCGTCACTGGTTCGAGCCTCACAGATACGAATTTTGGGGTAAAGTTCCACTTGAACCCCTCCGGTCTACAAACACAGAGCAAACGAAGCATAGGCCTAACGTAAGTGAACGCGGAAGGATACACACGATGCGGTAAAACTTATCATTTACCAATTTTACAAGCACAGCAATCGAATTAAAAGTAATGAATCAACTGGAATGTAAATTTTCTTTCTTTAATTAACTCAGTTTTTAGGAAGTTACGCATGATTGCAATAATAAGACTATTTTTTATCGCGCTACACTGTTTTAGAGGTGCTAAAGCTCTTCCAGCTGTGTGGCCCTCTAGTGAAGATGCTAGCGCTGGAAGAAACTGAGAAAATTGTGACTTTCTGTTATTATACTTCTGAACTTTTAATTTCTATAACGCTTATTTATTATTTGTTTTAATTAGAATAATTTATATTTTTACATATTTGAATTAGCCGAAACCGAAACTATTTTGCACGCTGTTGCTCCGCTGCGTATGCTCATTGCAAATTTTTGTGGCTCGCAGTACGTAGCGATGGATGGATGGATGTAAAACTTTAATTAAAGACCTGAGGTACGCGACCCAGCGCGCAGCTCCCACGTTGGGACAGTCAGGCCATTCCCTACCGCCGCATCATGGGCCTTCTCGACAGCCCATAGTTGCGCCCCAGTATCGGGGCTCTTGATAGCGGAGAGCCACTTGTCCTCATTGATTTGTTCCGTGCCTCGCAACGAGGGGCAACGCCAGATCATATGGTCTAGGCTAGCGAAGTCATTGCAGTGCCTGCAAGAACTACTGGCATAAGTGTCGGGATAAGTACGTATAGCGAGACATTTTATCTTATTATAGAGGTAAAAATACAGCGCAAATGCCGTAACATGCAAAGAAGCAAGGATTAAGAAACTGACAAATCATCGTGCAAAAAAAAAAAAAAAAAAAAAAAAAACCGCCACGAAAGCGTGCAATGACCAATGAACATACAAGGTAACATTACATGGTATTTATGCTGTCACAGGTGTCTCAAATGTTGTTGCAAACGTCTGATTAATGAATATAAGACTGTTTTAAGAAATTCTACATCCTCCAAAATTTGAAATAATTTTCCACGATTCTCGTTTCGTCAAGAAACTACAATTGCACGTACTGCCCGTATTCGGAATGTTTTGTTTTCTTTTCTTTTTTCTTTTTTTTTTCCTTTTAGGCGGATTGTCTTGCACTTGTGTTCTAGCTTGTGTGCTTGGATTTTGAACTAAGAGTTTTTGTGTCACGACTTGTGAACTCGTTCTGAATGCTTTAATTTGCATTGCTATGGCTCTGCTAATCCCAGGAGGGTTCATCTTTGTAACTGACGTCAGAACAGGAGTAGCTGGCGCCTCTATGAGGCGCCAAGAACTCCTTATTTACATTTATTACGAAAAGAAATTGTCCAGATCGCAGCATATATACGAATAGTGAATGTGCAAACTGGAGTAATAGAGCAAACTTCCGCTGTAAGGCGATGTCTTTCCTAATACCCCACCCCTCCGAGCAAAAATCCTAAATGTCTCCTTCGAAACAAAAAATACGCTATAGAGAAAAGTTTTAATATTGCAAAGGTGAGGAGTCCGCCTGAAGGACAGCTGAAGGAAAGCACATGGGAAATCATTTGATATTTTGATTGAAATGTAGAAATGATAAGGTAAAGGGAAATTAAAGTGGACGAAAAAAAAAATTCGTCGGCCCTTTCACTCCGTGAAGATGGTTAACCAACGAAGCTGAAACGTGTGGCCCTGGTGTTTATCACTGGGTTAATCCCGAGGGTTCATTAAAGTATTTCTCAATTATGAGGTTACAGACACGTTCGGCTGCGACGGAGAGACGACGTCACTGACGGTATGCCCGCAGTCCGCCGTTGTCGTTTGCGTTCGATGTCTCGAGTTTGCTCGACGGCGTTAGCAGCATTCGCCCGCCATTTTGCCGCTTGCGATTCTTCGAAATTAAATCTGTCCGTTAGGTAGGACAATGAATGGCTCATACCCCCGTAAACGCGGCCTCCCCCATACGACGACACAAGAGAAGTGAAATTCAACGCTGGAATGATGAGCAGCAACGCACGCCAGCTGTGGAAGAAGACGACGACGAACGCGGGAGCAGTGACACGAGCGCGTGCCGAGCACGAGCGCAACACGAGGGGCTCCAATGAACCAGCTGCGGAAGAAGACGACGACGCTCGAGCCAGTGCTGATGATGATAGTTTTCGGTACGATTTCGCCTAACCATATACGATTTCGCCTAGACGTATAAAGCTTCGCTTTAAAATAACTTGCTGCCTGTGGAAGCAGAACCTACAACCTCCGCATCACGCGTGAGATGCCAGCTATCTTTGAGCTACGGCGACGGCTGTTCCCATGTCCACATTCATGACTATTTATGTACATACGTACAAGGTATGCGTCAAGAACATAAAATGTCCTGGTAATGTGCTTGCTGATGAAACAGTCTGCTTTCATTCGTTCACGAAGTTTTATAGAAAACACCAAGATCGATTCTACCATCAAGGCTGTAGCTGGAATGACGGTGTGCACGTATTGCCTCTACACTCGATAGCCCGAATGTGCTGCCTGGACCACTTGGAAGCTGGCGCCGTGAAAACCTGAATTTCTGCGCAGTTTGTTCCCGCAGCTGGTGAAAGAGCATACCATTATGCTTGTTACTTCTACCATGTGGAAGATGAAAGTTTGAATACCATGGCCAGACATGCCCAGCCGCGTTAGTGTTTACCTCTCTTGTAGATACCATGCACTGCAATTCTATTTTGACGTCAATGGTGCTCGCGCTTTAGCAATCGGCAACGCTTTGAAACTATAGGCCAGTTGGTGGGGAAGAATTTAGTACAAAAGACAATTGACTCCAAGACAGAAATACACATCGCAAACGCCTATACTGGCTGCAGTCTGCGCTTGTGAAAGTCAATTGTCTATCTCGTTACGAGTCCCGTCCTTCGCACTGCATTTCGAGCGCGTGTATTCTTAATGAAAACACTTCGTCCATGAGACGTCCAAATCATGTCCCAATATTTTTGCACCACTTTGCAAACGAATAGGACATATGCGCTCGACCTCCAATTTCTGATGTTCTACCAAGGATGGCCCAATAATAATTATTGTACCTGGACATTCTGCGTCCCCAACCGTCAATCATTTTCTTCCCAGGTCTTTCAGTTTCTTTCTGACAGAAATATTTTCTAATATGTTCAAATTGTAATTCGTAGCTGTCATGTTTGCAGCTCATATGTACATTGGGCTTTCAATGTTTCCTGCCGCAATTAACTTTAAGCACTTCAGTTACCTCGCATGTAAGGTCCTTCATTTACGGTTTATATATATATATATATATATATATATATATATATATATATATATATATATATATATTAATTTGGGTGGGGGGGGGGGGCTAAAATTAAGTATATGAGGATGTTTATTGGACGGCACTTGAAGCAGCGCAAGGGCGACAGTCCAAAAAGCGCAGCACGGACTCTCAGCACGAGTGGCGCTCGAGAGCTGAATTAAACGACCCACTAGAAGGTACTGGAGAAGGAGACCCACTTCAAGGCGCTGGAGCGGACGACCCAATTCAGAGTTCCAACGCTTCGCTACAATTACCCCGGGTGTGAAAAGGGAGCCGCCCGGCGACTTAACAGGTTGTCACCATGAGTAGGTCATGGTATATCTTGAGGCGCTCCCCATTGACGATGTCGCGCCCTCGATGGCGCATGTCCGAAGATCGTTCAACGGGTTCGATGAGGTAATTTACTGGGGACGTGCGTTCGACGACATGGTAGGGGCCTTCGTATTTGGGCAGTAGTTTCGAAGAGAGTGCAGTTGCGGTGGTAGGTATTGAGAACCAGACGAGCGCCCCAGGGAAAAACGTGGGCGCAGAAGTGGTGGTGTCACCGCGAATGCTCTTCTGCCGCTCTTGTTAATTTGTAGTAAAGGTCCAGGCAAGGTCACGACACGCTTCAGCATGTCTGGCTGTGGCAGATATAGCGTCTGGCTTGTATGGAAGGATCGTGTCGATCGTGTGCGACGGGTGGCAGCCGCACAATAAGAACGGTGAAAAGCCAGTATAGGACACTGAGGGGCGGTATTGTAGGCGTAGGTGACGAAGGGCAGAATGGCATCCCAATTTGTGTGGTCGGCGGCGATGTACATTGAGAGCACGTCGCCGAGCGTGCGGTTAAATCGCTCTGTGCGACCGTTTGTCTGTGGTAAGCAGCTAGTAGTTTTGCGGTGAACGACGTGACTCTGAGAATGGCTTCGACGACTTCCGACAAGAAGACACGGCCTCGATCGCTGAGTAGCTCCTGGGGTGGACCGTGATGCAGTATGAATCGGTGGAGCAGGAAGGAGGCAACGTCTCGTGCTGTAGCCGCTGGAACGACGGCAGTTTCGGCGTATCGCGTGAGATGGTCAACAGCGACGATGGCCCAGCGGTTACCAGCCGACGTCAGAGGAAGAGGTCCATATAAATCGATGCCAACGCGCCAAAACGGCCGGTTAGGACAAGGTAAAGGTTGTAGACCTGCGGGCGAGAGGTTCGGCGAAGATTTCTGGCGCTGACAATCGAGGCAGGAGCGAACAAATTTCTGCACGTACCGGTACATTCCCCGCCAAAAGTACCGTTGTCGAATTCGGTGGTAAGTTTTGTATACCCCAGAGTGCACTTGCACACTGCGGATCAGAGTTGAACTATTCGCATATTTTAGAACGTAGACTGCGGGGTACTACCAGTAACCACTGGCGGCCGTCGGCGCTGTAATTGCGTCGGTGAAGTAACTCGTCGCGAATGGCGAAATGGTGGGCTTGACGACGCAATGCGCGAGTGGGTGGTGTTGCCGACGGATCAGTGAGCAAGTCTATCAGCGAGACAATCCATTGGTCCTTGCGCTGTTCTGTAGCGATGGTGTGGAGGTCGATGGGAGAAACGGCCAGCTGAGTTCCTGAGTAGCGGGCGTTGTCGTCGGGTAAGGGGGAGCGCGAGAGGGCGTCGGCATGTTGGCGTCCGTTGCGGTAGAGCACGCGGATGTCGTAGTCCTGCAGACGAAGTGCCCAACGGGCGAGACGGCCTGAGGGATCCTTCAATGACGACAGCCAGCTTAGTGCACGGTGGTCAGTAACGACATCGAACGGGCGACCATACAAATAAGGGCGAAACTTCGTAAGGGCCCAGATGATCGCCAGACATTATTTTTCGGAGACGGTGTAGGTGGCCTCGGCTTTAGTAAGCGTACGACTTGCATACGCCACGACATATTCAGGGAACCCTGGCTTGCGCTGCGCAAGGACAGCGCCAAGGCCAACACCGCTGGCGTCCGTGTGTACCTCTGTAGGGGCCGTAGGGTCGTAGTGGCGTAGTAAGGGCGGAGACGTCAACAAACGACGGAGCTTTGCGAACGCGTCCTCGCACACTGACGACCACGAGTCGAGGGGCCCCTTACTGCCAAGGAGCTTCATCAGTGGCGATATAATAGTGGCGAAGTTTCGAATGAAACGTCGAAAGTAGGAACACAGTCCTACGAAACTGCGCAGTTTTGACGGACGTAGGTCTGGGGAACTCGGCTACGGCCCGAAGCTTGGCTGGGTCTGGGAGAATTCCATCTTTGGACACGACGTAGCCCAGTATTGTCAGCTGCCGTGCTGCAAATCGGCACTTCTTTAGGTTCAACTGTAGGCCGGCGTTGCTCAAACGCGTCAAAACATGCCGGAGGCGTTGAAGATGCGTGGAGAAGTCCGGAGCGAAAACGACGACGTCGTCGAGGTAGCACAAGCACGTGTGCCATTTCTGGTTGCGCAAGACGATATCCATCATGCGCTCGAAGGTCGCGGGCGCATTACACAGTCCGAACGGCATGACGTTTAATTCGTACAAGCCGTCGGGAGTGACGAAGGCTGTCTTCGGTCGAGCGTCCTCAGCGATAGGGACTTGCCAGTAGCCTGAGCGCAAATCGAGCAATGAAAAGAATTCAGTTCCTTGGAGGCTGTCAATCGCGTCGTCTATTCGTGGCAGCGGATAGACGTCCTTGCGGGTGATCTTGTTGAGCCGTCGGTAGTCCACATAGAACCGTACGGAACCGCCCTTCTTCGCAACAAGAACGACCGGAGACGCCCAGGGACTGTTTGATGGTGGAATAACATCCCGTCGAAGTATGTCGTCGACTTGCTCGATAATTACACGACGCTCTGCAGGAGATACGTGATATGGACGTTGCCGCAGTGGCGGTTGGGAGCCAGTGTCGATGCCATGCGGGACAGTCGAGGTGCGGCCCAGGGAAGTCTGCGCGACATCGAAAGATGGGCGAAATTCTTCCAACAGGCACAGAACTGTGAACGCTGCTGTGAATGCTAGACCGGCGTAAGTTTTTCAGCGATGGAGGAGCCAAATACATCTTCCGGTGACGAATCAGACTTCGAAACAGCACTGAGCGTGCAGGAGCTGGGCCGGTGCGTGTCATCGGGTGCGTCCACAATTTGTGCGTCTTCGAGGGGTTCCACTCTGCCGAGACATTCCCCTCGCAGCAATGTGACAGTATATGGGAATGGATTGCTAACAAAAATAGTGCTGTCACCGTGAGCGATTTGCACTGTCGCAAAGGGCACCAACAATCCTTTCTTAGTGCGAATGCGGTCAGATGGCGAAGGGAGTGCAATGGTGTCGCAGAGACCGTCGCAGTACACTGACACAGCCGCTGACGCGTTCGGAGGCACTTGGGTATCGTCTGTGACGAGTATCTTGTTCGAAAGCGAAGGTCTGTCTGCCAGCGTCATCTCTGAGAACGGCGAGAGTTCTATTTCGGCGGGTGTGCAATGAACGACGGCGTTGTGGCGGGAGAGAAAATCCCATCCCAGGATGATGTCATGCGAGCATGCAGGAATGATGATGAATTCGACGGCATACATGGCGTCCCGAATGACGACGCGAGCTGTGCATACTGCTGTTGGGTGAATACTTTGGGCGCTAGCCGTACGAAGGGATAGCCCCGAAAGTTGCGTCGTCACTTTTCGTAGGAAACGGCTAAGTTTGGCGTCCATAACGGATACGGCGGCTCCAGTGTCTATAAGGGCAGATGCGCGAACACCGTCTACAAACACGTCTATTATGTTCGATGGTCTCTGCTGAGGGCTTTCACAGTTCGACAGCGTCGCAGCCCTTGCCTCGTGGTCTGCGACGACTAGTTTTCACGATCTCATGCGACCTGACGTGGCCGCATCGACGACAATGAGCGACGTCGTGGAGACGGTGAACGGCGGGTAGATGGAGCTGGGAGTAACGTCGGTAACACAGGCGGCGGTGGTTCGTAATTAGGGCGGCTGGACTGGCTCATGACAGGTGATGCGACACGAGGCGGCTGCACGCGATTGCAAAAACCTGCAACGTGGCCGGCGTAACCGTACGCAAAGCACATGGGATGGTTGTCGGAAGTGCGCGAACGGTTTGCCGGAGAGGGTCCCACCCATGGCTCAGGACGCGATGGACGTAGCGGCTGCTGATATGGCTGCGTGGTGGGCTGCAGACGGAGCCTAGTGACATCGGCGTACGTAGGCGGCACAACCGCTTCGAACGACGGAGGTCCAGCGACGGCTTCGGCGTAACTAAACGGGGCAGCCGCAGAGATTGCTTGGGCCTGCCTGGCGACAACTTGAGCGTAGCTAAGTGGCGCCGGCGCCGGAGAGCGCTGGTGATATTCGGGCATGAGTTCGGCGATTTCGTGTTCAATCACTCGGCGGATGGGAGGCGGGAGTGTGGTTGATGGCTGTTCCACATGCTGCCGGTGAGCAAAGGGTAGCAGAGAGATCTGGCGTGCAATTTCTTCGCGCACAAATGTCTTCATTTCTGCCAGCAAAGTGGTGTGGTCAGAAACGGTTGACAAGCCAGCGAGATTTGCGTCCCGTGCTGGTGGCCGACGGATCAACGACCGTTGCCGGCGTAGCTCCTCATAACTCTGGCACGTTATTATCTCTGCCACCTTGCGAGGATTTTTGGCGAGGAGCATGGTGAAGGCGTCGTCGTCGATGTCTTTCATGACATTTTTGATCTTATCCAACTCGGACATGGTCGCGTTGGTTTTCTTGCACAAGTCCAGAATGTCCTCTATGTAACTGGTGAAAGATTCCCCGGCCTGCTGAGCGCGTTCGCGCAAACGCTGTTCTGCTTGCAGCTTACGAACAGCAGGGCGGCCAAACACGTCGATAATGGCAGTCTTGAAAGCGGACCAGGTCGGGAAATCGGATTCGTGGTTGTTGTACCAGACTTGCTACTCCCGCAAGGTGAAAGACCAATTGCTCAATTTTCCTACCTCGTCCCATTTACTGGGTACACTCACGAGCTCGTAGATAGGGAGCCAGTCCTCCACGTCGGTGCCATCCGAGCCAGTGAAGATAGGTGGGTCGCGTTGACGAGGGATACCGGGGCATGCGGGTGGTGCGGGAGGAGGCGTTTGCTGGGAGGCGTCTTGCGGCATGGCAGATGGTAGTGCACGGGATCGAAGCTCCAAGGGTTTTGGAGTGGTTTTGAGGGTACAGCACTCTCCGCCAATTTATAAGAATGTTTATTGGACGGCACTTGAAGCAGCGTAAGAGCGACAGTCCAAGAAGCGCAGCACGGACTCTCAGCACGAGCGGCGCTTGACAGCCGAAGAAAACGACCCACTAGAAGGTACTGGAGAAGGAGACCCACTTCAAGGCGCTGGAGTGGACGACCCACTTCAGAGTTCCAACGCTTCGCTACAAGTGCTAAATTTAAAGAGGAAGACACGGAGAAAATCGTGGAAAAATCGGGTGTTTTCTTGTTTGGTATCCCAAAGTTCAGAATTTTCCGGTTAACATTTACAAATGATAAACACATTAAAGCAATGATCTCCTTTTGAAAATCATCATCATCAGCCTATCTTTATGTCCACTGCAGGACGAAGGCCTCTCCCTGCGATCTCCAATTACCCCTATCTTGCGCTAGCTGATTCCTACTTGTGCCTGCGAATTTCCTAACTTCATCACTTCACCTAGTTTTCTGCCGTCCTCGACTGCGCTTCGCTTCGCTTGGTATCCATTCTGTAACCCTAATGGTCCAGCGGTGATCCATCCTACGCATTACATGGCCTGCCCAGCTCCACTTTTTCCTCTTAATGTCAACTAGAATATCGGCTATCCCTGTTTGTTCTCTGATCCACACCGCTTTCTTCCCGTCTCTTAACGTTAGGCCTAATAATTTTAGTCCCATCGCTCTTTGTGCGGTCCTTAACTTGTTCGCCAGCTTCTTTGTTCACCTCCAAGTTTCTGCCCCATATGTTAGCACTAGCATTAGGGTTACAGAATGGATACCAAGAGAAGGGAAGCGCAGTCGAGGACGGCAGAAAGTCAGGTGGGATGATGAGGTTAGGAAATTCGCAGGCGCAAGTTGGAATACGCTAGCGCAAGACAGGGGTAATTGGAGATCGCAGGGAGAGGCCTTCGTCCTGCAGTGGACATAAATATAGGCTGATGATGATGATGATGATGATGATGATGATGTTAGCACTGGTAGAATGCAATGATTGTAGACTTTTCTTTTCAACGACAGTGCATGGTAATCTCCCAGTAAGAATTTGGTAATGCCTGCCGTATGCACCCCAGCCCAATTTTATCCTTCTATAAATTTCTGTCTCATGATCCCCTGCGAGTAATCGATCTAGATGAACGTACTCCTTTACAGACTCTAGAGGCTGACTGGCGATCCTGAATTCTTGTTCCCTTGCCAGACTATTGAACATTATCTTTGTCTTCTGCATATTAATCTTCAACCCCACTCTTACACTTTCTCGGTTAAGGTCCTCAATAATTTGCTCTATTTCGTCCCCATTGTTGGTGAATAGGACAATATCATCTGCAAACCGAAGGTTGCCGAGATATTCGCCGTCCATTCTCACTCCTAAGTCTTCCCAGTCTAAGAGCTTGAATACTTCA
Source organism: Dermacentor silvarum (assembly GCF_013339745.2). Taxonomy (NCBI): domain Eukaryota; kingdom Metazoa; phylum Arthropoda; class Arachnida; order Ixodida; family Ixodidae; genus Dermacentor; species Dermacentor silvarum. The sequence goes on from NC_051161.1 coordinate 9,072,854, forward strand.
TCTAAGCATGCAGTGAATAGCATTGGAGAGATTGTATCTCCTTGCCTGACCTTTCTTGATAGGTAACTTTCTACTTTTCTTGTGGAGAACCAATGTTTCTGTGCAATCCTTGTAGATATTTGCCAATATATTCACGTATGCATCCTGTACTCCTTGATTACGCAATACATCTATGACGGCTGGTATCTCTACTGAATCAAATGCCTTTTCATAATTTATGAAAGCCATATAGAGGGGTTTATTGCACTCCGCAGATTTATCGATGACTTGATTGATGACATGGATATGACCCATCATAGAGTATCTGAAGCCAGCGTGTTCTCTTTGTTGATTGAAGTGTTGCCCTGATTCTATTGGAAATTTTCTTGGGAAATATTTTATACAATACTGAAAGCAAGCCAATGGGCCTATAATTTTTCAATTCTCTAACATCTCCCTTCTTACGGATTAGTATAATGTTGGCATTCTTCCAGTTCTCTGGTACACTTGAAGTCGTGAGGCATTGCGTATAAAGGGCTGCAAGCTTTTCAAGCATGATATCTCCTCCGTGCTTTATTAAGTCGACGGTTATTCCATCTTCTCCAGCCACTCTTCCCCGGGTCATACCTTGCAAGGCCCTTCTAACTTCATCGCTAGTTATAGAAGGAGCCTCTGTATCTTGTTCATCACTACTTCGAATGAAAGTAGCTTGGCTGCTCTGGGTACTGTAAAGGTCAGTATATAATTCTTGCGCTGCTTTTACTATGTCACCGAAATTGCTAATGATATTACCATGCTTATCTTTCAGTGCATACATCTTGCCTTGTCCTATGCCAAGTTTTCTTCTCACTGATTTCAAGTTGCATTCATATTTTACGGCTTGCTCAATCTTTTCCACATTTTAATTTCCAATATCCCTTACTTTCTTCTTGTTGATCAGTTTTGACAGTTCAGCGAATTCTCTCTGATCTCTTGAGTTTGACACTTTCATGCTTTGTCGTTTCTTTATTAGGTCATTTGTTACTTGGGAGAGCTTACCTGCTGGTTGTCTTGGTGCCTTACCTCCCACTTCAATTGCTGCTTCTGAGATCAGCCTAGTTACGGTTTCATTCACTGCCTCTATTATCTTCCTCTTGTTATAAAGCTGCATATTTGTTTGCGAGCATCAGCACTAATGGGTCTGCTTTTACCCTTACTGCGTCTAGGTTGGCCTGTTTCTTTTTGACTAATGTTATTCTTTCTCTCTTCAAATTGAGAGAAGTCCTAGACCTTACTAACCTATGGTCACTGCACTTTACCCTACCTAACACTTCTACATCCTGCACTATGCTGGGATCGGCAGAGAGTATGAAATCTATTTCATTCCTTGTTTTTCCATTAGGGTTTTTGCAAGTGCACTTCCTGTTGCTGCGCTTCTTGAAGAAGGTATTCATTATTCGGAGCCTATTCCTTTCCGCGAACTCTACCAACATCTCTCCTCTAGTGTTCCTAGAATCGATGCCGTAGTTGCTAATTGCTTGCTCGCCAGCCTGCTTTTTCCCCACTTTTGCATGGAAGTCGCCCATGACTACAGTATACTGAGTTTGCACCTTTCTCATTGCTAATTCAACATCTTCATAAAATTGTTCTATTTCTTCATCATCGTGACTGGAGGTTGGGCCGTAGGCGTGTACAACCTTCATTCTATACCTCCTATTCAGCTTCATCAATCAGAATTCATCAATGTTGCCCGCTATGTGCTCATGGACTAGAAATCCTACTCCAAGTTCTCTCCTATCTGGAAGACATCTGTAGCAGAGGACGTGGCCGTTAGTCAGCACTGTATAAGCCTCACCTGTTCTTCTCACCTCACTAAGGCCAATAATATCCCAGACAATGCCTGATAATTCTTCAAATAGCCCTGCAAAGCTAGCCTCACTCGATAGGGTGCACGTGTTGAACGGTGCCAGGTTCAGTTTACATTGGCGGCCTCTCTGGACCCAGAGATTCTTAGCACCTTCTGCCGCGTAGCAGGTCTGACCGCCGCCTTGGTGAGGTGCTCCGCAGCCGCTGGGGACTGAGGGCCATGGGTAAATATTTGGAGTCACTAAGGAGGTAGCGGCCGAATACTGTACCGGGGAGGCCAATTCCTGTTCTGGCGTGGGAGTGACTTTGTTGAAGCTTAGTGGGCCTTCCTAATTTGGTTGCACCTTGACTAGTATAGCCCCACTAGCTCTCGGCGATATTTTTTGTTTTTTGCTGGTGTCAGGCGCCACTCCATGCCTGAAAATGTAGTGGACTGGAGGAGTATTCGGACTTAGGACCTTCAGATTACTATACTATATAAAAAAATCAAACAGAACATTACCCTAAATAAATGGTCATTGAAATATCATATGCGGCACAAACGCCATGAACTGTCTGTTCGTACTCTACACCCGTTCTTAACGCACGTAATAGTGCCACTGAGAGCCTCGTTGACTTCACGGATCTACTATCAGAGTCGCTCTCACTTTGCAGTCAAAACTCTTGTGTGTGGCTCACGCATTAAAAAAAAAAAAAAAAAAAAAAAAAAAAACGCTCAGGACTACAAGAAGATTCGCGCTTACTTCCACGCACTAAATGAAACTTAAATGCTTACGTATTCTGAATATACATGCGAGACACTCACAGCCTTAGATATACCACATAATATGTCAAAGAGAAAAGAAATCTGTAGAGTATACCCTTACTAAAAGTGATCCGCGCGGTCTAATTCTCTAATTTCTCGTTTCCAGAATTTGTGATCCAGGTAGCATTCTTAGGTCTTTGAGAGTACACTAATGAAAACTCGCCTATCTCTATACTACCCAATGTACTCTGGATAGCTTAAGAACATATAAAAACACCATTCAAAATTACCCGCATGGGAGAACAGATGCTACGACGGAAATTGGTTTTCTAGATTCTTGTCCTCAACAGGAAGAGGATCGCTCTATATATATATATATATATATAGCGCGTTTGTACAGCGACTGATTTTAGGCCGCTTTACAGCTTTACAGCCTTGTTACACCTTTGAATTCATGTACCATTGTTTGCTCATTGCACCACATGTTTGGCGCTCTTTGGCCAGAACTGGCCATTGCGCCATGAAAACCCCATAATCAATCAATCAATCAGCCCTGCCACATATGTGTTCTTGAGGCACGTAGCCCAAAAAACCAAAAAACAAGGAACAATGCGGCAGGAAGGAAGATTGACACAGCGCTGTGTACGCCTGATCTGTCGGATTTCTTTCGCGCTGCTTGCCTGAAGAAATAATTACCAACCCCCCGCCAGAAAACAATCATTTCCATACGTGTGTGGTTTTGTACTTTGAAGTTCATTTATTATGAGTCCCCTCTCTCCTTGTTTCAAGTATAGAGGCCATCATTTAGTGAAGAAACAATTTCTTCTGCATTTCTCTACAATAAACGATCTGCGAACGCCACAGGACACTGCCGGTCTTCGAGTTGTGCTTTGACAAATAAAAGTGTGCATGAATGAATGACTTAAACTTCCTTTTTTTTCTATGCAAAATAAGAAAACAAAATCAGAATAAAACAAGATAACGAGCGTGGTGCACAACACCGCTGAGTTCAATGTGCACATGTGGGGCACTTCTAGCGCCGGAGTCTGTACACGGCGAGAATGCTGACTAGCACTGCAATGGCGTTCAGAACCGACGGAGAGCATAGCCGGCTCGACGAGGCGACGCTCCTGGTCGAGAAGTCCTGCTGGCAGAAGACGAAGAGGAAGTCGATGGCCGTCGTGTTGTAGGCGGTGGTGGCCTCGGGCCGGCAGGGGGAAGAGCTCAGCGCTCTCACCAGGCAACGCGTGTGGCGCACCAGGTCACTGCAGTCCCGCTGCGTGGCCCGGAAACGGAAGATCCGCTTCCACGCCGTCGCGAGGTCGAAGTTGGCCGTCCGGCAGTCGCCCGCCCCGTCAGACACGGAGCCGATGCAGTGGCCGTCGTAGAAGAGATCTGCGCAGACATGCGCGCGCACCGCTATAAACTAAATTGTCGCCTTTAAGGGCGCAGTCAAGTGCGGAGAGAACACTCGCCCCTTTGTTAAAAGTGCGTAGCATTTATCGCGCTTTATCATGCTCCGGCGGAGCTCAACCTTTACACTGCAAAACTTTCAAGGAAAACTTACGCTCGATACCACATTAGTAAAGGCTCCTGCTAAAATTCTCTTAGTCAGGGTTGGTGGTATAATTAAAAAAAAAACTAATTGCGCTCTCTGACAACATCTAATGGTGTTGCAAGACTTGATGCACATTTGAGCACATCATCACAGACTGTTATTTTCAGTGACATCGTCACTTGAACAGCTAGACATGTAGTTTTGTTTTTCATATCTCGTATTTGTCTGTTTGCAAATTGCTACAGATCGGGTGCCAGTACACGCTGCGCCCACAAAATTATTCGAACACTGTATCAATGATGCATACTATCGATACTATCACGAGTGTCATTGAAAAGGAACACGCGAGCGCGTAGCCGTTTGGCACCGATAATGATGCACTGCGGCCAGAACTAAAAACAAGTACAGTGAGCAGTGCAGTTCTCTCATCTCTTGGCACCTTCGCGCAACGTTCTTTTCGAACATTTTCTCTAGCGAAATTTCATTCGAATGGTGTCGGCGTCCTGCCACCCATGCATATATCGCTGGTGTATACTCCATGCGCGAGTCCATTATATCTGACATAGAAACTGATGCAACCTTGTGCTCGTAACGTGCCGCGAATGCCGTGATGTAAGACTTTGAAGCAAAAGATCGGTTTCTCTTCTGGATGCAGCCCAAAGAATGAACCAATACTGATGGGGACAGCACAGTGTAGCGCACTTTATCCTTATGGTCGACAAGGAAGATCTGCTTGCACTGCTTACGCGCAACTAAAGGAACTGCACCACTCTCGACACTTGCTTTTAATTTTGGCCGCAGCGTCAAATGATACCAAGCAAATGGAGCGTCGTCGTTGGTGCGATGCACATTACGTCGCGCACTCGTGTGTTCTCTTTTATATAGCTGACAATCTACGTTTTACTAAAAAAAATGAGGAAATTAAATAAAAAATATGAATGTAGGAGCTAGACCTTGCAGGATTTGCTGATTAATGCGCCTGTCTGCGTTGTGCACTGACTTCAGGGCTAATCTGAAATTCAAGAAGGAAGCAGGACGAACAAGTAAAGGAACAAGTTTTCTGGTGATCCACTGTGAGACCCATGAGGGAACTGCGCTTGACGCGCATATATGCTCACTCTGCAGCATGGTTCGGTCGGTGGCGCAGAGCAGCTGGAAAGAGGAGACCATGGCCTTGATGAGCCGCTCGAAGTATTCGCGCCGCACCCCGCCCAAGTCGGCGCAGTTCAGGTAGTGGAAGGCGTAGCACTCCAGCAGCTCGCCGAAGCCACTGCAAACAAGCGTAAAATAGCGCGCGAGATATTCGGCACGGTACGGCGAGGACTCTGAACTCGTTCTGTATCATTTACTGGTTTATGGGATTTCACGTCCCAAAAGAAAACAACAGTTTTGATAGGCGCTATACATAGTGCGCAAGGGGTAAAAAAAGGACTACTCGGGGTTCTTCGACGTGCACCCAATGCTCGGTACACGTCCTTGCATTTTCCCCCAATAGAAATGGGGCGGGCGAGAGTGGAACGTCCGAGCTCGTGTTCAGCAGCAGGCTCTGATCCACCTCCCCGCCGGCCGTGCTGCCAGCAGCCCAGTGCCTTATGCCAATTCACGTGCGTGTGGAACCCAAGAGCGCACTTGATGCGCCTATATAGTCACTACTGGTTTCAGCTGAATGAGAAGTCTAGCACTTCATTGGATAACCGTCGACCGAGTAGTTAAGCTATATGGAGCCTCAATTCCTATTCACTTACAAGAACTGCTATACGCACACCCATACTAAATGAACTCAACTTTCGGTAGCACGGGCATAATATGTTGTGTATACGCGTCATTGGCGCCACAACAGGCTTCGATGACGTGGCGATTCTTACTTTTCACGGCAGAAGCTGCACCGTGCCTGAAGTGAACACTGAACTGGTCGCATTAAATTTAGGTAAAGTAATTTATTATTAGTGACGCTGTCGGGAAAATGGGGCTTCGTACTGTAATTGTAGAGTCGACAGCTACCTGCATGAAAAAAAAAAAAAAAAAAAAAAAAAAAAACGAAAGAAATGTGGGATATAAAATTTTTGTGTCGGAAGTCCTCATGTAGGGCATTGAAGCAGAAGTGGTGTCCAAGTCACAGAGTCCTTGCTTATTCACGACTCACGGATTTGTAATGTGCGCCACGATTTGCCCTTCTCACAACTTTTATTACTTTGGTTAACGCATGCGTGTACAATATTTCCTGGGTGACTGAGTGAGTTGTAGCCCAATTATTGTGTGTTATGCATAATTACAGTAATGCGTGTGCAAGGATGCTAAGCGTGGACAGCTGGGCTAGTTGGTTGTGATTAGCATTATGAAACATCGTTCCAGCGCACAATTAAACATGGACGAGAAGAGAAAGACAACCGGCGTTTGTGTTGTCTTTCTCTTCTCGTCCGTGTTTAATTGTGCGCATGGAACGATGTTTCGTGTGCAAGGATGCTTCATTTTTGGTTTCTTCAGATTTAGTGCTTCAAATTTATGCGAGTTTTGCTTTCACGGGGTTGGTCACCATGATTTCTTAATTATAGCGCGTTGTTGCAGTAGTGCTTAGATAGTTTTCAGAGAGGTATAAGCAGTTGTTACAAATATTAAACGTGCATACGAATTTGCTCTAGCGTTGCACGCGCATTAAGCTACGTCTAGCGACTTTCTTGTCTCGTCGTCAATGTAATTTCCACATGAATTATGGACGCTTGCTTTTACTATTTCACAAGCTACATACTTGAATATATATTTGCGTGCATCTTCAAGTAGAATTGCACGTAACGATAAGAAGTATTTTGCTGCCGTTCTGCTTGTTTAGTGAAACGGAAATATTCTTACCCGATGACTTTATTTCTTCTGAACGTTTAGAAACAGAAGAAGAATAAAGTGTTCAGTTCGGTATTTTCAACTGGACTTTAATTATCCCCATTTCAAAATTGGTTACTGATCCTGGTCCCTTGCCCACAAATATGCCGTGGCCTGGCAACGTTATAAGAAGCTATATTTTGTAACAAATGAGACGCTGTTAAAGACGACATTGAACATTGGAAGGAACATCGCTGTCCCCCTGTAATCAACGCTTTTAGTCAAAATCGAGCTCTGCACAGGCACGCGAGAAAGTCTTTAGCGAGTGTGCGCGACCACCAGCAAATGAGGCGGTAATGGATTGCCACACCACGTGAAGCCAGCATCGACTTACGAGGAAGGCGTGCGTCAAGAAACGTACGAGTCAGAAAATAAGAATTACACAAGAAAGAAACGGAGAAAAAAAGAGAGAAAGAAAGGCGCCTGCGCATCTCTGCGGCCCGGGGGGAGTGATACGCACGCAGAGCGCAGGAGCTGCTTCTCGTCTGTCGGCGCTGGAGACAGCGCGCGACTTTCTTGGCTAGCTCATTCACTCCTTTTATTTTTATTTTCTACGCTCGTCGATGGCCACGCCGGCTCCGGATTTTCTGACGCAGCGTGCATATCTGCGCCTGTGCGGACGTCGTGTCAGTCACACTGACTCTCAAGTATCTCATCCTGAAAGAGCGGTACTAGGGTTTTATGTCTTTCTTTTTTGTTTTTTTTTTCTTTCTCTTTTAGAGACTCGGAACCAGAAGTGCTTTGAATGTCACGTGCGTGAGCATGTCGGGAAGAAAGTGGCGTCGGCGAGGCGCCCAATTTGACATAGAAGCAAGAAAGGCGTGCCTTTGCGGTGACGAAAAATAAAACGAAAGTTGGGGCAGAGATATGTGGCCTCTCTGACCTTGACTCCTTCACTGGTCGCTTCTGTTTACGAGGTTCTGTCTAAGTGGTAATATTTTAAGTGGTAATTTAAGTGGCTTCTGTTTAAGGGGATAATATAAACGCCAGCATAATACGCGGCCATGTATTAAAATTCGGGAATTGTTCTCCTGAATGCCGCTAATATCTGTTGCCAGATTGATTAATAGGTTTTCATGGCGCAAGGGACAGTTATGGCCAAAGAGCGACAAATTGTTGCCAGTTTAATAAGCGACTATAATAACGCTGCACAACTTAAAGCAACCATGCTCATTTGCGTTTCTCGCCAGCAGAGTGTGGAAACCAAAGTCATGTTCACGTCACAGGTGCAAGCATTGGGTGCGTGTGCAACTAGGATTTACATAAAGGAGATTTACTAAACTTACATGATGCGCATCATCGGCTTTGGACATGTCAGGACCTAAAGTATGCGTGAAAAGGCACTTATTGCTATACTATACGAAATAAACACTCCGAGAATTATGAACGACAAGTTATTGATGGTGCATTTTATGAGTCAGTATTGCACTATATGAAAAGGGCGTGCATGTTTTTACTTACGTTTTTTTTTTCGTTTATTATATCGTGTGGAAATGTACCTAAAAAAAGAAAACACCTCCTAGTAAACATTTTTTTCTTTATCACGAAAGCAACACTGAAAGGAGTTGGAGCCGAACCCAGAACTGAACTAAACATTTATTTCTTGCCTGTCTGTTCGTATGCATTAGAACCCACTGCAAGATTTTGGTTGAACGCACTTAGCCCTGAGGTTATATTTAAATCATCTCTGGAAGTACACACCGCTTAGCAAATCAACACTATATCCTATAATTTGAATGAGCGCGTGTAATCTCGATGGTATCAATCACACGCACGCAGCTGTATTGTCAGTGGCAAAAACAGGCTTTCTTTTTTTTTTTTTCTTTGCTAAGTGGAGTAGGAATTATAGACGGTAATCCTCCTCGCATTTGAGCTCAAGTTTCGTTCAAGATGACATCACGACGTTAAAGAAACATCAAGACAGAAAAGCCCGTTCCGAAATTGCTGGAAGGTGTGAAGGAAGAGAAATCCTGCGTGAGTAGAGAGTCATCAGACCCAGAATTTGTGCAAGGGGGGGGGGGGGGGTCAATTTTTTTTTTGGGGGGGGGGGGGAGGGAGCAAGCACTTTACATAATATGCAATTTCTTTGCTTTAGCCAGAGGAATCCAACAGCAAATAAAATGCCTAATGATTATAATAATAATGACACCAAGTATGATGACGATGTTCATTTCTTCAGCGTTTTGCTCAAAATAATTTAAAAGTGAATAAATAAATACAAGATAATGATAGAGTGTTTCTGTTAATCAGGAAAATTGGACCTCAATCCACCTCCTCAATTGTAATGACAATGTGAACAGAGCACTGAAGGTACACGTTGGACTGGTGGGGCTGGACGCGTGGTGTGTGTGTGGGGGGCGGGGGGGGGGGGAGTGAGAACCCCCCCCCCCCCCCCCCCCCTGTCGGTGCGCCACTGAGAGTCATTGTTACAGCTACAAAAGTAATATAGTGGAATAGTGGTGGTATCGGTCTGCAGAATAGCGGATGGTCTGACCGCGTCATGTCGACTAAAGTTTTGACAACGCTAGACAGCAAGACGGTATCGAGAACGAATAGACCAAGCTGACCACGCAAACAGTGTTGAAAAGAAACGCACAGTTTGGGCGCCTGCAGCGCGAACACATTTCTGACTTCCGCATAAACTGAACAGAAGTGAGGCGAATTTCTTTAACAAATTGTGGCGAAAACACGTACTCGCACATGGTGGCCAGGTCCCCGGGCTCCACGAGCACCCTGCCTCGAGATCCGAACGCCCTGTTGAGTAGGAAGGCCTCCACCAGGGGAAAGTCGCGCTCCAGGAAGATGTTGAAGCAAACGTCGTAATCTTGCAGTCCAGGCAGGCAGCACCAGGCACACGGCGTCAGGACTGCATGGTTGGCTTACTGTCAGCATTGCGTATACACCTATACACGCTATCGGCGATGCCCAACCGCGATCAACTGAACGTCGGTAAGCGGCGGAATTAAAGGTAAAGAACAGCTGAAGCCCAACCACAACGTGATGTGGTATACAAATGCGCGGTCAGTAGCTGAACGTGGATTAGACATGGCCATACAGGCCGAAAAACGGATAAAGCCACGAAAACGGGGAAGGGTGTGCGTTCCTTTTAATGTAGATTGTTCGATTTTATCTCTGGCCCAATAGTGCGCACACAACTCCAGGAGCCTGAAAAGAAAAAAGTGGCACTCCTGGAAAGCACACAAGTCGGCATTTCTTTTCAATTCAATGTATGGGGTGGAAGAAAAATTTGGTCAAGTAAAATGAGGTAAACAGAGAAACAAACAGTTCCGGAAGGAGGACATTTCAAGTTGTTAAGCGAAAGCAACAACAAAGCAGTCCGTTTCAGGAGAGAAAGGTTCGTGCGTCGTTATCTGCATACTTCGGTGTAACTTTAACATCTTCGGCGTGTGTATGTCGGCTTTTCCCTTAGGATTGATTAAGACGCGAGGAGGTTTCCGATAAGCCATAAGTGAACGCCCCAACATATTGGAATATTCGGCTACGATTCCGTCACCTAACTTATCGCAAAAGAGTATTCGCATAATCACACGCAGTGGACCACAACGTGCAAATAAAGCGTGCACATCTACGGCACCCTTTACAAGGAGGTCGTACTGAGCAGGGTAGAGATGCGAACTGCGTCGCTGGCCTATGCTCGGCAAAAGGACGAAGACAGTACGTTCTTGTTCTGCGTACAAGGGTATTCGTGCACATGTTTACAACGCGCGCTTGGCGAAATAGCCGCAGATGATTTAAATGGATTCTTCTAGATTGCACGCAGACGACTCTTGTTACCATGACAAAGACCAACGGTACTGCTACGATATGTGACTTGACAATATATATTGCGGCGCTTACTGAGAGGACACTGACGAAAAAAAAGAAAAGTACACCATATCATTTCCAAGCGACACCAAAGATATCGCTGACTTTATTTTCTTTTTTGACTCCACTTCCTCTTTGCATGCTGTCCGGAGATTAACTGCTGCAAGGCGCAAGCTGCGGAGAGAGCTCGAGTCGACTAACAACCTATCGAGGGGCGGTGCTCGAGTTATATTTCCTGTTCCGGTAGATGCATGAGGGGGGTGGCGGTGCGGTGAGACCAGCGTGTATACAGCACGCACATCCGCGTTGCCTGACAGCTATCGGTGGTTGTTTGGAGTGCAATTGCCTCACACTTCAACCAATTGATTCACGGATGAACAGCGCTCACGTTTCTGAGAATAGAGAAGTTAACAGAAAGTATCTCAAACCATTCCTTCTGATAAAGTGCACTAAGAGCGATTTAGTGTTTCTGCAAAAAGAAAACTGCAGAAAAAAGACGATGCATATGCACATTAAAGAACTCCACGTAATTCGAATTAATTCCAGAGCACCCCACGGTGATATCCCTGATTTTAAACTGCAGCTCTGGGACATTCAGTTGTCTAAATTATTAATGCTACTATTGTTCTGTATAAGCACTGCAAGCCCGCCACATTCGATAAAAATTGTTGAATTTTATAGCAAAAAATCACTTTCTCCACATATCGGTGGTAGTTTTTCGTTCATAAATTGAATACTAAACACCGTGGGGGAGTAGCTACTGCGAAATAACACAGCTATTCAATAGAACGACAATACTGAGCTTTGCTCTGTCATTTAATCTGCCATATGTTCTTTTTATAACTAGTCACCTTCCAGGTATAAAGACTATTTCTTTCCTCGTGGCAAGGAACAAAACATCAGAGGACACCTAAGCACTTCCTATGAGTTGTGAAAGCGAAAACATTAATATCCAATTGAACGCCACTGAGCGGTTCTTCGAGTTATGAACTCCTCGCGGGCAAGCGAGCGCGTTGAGATGGTTGGCGCTTTTTGATTTGGCCTTACCGTCACGTAGTTAGAACGCAGGCGAGAGCGAGCAAGGAACGCGCGGACAACAGAGGCTCCCGAGAGCGAGGATGGCGTGGCGTCCCGGTGATGCCCTCTCCCCTCACGCAACACCTGGCGCGCTAGCGCTGCGTCAAGTGTACCCTTTCCCCCCGCTCCGCACGGTTGAGGCACGCTCGTGACGTGGCGTCGCAGCCAAAGGGAATTTACCTGCCGTTTCGCAGCTACAGATGACAGACGCCGGCTTTTTCGTTCAATGGGCCATTTTACACTTTCGCATCAATATCAAAACGAATTGGGGACGAACGTCACGAGTTCAGTACAGCAAGCTCTAAACACGCAGGGCATTCCGATGTTGCCCGAGAAAGCAAGTTGTCTTCGCACAGAAGCTTTCGGTCAACTGTGAGCACAACTGGCGCACCACAAATTTCTTGCGTGTCAGAGAACCTGCGCACAGACTCGGTGGTCCTGCTTCCGACGCCACCCGCCAAGCGCTATCTCGCGTGCAACCGGCTCCTTTCCGCCCGACGGCGCAAACAGAGCGGGGGACGACAGCGTCTGAGGAACCCGTGCCAAGAAGGCGGTGCGCGACGTGTACGGAGGCCGGCAGATCCCGCGCATTCTTCGTTCGCCTCGTTTCGAGCGCGGGCGCGAGCCGTTCCTGTTCGTGGGAGGCGTGCTTGTGTGTATACGCGCCTAGTGTATACTACGGATGACTCGCGCTGTTGGGCGCAGAGCTCTCGAAGACAAACAGTCAGTGACTGTAATGCCTGCAAGGCCGTGACGGGGAATATTCGGTGGGACCTAGACGAGCAGCTTCCTACTGTAACAAAGGACAGGTGCTGCCAACAACAACAACAACAACAACGACGACGACGACGACGACGACAACAACAACAACAACGAAATAAACTGAAATTACGTTTTTGGACGCCGCGCATGATCAATAAGGCGAAAGTATTTAGACACATGTTGACGAGGGAAGCGTAGGGTCTTATCCGTTTAACTTTATATGCTTTTGTCGAGTTTTACTGCCTCTCAAATGTTATTTTGAATTACGTACAGAAGCCTCATGCTCTAATGAAAAACAAAATGCAGATGAAACACGCACGTTGCAATCTATGCGAAGCGAAGTTATTGTAAGGCGGTTAATTGAACTATGGGGTTTTACGTGCCAAAACCACGATATGATTATGAGGCACGCCGTAGTGGGGGACTCCGGAAATTTGGACCACTTGGGGTTCTTTAACGTGCACTTAAATCTAAGTACACGGGTGTTTAAGGCGGTTAATTAAATGCTATATAAAGGTAATTGCAATTCGTACAATTGTATTTATTTTTATTTTGGGCAACCATGTAACTTCATTCAATGTTTGCGGACCACACGGGTTACAACTTTATTGTCATGCAATAGTAATGTTTCTTCCCTACACATTGTTCACAAGCTATGCCGGATTGTAAACGCCAGTTCAGGTGGATGCACACTGTGAGACGGTCGGTGATTGCTATAGTCCTTGTCGGGCGAAGAATGGTGTACGGCGGCCGGCAGATCCCGCGCATTCTTCGTTCGCCTCGTTTCTAGCGCGGGCGCGAGCCGTTCCTGTTCGTGGGAGGCGTGCTTGTGTGTATACGCGCATAGTGTATACTACGGATGACTCGCGCAGGGATAGAGGAACGACACCATTGTAAGATACCCTATATGTCACAGTATTTATTTATTTATTTATTTATTTGTGGCCGATATACTCTTAAGGGCTCATAGGGCATTGCAGAGAAGAATGGGATGACATGATATAAGTTGTGGCACACTTCGTTAAAATTGGTATACTGTCGGTGGTAACAGCGACAGTACGCATATGTAAGTACATTAAAGCTTCCTATATAGCACATTATGGATCACTGTGAGACATACCCGCTCTGGGGCATTGGCATGGCCGCACGTACGCAGTGGCACATATACGAAACTGCCCAAAAATGGGGGCTAGCCAAATATAAGCATTTCAAGGAAACCGTCGAATATGATGCGCTATTTCATTAAGAAGTATGTGTGGGTTAGAGATACCTATAAGACGACATCCTATGTACATGTTTTACGTCGTTATTGATTGTTTGATCAAGTGCAACAAATGTGCACGCACTGGCACTTCTTTGGAGTGAACATGCAGCGCTTATATAGGCCGGTGCGCAAATGTATCGTGCGAGATACCGACAGACACGAAATCGTGGGGGGCTAGGCAAAGAACTTGGTGATTCATGATTTGGTAAGTTACTGCAAAAAACAAACGGGACGAAAAAAAAGACAAATTAAAGAAAGAAAGCTTCCCTTTAAAAAAAGAGATAAGTTTGCACGTTTGCTTGTGGCTAACCTGTTCTCTATTACGTTACGACCGCTATAGACGTCGAGTCATCACTCATGCATATTCTGCTTGTTTGACTGAGGACGGTACAAATTCTTTAAGCATTGTAGTGGAAATGAAGAAGTGCTTTTTTTTTTGTAGCGTGAGCGACAGTGAACATTAGGGTCTACGCTGTGCATGAGTACAAATTACCAGCCAGAAAAAGTACGCTGCTGTAACAAAACTGAAAGTTGGTATAGTTGGCGCATATATTATACATTCGCGCTGTAAAATACAGTGCAGACGGATATCACCACGAAAGGGAAACATCGACGACATGAGTGCTGTTGACGAAAATTATTATAGAAATTAAAAAAAAAGAAAAGAACGGGTGGGGGCGGGCTACGATCGGCCCTTGATTGAAGTCAGGTAGGTGAAAGCGTGAGGAGCAGCTGAATAAGGTGCGCTGTTTCATTTTGACCTCGGTTCCGTTAGCGGTAAGGCACAGGTTGCAACACCTCCTCTCTCTTCCCCCCCCTCTCTCTTAATCTTTCGAACGCCTTTTTACCCGCCCGCAGGGTATCGAAACGAAAACTCACACATGTTTAAGCTATACTTGCATTCTCTGTCTGGCTAAGACGCTGTCCAGCGCACACCTTTCGCAAATGTCCGATGAGCTTCACCGTGTTCCCGAAACGGCGCTGCGAGACGCAGTGGTGTCGTCCACGCAATGCGCAAGGAAGCGCTTCCGGCGATTTTTTAACTACAGTGCTGTCTCCTGTTGTTTCTTAACTCTGTCGCCGTCTATGTGCGCTGTTACCCCCTTAAGATTTTTATTGCGATAGCAATTATATGGACACTTGAACCGGATTTCTGCCGTCGGCGTCGTCGTCGCCGTCGTCGTCGCCGTCGCCGTCGCCGTGAGGTTCCCTATAGATAAAATCTTCGCCGCGCGCCGTATGCCCGAGAGGAAGCGTGCGGAGACGCGCGCTATCACGGAGAGCGAACGCACTCAATCTCCCACGCGCAAGCAAGGAAGCAGGAAGCCAGCGCCGGAGGGAGCAATGGGGGGGGGGGGGGGGGGGGCGCACTTCTCTGCCAACAACCGCGCTCGTCGCTCGCTCGCACCGTCTCTTATCTCCACACGGCTCTGACCTTTAAGTGCATTCGCCGCTCAGTTTCCGTTGAAGCGATAGACCGCACGTACCTTCGCCCGCTGCGGCGTATGCTTGCTGCCAGCGTTTTGACAGTCGTTGTCTGCTGTCATTCAGTGTGATCTCTTCGTGTTTGTGCGCGCTCACACCACGCTTGTTCATTCAGTTCGTAATAGTCGGGCCACATTTTCCAACGCACGCTACACACGCAATGCTGCCCGGATCGGCAGTGCAGCTCTACAGGTGTGTCCCTTCGCACGCGCTGCCCACAGGAAGCGCTTCTCATCAACACCACCGTTTCACACGCGCCTTCTCGTGGTCATCGAGTCTCTCTTCATGTCGGTCACTTACGCCGCAGCACACCTGCTTACTTAATCAGCTCATGTTTACTACAATTCATATTGCTACCAAAGCCGCTCACCTTACTTCGTATGACATTGCTGTGTTGCTATCGCATTCATTGCTTCGCCCTTAGGGCGAAACTGTGACATTTTTTAAGGCAGTCTTTCGCACCACTCCTGAATTCAGCAGTAAATAATTTGCCTCCTCACAATTTGTGTACGCCGTCGCGAATTTAGTTGCATGCGCGCACACGCACGAGTTTTACGTATGTGCGTGCAAGTAGGGTTTTATGTGTAGCAGCGTCTTGATTGACAGATGGATCGAGTTTAGAGTATCAACAATATACACGACGTCGTAGTGGAAAGCTCCGAATTAATTTGAGCCAGCCGGAGTTATTTGACGTGCACCCGTAGAGCGAAACGATATCGCTGTTACGTAATTCCGCCCCTCTCAGGCCGCCGCTGCACGGGAAGCGAACCCTCGACCTCGTGCTAAGTAGCACAATGCTAAAAACAAGGAGAAACATCACGCCGGAGAATCTCACGAACGCCAAAAAGCCCGTGTAATCTCGAGACACAGCCTCAAAAAAGTCTCTTGTGGAACTGGCGGCGCCTCACAATGCTTTCAGAAGACTTGCAGAGTCGCGGTTACCTCGGCGTCATCGCCACGAGGACGCGCAGAACCCGAGAGGCTCACGGCGGGCCCGCGTATGCACGACGTTGCCCGGTGATCGATAGCCTGAGTCACGTGCCGGGAAACGCACGTCGCCACTGAACAGGTCGGCGTCGCCCGTCCGGATGACACGCACTCATGCGCACGTCTCTGGCGAAATTCGAAGAACGCACGCGGTTGCGTTTAAACACCGCGAACATGGAGCACGCCGGATCGTTCTGATTCTCGGCAGTCACCATGATTCCAACCAGCCACCCTGAACGCATCACATGCACGCACACATCAGTGTAGCCAGAATTTTTGCTTGGGGTAGGGGGAAGAGCAGTGTTGGTAGCAAAATTTTGGAGAGAAGTCATGCTTTATAAATAAATAAATATATCTGTAAATAAATAAATAACATAAACAAAAATAGGTAAAAAAATCATAGTTTCGCCATAAGGGCGAATCAGTGAATGCGATAGCAACATGTTACAATATTACACGAAGTGTAAGACTCGTACCTGTAGTGGCAGTAAGAATTGAAGTATTAAACTTAAACGTACTAAGTAAAAACGAGCTGTTGTGCTACGGGTCCTCTGTCTGAATGCTGCCATCGGACCATTTCATTTATGTTTATTAATTAAAGCCAGCGTCTTTGTTAGCGACTTTACCACCACTTTTCCGTATCGGATATGTATCGAACTACTTCCCTGGACCAATCCCGGGGTTAGTGCCCAGCCGCGCGTATAAAATTACATAATTTTAAGGTTGGAGCTCCGTTATTGTTTCGCATGCTTAATATTTAAGTCTGCGAAGATTTAAGATAAAAGGTCAGGGGGAAGAGTTAGAAAAGTGACGAAAAGAAGAGAATATTATATATGAAGATATGTGAAATCAAGATAATACAAAATGCAAGGGATACGTGAAAACAAGGAGCTTGTCGCTTGGCCATTAAGAGCATAAAATGACCTTCATTACCAGTGAACTACCAGGAGATCTAAGGATTTGTGATGAATACGTGTTAAACTTACTATTTTTTTGTCCTCTCAATTTTACTGCTTTGCTTCTCTTTAGACCATGATTTCTGTCTATCTGAATGCAAAGACAAGCACTTTTGCCCCCCCCCCCCCCCCCTCTCCAATAAAAAGAAATAAAGCTGGCAAACAGCGGCCTAATTACAAGAATGATGACGAAATTTCGTTTCTTTTTCTCCATGTACAATGCCTTATTTTAAATATTGCACACGCCAACACACACAGACGACAATAAGCGCGCCCCGAACGCACGCACACAATAAATAAATCACAAAAATAAAATACGCACATATGGGTGTTGTCGGCGACATCTCGTGTGATTGGACACTTTATATATGTTCCCTTATCAAACACTTGCGCACGAGCGGAGTTCATTGCGGCCAGGCAGTCCTTATCATTACTGCAATCTCCATTGTTTCTTGGTCTCATTTGTGCCTGATCTTGCATTACGGCTTTTTTTTCCTGTATGCAAAATATGTTAGTTTGATCCCCAGAAATAAAGACAATGGCAAACCAACGAACAAACAAATAAGGCTCCGGTAGTGTCGAACTCTTTCGCAGTGTTCGC
The DNA here is from genome assembly GCF_013339745.2 of Dermacentor silvarum. Classification (NCBI taxonomy): domain Eukaryota; kingdom Metazoa; phylum Arthropoda; class Arachnida; order Ixodida; family Ixodidae; genus Dermacentor; species Dermacentor silvarum. The sequence goes on from NC_051161.1 coordinate 9,090,812, forward strand.
GGTGCCGAACGCACGCGGACACCTGACAACAAAAAGGTGGACCCGTCTCCCTGCGGCTTTCGCGCGACTCGCTGAACGCTGTTTCGATGTTCCCTCTTGCGAAGTGCCAGCGGCCTAACGAGATTTTGTCAAGGTCGACGGCCAAGTTCGTGACCCTCCCGAAAACATTGTCGCCATGTAAGTGTACAATTCGTGACGACGCCCGTGTCATTCCTCTATCGATTTGGGTCGTTCCCCGAAGGAGGGTTCGGTGTCCTCAAGAGCTAGCGGACAGCCCGAAATGAGTTGGGCAAAGTGCCAGGGTTTACGCCATACTTTATTGATTTATGCTTTCCCGAAAACCTGAGAGCGCCAACACGCGTGCGATACGCATGCTTGCTCGGGCGTGTGCAATACATAAAACAAAGCACTGAACATGAAGAAAAGAAGAAAAAAAAAAGAAAAAAAAAACATTTCTTCATTAGTCTCGTAATTGGGCTCTCTTTTTTTTTTCTCAGTACCAAACGACTTTGCTTGAAACGTCAATGTCGTAAAACAGTAGTGGTTGCTTTACTTGACAGCAAATTCGTTGGAACTGCAAGACGTACTTATCTTGCATATCTCTCGCAACCTTCGTTTTACAGCAGTTAGGAGGAATCTGAATTGTTGACACAGCATCAAGCTTTTCTTTCATTTTCGAGTTGTATGGTGAAGAATGGATTCTGTGCTCAGGCTTTCTCAGAGCGGGCATCACGAGTATTTCCACGCACCACAAAGCAGCGCTAACTACTCGGACGACTTGTTTAACTTATAACCGATGAGGGCAGGAGTTGTGTGAAGCTTCGGGACATGACACTGGAGAAAACACCACCACCACCACCACCACCACCACCACCACCACCACCACCACCACCACCACCACCACCACCACCACCACCACCACCAACAACAACAACAACAACAACAACAACAACAACAACAACAACAACAACAACAACAACAACAACAAAAGACTGCGTTAATGTGCAGAACACCATTCACCGCTGTGAAACTTTCGTTCAAGTGCTGAGAAAAAGCAACAACGCAGATGTCATTCATTCTAAAACGTTAAACGAAACAACATGTGTTTATGTTTAATTTAACAAAATTTGACGGGATGAAGGATACAAATAATTAGCTTGAGCTCCTTAAATTTTCAGGTATGCATCAATTAGAGAACAATTGAAAATTGGTGCAAGCATGTGCGTTTTCAAATTCGCAGACAGGCTAAGCAAATACGTGCTTGTAGTTCTATAGAAGCTAGGATTACTGCCAACGTGCACTATACATCTCCCAAATAAAATAAGCAAAGTGATAAAAACAAACGCAGGAACGTTCAGTGTGAACAAGATTGAGGGTTTGTATGGAGAAATGTGCGCGACAACCTTACTACACGATAACAAATATAGTACACCAATATAGCAGAAGAAAGACGAATTAAGCTGGCCACTTAAATGTCAAACAAAAATAATAAAAGAAAGAGAAGCAAAAGAAGATAGGAAGAAGTGGAAACGTGCTACGGGAGATGGACAATGTCATGGTGGTGAACAGAGCGACATCGCAGAACGCGGCTCGGCTGCCATTTCGTTCAGCACGTGGCTGCCAAACGGGCGTCGAGCGCACGAGAGCGCTTTCTGTGCAGGGTGACTTACCGGAAAGGAGCGACGCCGTCAGGAGAAGCCCAACGGCTGGTAAAGGAGCGCTGGGACGCATCGCTGTCCATAGTGTCCGACTTGTCATTTCATCTTACGGCTCCACGTCTCGATCGGGCCCCTAGAGGTCAGCTGGTGGGCCGCTCACGACGAGGCAGTGGCAAGCATGCCTGGTCGCCCAACCGCGACAGCGTGGTTGTGTGATGAACGCAGATCGAAAGCAGCGGCGACGGCGTATGACGACGCCGGGATTGCCCCATACCGACCGCCCGTCGCCCCCTTCCGTTCCGGGAGCGGGCGCAGAGGCTGCCGGGAAGGGGAAACACGCCGAGGGTAGAAGAGGCAGAGAGCAGCTCCGCATACTGCAGCATCATGACGGAGTGGTGCGCAGAGAGGGCAACCACTACGAAACGAGAGGCTGCGTGCCGCCCCCACCCGATGAAGCTGAGAGTGGAGGCAACGAAGGTCGAGGGGAGAGGGATGAGCTCAACGGAAATAGGAGCAGAAAGCACTTCCGGCTATTTCGCGTGTCGGCTTTCGAGTGGCGGGAGAGTCAAAGCTCGTTGTACCCTACGTCGCTCAATGAGTTGTAGTTCACGTGCTCTCGTAGTTACCCCGAGTACATGTTGCTTCTGCTAACGTGTCGAAGGGATATAATAACTATAATCACTTGCAATTGCGACATTTGGGTGAGTATGTTAGCAGGCGATCCAAGACGCACCAGCGAAAATCCCAGATTAATAATAATAATAATAAAAAAATACGATACGAAGAAAAAGGATAGCTATCGACGTTCGATGTTTCTTGTGTGTTATTTCATCTTCTTCCATTTTCGCCTTTGTCTTAGATGCTTCTCGCTCCACACTTGTTTTGCACGTCATGTCCCGCTGTGTCTGGCCTGACCAGCACGTTAGATTAACCGACAACACCTGAAATCAAGCCACGAAGGTAGCATAGATTATTCATTCTTTATCATAACATTGCGCTGTCGCCAGCATAAAATACCAATTTTTATAAATGATTGCCGCACGAAATCCTGGAGGCTTTTTACGAATTCCTCTCGAGGTTTCCGTAGTGACCACGGAAAACGAGGACGGATGAATCTCACAGGAGAAGCAGCTTTTCGGTGTGTGTGTGTGCGTGTGTGTGTGTTCAATTTATGTTCTCTCTGTAATTTTCATGTAAACAAAAAGTGAACTAACAAATTGCTGAAATTATAAATCGCAGCCATAAACCAAGGAAGGCTGCTTGTGTAAAGATCTGTCGGTGCATATTACTAAACATACCGTACCTGGCGCAAAGTAGACGAACGTGAAGCAGGGGAGCAGGAAAAAAGAGGAAAGAGCTGCTTTCTTCTCTGACCCTCTCCTTTTTCCTATTCCCCAGCTGCATGTTCTTCTACTTTGCGCCAGGATCAATATGTTTAGTAAGCCTAAGCACCAACTTGCCCAAGGACAAGTTCTTTTGGAGTATCTTTCAGTTGAGTAAATGCCCTCGCTTTGCCCATACAACTATAGCTGTGGTCATTGGCAAAGGTGGCTGAGGTGCATGAACACACATTGGCGCCTAAACTACTCTTTCTCCTTTACACCTTGGGGGAAGCACTGCTGTCGGAGCAAGGTGGCAGAAAACACTCTTTCAACACCAGAAACCGAGTGCCATTGATACAGCCTGCTTCTGGTTTGTCATTGGAGTTGTTAAAATGTCTATTTGGCGCTGCGAATTAGCTGGTACATGTACTCGCAACGCTCCCAAGTGTTGAGGTCTAACTACCAAGTCATATATTGACGCATTTTTTGTGAGTTCCATCAGGTTACAGGGATTGTGTGTCCCTCCTCGCAGATTGGGAGTGGTAACCTGGGCAAGAGCATGTTGCCTTCATAGCCCATGATTCCGTCCCTTATATGTTTAGGAATCTCACCGTCATATCAACATGGGGCCGAAATAAAATTAATGTTTTTTCCCACTCTCTGCGTAAATGAGCTTCGACCCCAGTATTGTTGTTCTCGTCGTCGTCATGCTCATCATGATGGTCGCATTATGCCGACAGTGAAGCAGCCATAAACCAAGGAAGGCTGCTTGTGTAAAGATCTGTCGGTGCATATTACTAAACATACCGTACCTGGCGGAAAGTGGTTTGAAGAAATGGACAAGGATGACGTGAATTAACATGGCTGTATATTGGGCGTGTTCGTATGCGAACTTGGGACAATATTTTAGCGCAAGCAGACAATGTCAAAAAGGAGACGTAGACACCACGTTGTGCGAACTTGAACAATTTCTTCTCAGGAGATTCTTACTTTTATACATTATGCGCAACTCCTGGTCAATTTGTCATACCAAATAAATTGTTGAAGTTAGCGCATCGTGGTGTCTACGTCTTTCTTTTGTCCTTGTCTGCTTGCGCTAAAATGTTATCCTAGTGAATTAACAATTTGGAAATTGCGGCTTACAGATAAAAATTATAATATGTGGGAAAAATAGCACTAAAAACAATATCAGTATATAACGTTCGATTATAAAAAGGGAAATAAAAGAAATAAATCTAGCGGAGTAATCGAATAGTTTCAGTTAGATGATTTCAGATTGCGGAGCAAATATTTCTGTGCCCGAACGCAAGAATAGAGGCTCGGTGAGACTTAATTTTGAATGTCCTTAATGACTCATTCCTTCTTCTTTTGTCAATTCCACAGTCTGCCAAGCTTGTTCCCGATCCGGCTGCATGACTCACAAGCTGATCGAACACGTCTTTCTTGTATATTTTGTATTTCGTTCCTGATCGCCTTTTAATTGCGTTTTCGCTCGTTCTTTTTCTTTTATTGATTTTTCGTTTTCACGTATCTTTTCGGGATGGACGACCCGTGCATCGAAACACAGCCAGCCAAGCGTTGTGGAGCCAACAGTTCAGGAAGCAAGCATGTCAATAGAATCCGCAGCACCTTGTCAGCGCGTGTTTCAGAACTCTTTAGAGATAACTTTAACTCAGTGAGACGGCACATAACTTTCCCCGTCACTTGTCGCCACGTCTGACCACGTCGCCAGTGGCGCAATCAGGCGAGGCCAACGGCACTGAGCCCGACGTTCCGTTGCTTATCGGTGCTCCCGCTGTCAAGATGGCTGCAGCCTGGTCCGTGATATGGCGGCGGTGGCTTTTAGGCCACCTGATGCGCCGTTACGAAGGAAGGGAAAACAGAGTCTGAAGAGAACAGCTGGACAGGACGGCACTTCGTTCTGTCCATTCACTTGCACGACCAGTTCTTTCCCCCCTGCGTTTTCTTTTGGCGCTTCTGCTCAAGTTGCTTTTATCGCCTGTTTCCAGTCACCGACAGCGCTTCTGAGGTCACAATGCGCGTATGTAGACATCCTGAGGCGCCGTGATCTCTGCCAGAAGCGATTTGCTTTATTGTTGTTTATTGCAGTTCCTCAGGACCTGAATAAAAGTTCTTTGTCTGTCTGTCTGTCTGCTTTATTGTCACACGCAATAAATTATATTTGCGCATATGTGAAAATTATACGTTACGGATTCTACAGTGATTTATTGCATGGTAATTGTTAAAAAGGTGAGACTTGATTAGAACCGAAAGAGAACAACTTGATTAGAACCGAAAATAATTAAATAACCAGATAAAGTGACTAGGGGCGTACAAACTGGGTTTGTTGTGTTCATCCACCTGTCCGCTGCGTCGTCGTCTTCGGGCCACCTCTCCATCCACAGCTTCATTATATCGCGAAGAAAAAGAAGTTTCGTCTAGAACTACCGCCACCACTACTGGGTCTCAAACTCTTCTGTGGCACTGTGTAGGTGGGGCCATCTCACGCCGAACACTGAATTACCGCCCAATTGTTTTCCATGCATGGTATTTGTTGTAGAGATACCACCTACCTATGCGCATAACTAGCAAGAGAAAAAAAAAATGCTCGCACATTCGCACCAAAAGGGAAGCAATGACAGAGACCTCAAGATGCATATGCATGAAGGGTACCAGTCTGGTTGAAGCTGTTCTATCACAAACATCCTTCCAATGAAAGACCGTTTGACTAAACTGCACTTTCCAAGAAACAGTCAGCTTATCATTGGGGGCCACGTGTGTATCTTTCATGAACTATGTAGTTTGAGTGGTATGCCGAATGCGGATTCAAGACAGTCTTTCTTTAGAGTCATTTGTAGTACGCCCCAAAACAATATATTTTTATGAGTGCTATAATGATGCTCTATATTTTCGGGTATAATCACGTGCAATAATAGCTACTACACGGTGCTCGTGGTCGAAGGGGCCCCAAAACTGCATGCGGCAACTTACGAAAAATGAGGGAACTAAATACCGTTCAACTTACTGGCATTTATTAAAGCAATTGTTCTTACGTTGGCGCCCGTGCAGTTTTTAGGCCCCTTCAACCATGGGAACCATGTTGGAGCTCATATTGTGAGCTCACAATATGAGATCATGTATGAGCGTACACCCTGTTGAAGCTCATACATCGCTAAGATGATTCGCAGTATATATAAAACAAGCATTTTCTTTGTTTAGCAAAGTTTCAAACATTCGTGATTGGTAATTTGTGCCGGGTTTTGCGCGCCCCGCAGACTCTGCAAATGGTGACGTGCATGCAGGTATTTCAGAGGCCACAGTGGACAGCACTGTTGCGATCGAAGACAACGTTGAACTCATATACATCCTTGATAAGATGACGGCGTTCGCTGTCTGACTGTGGGGCGCGACTTTATAGTCTATTAATTCTTAAAGACTCGCATCAGAACATCTAAATGGACACGTAGTGGACACACTAGATTAGCCAGACGAGTTTCTTCTATGGAAAGGTTAGCACTCCCGTTTAGAGCTCGGGGAGGGAAATAATTTACGAAGAAGGTGTGGGCTTCACGAAAACAAACATAGCAGGCAGCGGGAAAAGCGAGAAACTAATATTGCTGGGCTTAAAACCAGGGTGCGGTCGGTACGATGCCAGAAACTATTAAAGGGTTGCGTAAAGATTGCGGTGCACCATGGTTTCGAAAGTTTTATCGGAAACTACATATAGGAAATGTTGCAACGTGTGATGCGAGTACCTCCGCCGTTGACAGAACGGGACGGCCTTGGCAACCGTCCTTGACAGCGAATATGTCCGACCACATCGGCGCACCCAACACACACGAAGTAAAACTCCATTAATGTACTGGACGGTTCAAACCACCCGAACCTAAAAACAAATCTCTTGCACGACCACAAGACGCCGTTGTCAGCAGAAGGCATCTCCTTACAAGACACGTGGATCGCGCACATCGCTTAAAAGCGGATCTCCGTTCCTCGCTCTTTTTTTTTTCCTTGCACACTCTTTTTTTTTTTTTTCCTCCGCTCGCCTTTTATTCGCGACGAAAGAGCATCGATTCATGGCCGGCGTAACCATCGAGTTTAGAAATTCGTCGAAGCGCCAGCCGCCGTCGGCGTGCTAGCCCCATTGCGCGACACTGGCCGACATTCAGCTGGGGTCGTGTTGTTGCCCGACGACCATCGACCGATACGGCACGCGTTGCTTCGGCCCGCTGTTGACCCGACCGATTGTTTGAACGCTGCCGATGGCAAGAAGAAAATGTGCCCCGGGCTCCTTTCTCTGTTCCTGCCCTTCGGGACACGCGGCGCCGTGAATTCCCGTTGTCATTAGCCACCGATTGGCGGGCGAGATAATGTCTCTCTGGGAACACGATAACTTACTCTCTCACTCTCTCCTTTCTGTCGCCGCGTTCGGGAAGGTCGGCGTTTGTTATAAAAGGAATACGGGGTACGAGTTGCTCGGTCGTCGCCAGGTGTGGGCTGCCGCTTTAGGCGCTGCCGGTCCCGCGAAAAGGACAACACTAACGCCGGATAAAACATTGCCAATTGATCAATTGAACAACGCAGCCCGTTTGTCGTGACAGACATGACGGAAACAACGTCGAGCGTGCACCAATCGTCCGGCACGCCAAACTTAGTCTTTCGACACTTCTAAATCTCTTCCACCGTCCATTGACGATGATGCTGACGCTTCTCGAACGCTTGACAGATACATTCGCTCGCATATTACGATCATATTACGTAAGACGCAATTACGGGGCTCGGTGGCTTAGCTACTATGGCGTTCTGTTGTTGAAACACGAAGTTAGGGGTTCGGTTCTAAGTCACGACAGCCGTATTTTTAAGAGGGTGAAATGCAAGAACGCTCGTTTTGTCCGGTTTAGGTACAGGTTAAAGGAACATTCATGATTTACAACGGAAGGAGACGGCCACAGAAAAAGTAGGTACGACACGAGAGCTTTCTTTTGTCTCCGTCTTGTTGCATTGAAAATCGTGAATCTGTTCCGACTCTGCCAGTACTTGATTCTTATCTGTTAGAGAAATCCTGGCTGTCAAAAGGGAGCCTTTGACTGTTACGTCAATCACGTAGCCCATGTTTTATGTGTGTGCGTGCTCGGTCGGCTCGGTGCGTCCAAAGACGACAATCAATGCTGGCGTCCTTCGCGCGCATCGGTCACGCAGCGTACGCTATCTTTAAACCCTGGCCACACCGGCAATGCTCTCATCATGGTATACAATAAATGTTACCGCGAGTTTATTGCACAAGAGTGAACTGTATAAACGAAACTTTAAGGATAATTTTAGGTCTTGGTGCACCTAACATGAGTCATCGTCTGCTGCTCTGAAATCACAATCCCTTTATTCGAGCTTCTTCCTTTCACCATCCCCTCATGCGTTCGATGAGTCAGGGCCCACTTCTCTATTTTATTCTGTCTTAAGCTCGCTGTCTTATGAAGTGAGACCTCGTCAACTGCATTAGGATGATCACAAATTATAACTAGCAGTCGGTCAACAAACATCGGATATTTCATCTGAAGATGAAGAAAAAGACATTCAGGATGCAGCGGTTCAGGAAAAAAGTTGGTCTTCTGCTGTATCCTTCATGCTTTCTCGTTTTCTTTTTCAGACCGCAGTAGGTACTGCTGTTACGTCATGACCCCCCTCCGATGTGCTAAACAAAAAAAAAAAAAAAAAAAAAAAAAAACAACCCCTGAGTGCAGTGGTTCAACGAGACTTTACTCGAAAGTGCTTCGCATGCACGAAAGCAAAGATCAGCATGCGTGAGCGCGCACGCTGCAAGGAGCGCCAGGAGGTGCTGTAACTCGAAGCGCGCGCTCTTCAGACAACGCTTCCTGAAGTGATGACAACACCGGAGGAAGCCCTGTAAGACCTCATGTGTTTGGCATCAACACTCGCACAGTCCCGGGTGCGTTCTCAAAAGTGCGTGATCGCAAAGGCACCGCAACAAAGCCTGCGCGAGTCGGCATTGCATCTGGTGGCGCCAAGCGTCTACTCGCCTTTTATTTATGCGGGAGACGGGACGCGCTGTAAGTTACTACCCCGCTCTCAACATGTGGGCACCAGCTTCGCAGGATCAACGCACGCAGAAGCGTACATAAAGGGTGCAGCGGTATGTCGCGTGGCAGAGTTGAAACAAAACAAGGCACGCGGACACAGTAGCAGACGCACGCAAGAAACCGTGGGTGCACGCGTCCCCTTTTAGCATTTCTTGCTTTAATTTGTTGTCTATTACCATCAACGACAGCTTGCCCCAACTATAATCTGCAGCCAGGTCCTCTTGGTGGATGCGACGTCATTGCCAGGGTCACCGACCTACTGTTACACGAAGCACAACCTAGTAAAATACTTTAATGATGCACACCGTCACTGTTGGTGGACTTATATACGAGCCCAAACAGTTAAACTTACGTTTACATATTGTCTTATCAGCGTGTTTGGTTTTGTTTAAGGCCTTAAAGTCATCGAGAAACGTTCGCTTTTTATTTCCTATGCTGCTACAATTTTGGAGGTCTTACATTTCCAACTACCTTTATTGCGTCTGTGAACTCTGAGTTTTTTTATATTCCCTACCGGAATAGACTTCACATTTAAAGGATAGGTTTAGTTAAGAACAAAATATACGCTATGAGCAACAGTAACATGCCCTGACGCGCTCTGAAATTTCAGTGACACCTTGTGTTATAGTAGGTTCGATTAAAGCCTAGACCTAGCTTGGGTCCTAAGGCCTAGCTTGGGCCCAAGTATTTAATTTTGAAGCTCATAGGGATTATAGAGGAAATCAGCAATGAGCGAACGAACGTACGTAAGAACAAACAAACAAACAAACAAACAAACAAACAAACAAACAAACAAACAAACAAACAAACAAACAAACAAACAAACAAACAAACAAACAGAAAATCAATCAAACAAACAAACGAAAACAGCTACAATAAAAATGCGTATGTTAGGCGAAAAAAAATGAAGGTATTGAAGATCTGTGTCGGTCGAAATGTGACGCCATGCACTGCACACGCAAGTATCTGAGGCGAAGTCGTTCCTGCACACTCATAGGATGTCTTTCCGGGAATCGCGCATATCACGCATTCGCCAACGCGTCCATCCCTGTGGACGTATTCTAGAAATCCTGGATGATAGATGGCCTCCAGAGGCGAGCGCTTTCTGTCCTTGAACTGCGGTGCGCCGCGTATATATTTACGGACGCTCATCACCGGAAAGCCTGAAGGGAATGCACCAAGCCGCTTTTGGCGACTCCGAGCCCGCTTGCGCAGCTTGCGAGCCGCTTTGCAATAGTTGCCACCCGTTGTGTATGCGCCGAACCGTCGCTTTGCCTGCACGGCTCGCTTGCTAGCCGGGCACGGTGCAACCGATCCGCCTTATTAATACTGTGCATCGTTGCGAAAGACGTGCAGTCGCCATCCCTGTAATACTTGTGCAATATGAAGTAGCGCGGTATTTCGTCAGGCCTCACTTTGTACATCTGTTAGTTTACAGCGTTTAACGTATAGACATGTCTGCGTCACTTCTGTATAGAAAACGGCGCTGCCCATGGGAGTGAAGCACCTTAAAGATTTTCGAATAGCAGACGCTGCGAAAAAGCTTTTTCTCTCTCTCTCAACAAACGCACACGTCCTGGAAGAGTTGGTACTCAAAATACGCGGGATATGCCCTCCCTACTGGCTTATTCGGCATTTCCGGCACCTGCTGGCTGGAATTGCCTCCTTTGAATAAACTTATTACGTCAACGGGTTTATGTTCTTTTTCGCACAAGTATGCTCCAGAAATACACAAATATTTTGTATAGTGGAATAATTGCACGTAAATGCATTGCAGCTTGCAAATAAGATGTTCCACTGTTTTGGCGGCAAGCGATGAGTCGACCACCGTGTGCAACCGTATGCCTCCGCTATGGCGCTGTATTTCGTAGCAACAAGGTATCTCGGAGGACACCCGAAACTGTTTACTTGCACTGCATCGTCGAAATATTGTGAAGTTCGACAAAAACAGAATCCTTGTATATTGCTTACCGACCTTGCTGTCATGAGTACGCAGCCGTCATGGTGGGCAGCGGTAGTTACGCCCCCTCTTTCACACGATGCGTGCCGCGGGGGAATCGGGAGCTACTATGTGCACCTGCGGGTTGCTGGACGCCTTGCTATCCTTAGGGATATTTTTGTTTCGTCGTCTGTGCCTTCTCAAAACCTCCGGGAGCAGCCGCGCATGCGTCTTAGTGACGCTGTGCAGTGATTTAGTGACGCTGTGCAGTAACATTGTGCTCTTCGACAAAGCTGGTGCCGACTGTAGCTTCCGCTGTACTGCACCGTTTTAGGAAACTGGGCGTCGTTGGAATTTCATGGGCGCCGGAAAAGAAAGAAATAATTTCCGTCGTTCTCGCGAGACTGTGCCTGTCGTAGACTTCTTGATTCGTCGTATGAAAAAGCAAGCGTGGAGGAGGAGTTCCTAAAGACACCGGTGTTTTTGTGTTCGCCGTATTGAAGAGATCCGCAAATAGATGGACGCCGTCTTCTCGGCATCGTTTTTGAAAGCATAGGTCAATCACCTTTTAAAAACCAACGGTACTCCGTTTGTGCTCGCTACACGCGAAAACGTTATGTTGAATGAAGCCTCGTCTGTTCACTTGACCAGAGGTTCGTGCTTACTTGTACTGAAGCTGGAAAGCTGTTCCCGCTTTCATCTCGTTATGTTTCCTTTTGTACCAATGCAATAGCAAAATATAAAGGCGGCATGTATTCCATAGAGCTGTTAGTACAATGAAAGTTGCTTGCAATAATGTCACAATAGATGTGATAAACGTTATCACACCAGGTAGGATGACGGAGTTCACGAAGTGTGTCACGGAAGTGGTTTACTTAGATCATTTTCACGTGCTGAAGAAAGAGAAGTAATACGGGAAAGTCAGGGATGCCAACTAAGCTGTGCCCAGTCGGCTACCCTTCACTGGGGAAGGAGATTAGGGGCATGACAAATTTTCACAGCACACACACATGTGCTGAAGGGTGTACATAGACCAGATCGGCCGCTGTATTAATGAAAGTGCATCAGTGGATGCGTGAACAGCGCCATTTGCTTCCCACGGCACAGGTGCTCATTTATCCTTTGATTGTCTCGTTAATGAAGCTTTTCCTCCGTTTTTAATAATGTGCGTTTGATGGGAAAGGAAAGGGCCACTCTAGAACTTGGATTTCTGGAACACACCCTAAGAGATAATTAAGCTCCCGACAATGTGTCAGCGCTCTGTCTGTTATGCCCGCTGATAACGAATGCAAAAATCCAGAGCGATGTTGGTCTTCAAATTGCGAACACAACTGCTGGAAACTTGACACCCTCAGATTCACCACGGGAGCCTCATCAGTATACGTCCAGCTCTAAAAACCATACTAGGGTCAGCGGACAGCTTTTAAAAAAAGTTTGTGTGAGCACGCCGCCACGAAAAATTCCGACCAACTAGAGGCTAACAGCTTTGCTGTAAAACAAACAACGAAACCGGCAATGCTTTTAAACCGTGGCACACGCCACGCATCTTGGCATTGATGTGAGGGATTGCGGCTCTAGGCTTATCTTTTAAAACATCGTGGTCTTTGCGCGAAATCCGGATCAGAGAATGAGGAAAATAATTGAGGCAGAACAGATTGTGCGCTCCGGTCGCGCATGCGTGATCATGCCTTCTTTGCACTTTCTTCACTTTCAACTCGCTCAAAAAAATTATGGGGTTTTCCGCGCCAGAACAACGATGTGATTATGAGGCACGCCGTAGTGGGGGACTCCGGATTAATTTAGACCACCTGGGATTCTTTACTGTGAACTAAACCTAAGTACACGGGCGTTTTTACGTTGTCACGGATTTGTACGTTTTTCATGTATTTGAAGACAGAAATCGGAGGGCCCCTAGCTCAAGCTTCCTTTTAAAGTGTGCGCGTAAATTGTCAAAATTTTAAGCCATTTTTGAAAAGAAAAGCCCCCCGTCGAGAATAACTACACTATGCACTTTATAACTTGAAGCGTGCCGACGCCTGTAGTTATATTCACACTTGCCTTTCATGTTGTTAAAACAGCGTGCATGTGAAGCAACAGGAACTGTGTAAAGAAATAATTTTCAGGACAGTGTAGCAACGTCGACCGCATAATTATAAAGATGTAAACTTTTTATTCTCGAGAACTCTGCTTGCTCAATGGTTGCAACAGCTGTATGCAGACTGGTGAGCGAGGGTTGAATTTTTACTTTTATGGACTTCGACTTCCTTTCTATTTACACATGCCACTGTTTATTGCATCGAACCACAAGCAGTGACTTTATCACTGCTAATTCAGAATTTTGAAGACCACTGCTCGCGAGCAAGTGAACTAAATGAGTTGCTTTGAATTTCTGGGTAGGATGAGGACAACCGCACAAGTTCGCCTTTGGTCTTAGGAAACTGGTTGACGCAGCGGTTGAATAATCGGAGGTGTCCGATTTAACAGGCTGTTCTCTTTCTGGTCACGCTAAGTTCTTATGTACACCACCCGAGCTCTCCGTGAACCGCTTTCAGGCTAAGTGCGCATTAGAATGAGCTAACTCATTCATGCCAGATTGAAGAACGCTAGAGTGCACGACACAAGCAATGACACCGCCACCGGAGAGAATGTATTGCTATAAAACGGTCGCAAGCGCTACGTGATCGAGTATTCTTTTTCAATGTCTTCCAAGATGAGTTTTTCCGATATGTCGTACTCAACGGGACCGCCTTCTTGAGTTGGTGGAAAATGTTTCGCTCTGAAAAACAGAAAAAAAAAGAAGAGAACAATACACCTCCATGTAAAACATGTTTCTAAATGATGGAAAAGACACCGATACTTGCATAAATAACACGGGCGCTTCACTCATTTTCTGGGATGTTTGTCTCTGACCGTTCTCTCGCAAACTAGGGTCGCTGGGTAGTCCATGGTCGAATGGGTATGAGCATCGCGGGCTGTTGTGCTGGTTGGTTTGAAACCAACCATTGGACCAACTTGGGACGCTGGGTACGAGGGTATGTGAACCTTCAGTGAACCTCTTTGACGCCAACTTGGGTCTGTACCAATGGGTACGCGCCACATTTCAACAAACCTCTTTGACACAAACATGGTAGTTGTTGTTTCCTATCACGTATGTGGCTGCTACCCCCTATGGAAGAGTGGCCAAGAAATGAATGGGTTATTCCAATTTATAATGAAGAATAAATTTCCGAATATCTATAGACCTAGCGCTGTATAACGTAGAATTGTCTGTTAAAATAAGATCAGTAAAGTCAGATGGAATGAATTATAGTTAATTTATAAGTACAAAAAAGTAAAATATAAAATTTATCAGGGCGTTCGGTAGGATTCTGTAAGAAATGTTTGGACAGCGGAGCAAGCGTCCCTGCGGCTGAATCCGAAAGTGGGGGCCACAAATGAAAGAATATCAGGTTCTGTCAAATCCAGGCCAAGTCTTTCAAAAGGTATTTCCAATATTCCTTTTCCTGCCACAGCAAAGCGGCGACAAGATAGAAGGAAGTGATGTATTGTCTCATCCTCATTACAAAACCACCAGAGAGGGGACGGAACCAAACCCAACCTCTGCGAGTAGAAATTCAGGGGGGGGGGGGGGGGGGGGGGATGCGGCAATATTGTGGAACTTGGTCACAGGGTATGCGCCGCACTTTATTTCAAAAAAAAAAATATCCTTTAATGTTTCTCCGGTGCTGGGTGGTATCGAACCGCGTCATACTATACAGGGCATTCATTTTTATGTTTTACGGAATTTTTAGAAATCGCCTGTGGCAGATAGTATAATTCTTATCATTGAGGTGGGTTATTCGCTGAGGCGGACATAAGTAGCATGAGAAATCTAAACACACATTCAACTAATTAACAAAAATTCACTAATTAACTTATTAGTTAGTTACTTTACGACACATTGCAATTTACGAATTGTAGCCGGTGAGCTTGTTAGGAGTATCCACTTGGAATAAATTTCCAGAATGACACCAGTTTGGAGACCTGACCATTCACAGTCGTGCCCCAAATGTGGTCATGACTCATGCTCTCTTTATCACATGCTCCGGTTGTGGCCAGCCCTTAACGCCTCTCCACCCATCACGAGAGAGCAATGGCGGGAATCCCTCAAGAGCAGCAATCTTGACATTCAACTCCAGGCTGTCCAGAGGGCCCACGACATCGCGGCGGGACTTCGTCTCTCGGTCCCATCGTGGGCGGAGCCACCGACTTGATGGCTCCTCTAGATCTCAGTTCCTCAGGACTCGCATAAAGTTCTTGTCACGGTGGTTCTTGTCATGTCATGCCACAGGCGATCTTTAAAAATTCAAAGCTTAGTTTTGAACACCCGCTATATTTAGACAATATTCCGACACGCGTCACACGCGGACTTCGCGGCGGTGCCGCTGGATGGCGCTGCTGCATGGTCCGGAGAGAGGATACCGGCTGCGTACACGCCTCCTACATGACGTGTTTGGGTGGTGGCAATGCGCTGTGTCACTGCAATGCTTCAATGCTAATTAACGTCGACATTCCTCGCGAGATGGGTGTGCCGAAAATGCTTTTATTGGGGCAATTACCGCTTGAGTCAAATTCATATTGCGCCTTCCCGATTGGTCTACCCTGTCGTTAACTTATGCGAGACACCGCTCAAGTCATAAAGAGGCGGTGAAAGTTTGGGCATCAGAACTGAAGTGTAAATTACAATAACTTTCCGGCCTTGATGGATTTGAACACAAAGCGCAGTACCGCTTACTCAATGCATTGCACTCAGTGCACCGAATACGTAGGGAGTATGTATTTGATGCAGCTATATTTTAGTGAATACGTGAATAGCATACGTGAATATCTTAGCAAACATCTACAAGGATTCCACAGCTACCTTGATTCTCCACAAGAAAAGTAGAAAGTTACCTATCAAGAAAGGGACCAGGCAAGGAGACACAATCTCTCCAATGCTATTCACTGCATGCTATAGAAGAAGTATTCAAGCTCTTAGACTGGGAAGGCTTAGGAGTGAGGATCAACGGCGAATATCTCAGCAGCCTTCGGTTTGCAGATGACATTGTCCTATTCAGCAACAATGGAGACGAATTACAGCAAATGATTGAGGACCTTAATCGAGAAAGTGTAAGAATTGGGTTGAAGATGAATATGCAGAAGACAAAGATAATGTTCAATAGCCTGGCAAGAGAACAAGAATTCAGGATTGCCAGTCAGCCTCTAGAGTCTGTAAAGGAGTACGTTTACCTAGGTCAATTACTCACAGGGGACCCTGATCACGAGAAAGAAATTTACAGAAGAATAAAATTAGGTTGGAGTACATACGGCAGGCATTGCCAAATCCTGACTGGGAGCTTACCACTGTCGCTGAAAAGAAAAGTGTACAATCATTGCATTCTACCGGTGCTATCATATGGGACAGAAACTTGGAGGTTGACAAAGAAGCTCGAGAACAAGTTAAGGACCACACCTAGAGCGATGGAACGAAAAATGTTAGGCGTAACGTTAAGAGACAGGCAGAGAGCGATGTGGATCAGAGAACAAACGGGGATAGCCGATATTCTAGTTGACATTAAGCGCAAGAAATGGAGCTGGGCAGGCCATGTAATGCGTAGGATGGATAACCGGTGGACCATTAGGGTTACAGAATGGATACCAAGAGAAGGGAAGCGCAGTCGAGGTCGGCAGAAAACCAGATGGGATGATGAAGTTAGGAAATTTGCAGGCGCAAGTTGGAATACGCTAGCGCAAGACAGGGGTAATTGGAGATCGCAGGGAGAGCTAGGCCTCCGTCCTGCAGTGGACATAAAATATAGGCTGATGATGATGATGACGATGATGATGATGATATTTTAGTGAGAATATACGACATGAAATTTTGAGCTTTTTTTTCTATACAAGCGATGCTGACTGTACTCATGAGCAAAGCAACTCATTATTGCACCCAGTAACTGAATCAGTAACTTTCTGGGTTTTGTTGTCGTTACTGTTATGATTCGTCACGACACAATTGTACGCCACAGCATCTTAGATTGGTAACCAAACATGCCAGCGGCAAGCAGCCTAGCATCTGCGTAAACTAATTTCCGGCAAGTCGACACATACCTCTCTAGGTGTATAAACAATGCAAAATAACCTGGCCTACCTATCTTGTAGACTGTCTGCCTTGTTGAAGCTTCGTTGTGCATCAGCGGCGACCTCGGCGGCGTCAAGCTGGTGACCTAAATAAACGAAAAGCAGCACTAAAATCAACATAGACGACGGATAGCTTCAGACATTAAATTCAGGATGTGGCTTGAACAGCGTTTCTCAGTTCCACACAGAGTGAAAGTGATTCTCATTATGATGATGATTCTCTGTACATATGGCACATACCCACCGTGGGAGATCGGCCAACAATTTGGCGGTTTGGAGCAAATAGATTTTTTTTAATTTGAAAAAGATAGAAAGAAAGAAAACAAAGGAAGATAATTTCTACTCGATGTTCTAATTAATCATTATAATTGACTATTTTAGGAAGGCAGTCGATTCGAATCAATGATAAAGTTTTGCATAGCAGTGCAAACATTCTGGTGGCTGTGGTTCTCTGGTGTCGCATCCACATCTTCTTCTTTCTGGGGTATTTGGTGCCAAAACCAGTTCTGATTATGATGCACGCCGGAGTGGAGGGCTCCGGATTAATTTTGGACCACCTGGAAATCTTTAACGTGCACTAAAACGCAAGCGCACGGGCGTTTTTGCATTTCGCCTCCAGCGAAATGCGGCCGCCGCGGCCGGGATTCGATCCCGAGATCTCGTGCTCAGCAGCGCAACGCCTTAGCTGACTGAGTCACCGCGGCGGGTGCATCCGCATCGAGAACTTCTGAGTGTGCAGCGTTTGGACAGACACAAGTCTTAGAGATGCGGGACATGGCGGGAAACTAGAGCTGCATCTGTCCCGGTGGTCACATGCGTACTAAAACAGCATCTATAGGATGCTGTTTAGTATTTTTATATAAGTTACGTTGCTCAAAACTTAGAGTACTCGCGATAGCGTCTAACGGCTGAGAAGTGTCAACACTACTATTGGATTGTCGATAACCTGTGAAGACAGACGAGAATCTCTGTTTCAAGAAATCCCTAATTGTACAGCCACCAATCCCACAATCTTTGGCTTTCCAGTAGTGACTTGTAGGTGGCGCCACTTTTCTCTCTACACATATAACTGCAGAAACCTCTATATATTCCAACAAGCAGAGTGATAGTTATACTCACCACCTCCAAAGATTGAATGTCCTTTCTGGTGTGCAAGCGAAAATGACAAAAAGGGAAAGGCGATATCGTCAGTTGCATACGAAGCAATAATACGACAAGTGACGCCTTTGACATGCCTACCTGCTCCCGCTGGTTCGCTTGATGAAACTTACTGTAGTCGTAGCTTGCTTTTTTATCCTGAAGATAAAGAGTGAAGAAACAAGGAGATATACGTTTCAGCTTTTGTTAAATATCGAGGAGGAAGGGAAGGTTTTCGTTGCTGCGAAGCATTGCTGCTCCAGATGCATGCAATTTGCACTCTCAGTAATTTGACATACATTGCTAATTTACTCGCCTCATTTACATTAATGCGATGGTTAGCGTATAGAATTTCTTAGCGCATCATGGTATTTCCTATGCGACAGCGTTTACATGTGGCGCATTCCCCTTCCTCCGAAAGAAGCCGGAACATGCTTCCGGCGATTTACGTTCCGGTTGTGAGCGGAGGAGAGCACACGGCGGCAGCCGCCTCACTGTCTCCCTCGATGCGATACGCCAGCGTGTATAAGCACCGCGTGAGGCGACTTTCACCGTCTCGAACTAGCCTCTCCTGTCGCATTAATGCGATACGCTTTCCTGGCGCATTACTGCCGTTTAGATGGCTGTGATGAGCTAGAACTGTGATGGGACGCGCCACTTGTCGCATTCATGTAAACCCAGCTATTGCTTCTCCACGCGTGCGGAATCGCTGAAGTGTAGTTAACGCATAGAGTGCACAAGCCACCTGCAATTCCTATCGGTATCTTACCACCTCAACACCCCCCCCCCCCCCCTCCCTCCTGCCCGACACGCTTTCTTCAAAGGAAAAAAAATATAAACAAGAAGGAAATTGTAACGGTGTAGCGGCTTCATTTTGTGCTTTGTTGACAATAGATCTGCCCTACTTTCCCCTTTGACAGGCGACACGAAAAGCCATTTGCTCAGAAGCGTACTGGTAGCTGTGTGGCTGCAACGTTGTTCCTCGGCACGTGACCAAGAAAAGGACTGTGTGTCATCTCAGCTCTCTCGCCGAACTGAGTCCTCATCTGGGCGCGATGACGTCCGGCCGCTGCCAGTCCAGCGACTGGCTGCGACTGCGACCTGACCTCGGAACCCGTGCTGCGACTGTGCGGCTTGTAGCGATGTCCCCCGCTCCTCGAGCCTGCCACGGCGGCCTCCCAAGGTATTGACGCCCTGCGCGACGTAGTGAGGAAGGGCTGCCTTCACTCCGCCGAACCTTATGGTTCAGATATGTATATAGCCAGTACAAGAAAAAAGAGAAGGGACAGTAAAGGGAAAACGTGAAACACGGAAGAAATAATCACATGTAAAGGAAGACTTAAGGGAATAGAACGGTGGAAATCAAAACAAGGCAAGGGTACGCAGGGAGATGGAGATTTAATAAATGACCAATACTGGTTTAACAAGGTATATGTTTTGGGAGCCGTCCGCTTCAGAGACATTCCTTGCTAAAGCACTGTAGAGGGTGCATGGCAGGTACCAGACACGTACAGGGTGTATGGTGCAAGAAAAAAAAAAAAGAAGGAAAAGTTAGGTGAATGAGGTAATGAAATAAGTGGTAAAAAGTGCATTATTTTTAAAGAAATTTATGTTGACATAGATGCTGTAACGGCAACACATTGAGTTATCATTCACTGGGGTGAAGGATCGTCCACTTAGTGTTCGACATAAACGAGGACTATATCACTCAACTGAATTTGTTGCTGTTTATTCAACGGATAGAATGGCCACGAGGGCGACCGACGACAACACGCGTAAATGACTATTCTGATGAAAGCACTATCATAAAGTTAAAGAAACTTACACAATTTTTGGAGTGATGAATTAAAAGAATTTTTTTTCGAAGCGAGACTGCAACCTATATATACCTGCAAAACAACATTGAGCAGTGAAGCACCTATATACCCTGTTTCTTAATGTTTCATAGAAGTCAATAGAGTAATCGCTTTACGGGTGCCCCACGGCTTCGTTCCATCGTACGTTATTCTAATCAATGCGTACGAAAGCTTCCGTATTCGCGTAATGCTGGGTAGTGCATTTAGAATTAGGATGAGCAATAATTAGCGCATCATTAAATTCAGTCTGTCTGCACAAGCTAACCTATAAGTGAATGTCCGAAGCGTTAAGGGGAAGTCTTTTAACTCGCCGGAGATTACCTGCGGCCCCCACGTTCCAACGATCGCGTCGGTGGCAGTTGAGGCCTGCCGAGCGCCGTGAACTTCCCTGCGTCGCTGAAGAGGCCGCGCTCGAAGGAGCCTCTGAGCGGTACGGCCGACTTGCCGGAGTCTAGCGGGCCGCCCACATCTTGATGCGGACCTTTCAGCGCGGTCGTCTTCGTAGCCGTCGAAGGATCGTGGCCCGTGCTAAAGCTGCCCAGGTTTTCGGCTTCGATGTCTTCGAGGATGCCGTCAGTCATTTGCTCGATCTCCCTGATCTGGCTCTCGAGGTCGCCCTGCTGCTGGTGGTGGTCGCCGTGCTTGCGCGTCTGCTCGTCACGGGGGTCGCTCAGTCTCCTGGCTTCCGCCTGCAGCTTGGGCATGGGGCTGTCGGCTCGCATGGAGTGGCGGCGTTCGCCGGACGTCGAGGGGACTCGGGTCGTCGTCACGACGGGCACTCTCGAGGACATGGACGCAGGAGGAGGGGAGGGTATGGCTGACCGATCGTCGACGGCTGGTCGCGGTGGAGGCGACGAGATGGGAGGACACAGGGGCGTCGGAGACAGCAGGGCACCGTTGAAACCGTGGTCGTCGCTGCGACGGGGTTGGCCGAGTTTGTCGAGCAGTCGCGTGGGACTATGCGCCGGAGAGCCGTCGGAGTGCGTGCTCCGGCCGGCGCCCATCGCAGAAAAATCCACCTGTGAGAGAGGAATCGTGAATGCGCTTGCAGCGGGAAGTTATCACTCAGGTTCACTTCCTGTCATCGATTGGAAACGCTGCTTAAAACAACACTGAGGCAACGCGGAAAGACGACCAAAAAAAAAATAAAAAATAAAAGTAAGGTCAGTTTATGTGGCAAATCTTCCGTGTCGAATCAAATACAAATATTCGAGAAAAACGACCCCCGAATATCAAATCGAATAGTGAATACGTTCTAGATTCTAAACAAGGTAAATATAACGATTATGTAGAGTCCCTTTGGTGCAAAAAAGGAAGTAGACTTATTTGCATCATTTAGTAAATGAAATAAAACATGTCGCAGTTTCGCCCGAAAGGCGAAGCATCGATTGCGATAGCAAATTAGTAGAGAGGTATCGGAGTAGGGATAGTGGTTTTATCGGCTGCATAAACTTGGACACATTCGCTTACTAACTGAATTAACAATCGTGGTGTCAGCGCGCACAAGCGAGCATGAATAGATCACACTGAATGACCGCAGACAACGACTGTCAGAACGCTGGCAGCCACCGCAGGTTCGCGCGGTCTATCGCTTCAACGGAAACTGAGCGGCGAATGCACAGCGCATACAAAGGTCCGAGCCGTGTGGAGATAAGAGACGGTGCGGGCGACCAGCACCGCCGGGCAAAGTGCAGACGAGAAGTTGTGGGCAGAGGAGTAGCTGCCCCCCCCCCCCCCTCCTCCCTCCCCGCGTTGCTTGCCCGCTTTGTTGCATTCGCGTGGGAGATTGAGTGGCAAGATACGCCTTTGGTGCCGGAGCACAGCGCCGCTCCGCCTCCCTCCCTCCCATACCCCCACGGCCTTTCGCGTGACGGTCGCGTTTGCTTTCCGCCGTGCGTTCGCTCTCCTTGATAGCGCGCGGGTGAGTTCGCCCTCCGTGATAGCGCGCGTCCCCCGCGCGCTTTCGCTCGCGCATACGGCGCGCGGCGACGATTTTATCGCCCTTGGAATCTATACGGAACCTCACGGTGACGACGACGGCGACGGCAGAAATCTGGTTGAAGTGTTCATATAATTGCTATCGCAATAAAAATTGTCACTCACCGGTCTGCAGCACGAAGCTACAAAGGAACCCCATACGGGTTTCTCTCAACTAAGGCTTCGTCGTTGAAGAAAAATTGAACCTGGTCCGAGGATTGGTTCTTTATATAGCTTCATGCTGCTGTCGGATGGATGACAACTTTTGCTTTCATAAACGTTACTCCTCCTTGGGGACTTCCTCGAAACTGATATGCCATCATTTTGTACATGTAACGCCATTCACAATTGGACGTCCGGCTGGTCAACCGAGGAGCTTGGAAGTGAGAAGCAGCTGGAATGTGATCGTAACTGACCCGCCATTACAATGTCAGCAATGAAACAGCAGCAGCACGCCAGCTGATGCATGTATACCGCAATGACCGTTGCGATGCAAGGGGATGCAAACATGGTGACATTGTACAAATAAGGAGTTGCTTTGCCTTAATCAAGAAAACAAATTCATAAGCTATATATCCGAAGGCGATGCTTCAACTCATTGAGCAGCAGTTAGGTTACTCAGTGCGTTTGTTTAGCAAATGGTACTTCTGCACCGCAACCGCGGCTCCCAGTTGGAGCAGACACTACTTGCATCTGTCTTTATCCCTGTAGACTCCAATTGCTGTTGTTATTCCCTCTATTCAAACATACAAATATTCGTCAACGTCAAACTGTGGATGATCGAATACGAATTGAAGAGCAAAAATTATTCTATGCGTATTAAAGATTTCCTGTATTCACACATCCTAAACGAAAGGTGCCTGTGCCATCTATCGGAGCTTTTTAATTGCCTTATCGCATTTGTCAAAGCACCGGGTTCTTACAGTAGTTTACATCACATAGTAAAAAAAAAAGCTCTTTGTATTCGCCAGTTCACTTGCAGAAATGCGAGACCATGCTCAGGTTCCTCAGGCTTGCTGTAGATACTCGATTTCAAATACATTTAATTTGACGTTCCTAAAGCGTATAGGTCATTTATTTAGCGCCTTTATCTACACTTGTAAGCCGATGTCCATGGGCGCAGAAAACGTGGCTACGCCTCTCGGCAAAAATCTTGGTTAATGTCGATACGCTGTGTACGAGATATTTGCGCAAGTTATTCCACGAATATTTCAATTTAAGGATAACACAAACCGTCCAAGCGTTGCAGCTTGTGTAGACGTGGATACATGTTCTTGCTAAATAGTATAGCGGGATAACAGCTTTCGCTCTATTGCGAGGTCATCGTCACACAAAGTGGGCCACCCTCGCGCATTTTTACAGCGGAGCTGTTATACGCTATACGTTCTGGCGGTTTGCGTGCGGAGGCAAAAAAAGGTGGCGGCCACCCCAGAGCTCAGGACCAGCCGATCCTGGTGAAAAAAAAAAAAAAACGGGGATAAAAGCACATCGCCAGGTATGCCCCAGCTGCATTTAAAAGCGAGAAGTGTCCAAACGTATTGTGATAAAAAAGTCACAGTTTCGCCCGAAAGGCGAAGCATCAATTGCGATAGCAAATTAGTAGATAGCTATACGGAGTAAGGATAGTAGTTTTATCGGCTGCATAAACTTGGACACATTCGCTTACTAACTGAATTAACAAGCATGGTGTCAGCGCGCACAAGCAAACATGAATAGATCCCACTCGACGACAGCAGACAACGGCTGTCAAAACGCTGGCGTAAGCAAGCGCAGTAGCAGCAGCGAGCGAAAGTTCGTGCGGTCTATCGCTTCAACGGAAACTGAGCGGCGAAAGCACAGCGCATAAAAAGCTACGAGCCATCTGCAGATCGCTTTCAAGATACGGTATGGGCGACCGCCCGCAGCCGCGCAACGCACGCAGTTGGTGGCAGAGTAGCAGCCGCGCCCCCTCACTCCCGCGCTGCCTTCCCGCTTTCCTTCTTTCGTGTGCGAGACTGAGTCGCCAGTTCCCCTTGCGCCGTTGGTGTCGCAGCACAACGTCGCCCCCGCTGCCTCCCTCCCATCCCTCCACGGCTTTTCGCGCGACGGTCGCGTTTGCTCTCCGCCGTGCGTTCGCTCTCCGTGAAAGCACGCGTCCCTCGCGCGCTCTCACTCGTACATACAGCATACAGCGCGCGGCGACTATTTTATCGATCTTGGACTTCATACGGAACCTCACGGTGACAGCGACGACGCCGACGGCAGATATCTGCTTGGAGTGTCCATATAATTGCCATCGTAATAAAATATCGTAAAACCGGAATAGATACTGTTTAGTATGGATTGCGGTTTGACGACGTAACCTTATCTCAGTTCCCTTCCACCTGTGCAATGGGTATAGGCCGCGTGCGGTGACCACTGCGTAAGAACAGCGCACGTACGAAGAACACCGTCGTGAACAGAAGCGGGAATGTGCGCGGCGATGGCGGGCGGCACGTAATACAGACGAAGGTCGTGCCGCAAACGCCAAGCGTACGCACCTTTGGTTCCATCACCCCTACTGACTCCACTCCCATCGTAATTAGACTTGTCTCGGCCAGACGGAAAGTGGTTCGTGGCGTTTCCCTTGGAAAGATTCGGCATTCAATGTTACACAAACATCAGTGCGCCCACGACGTGTCAACAGCACGGATCTATCCATAATTTTGATTTGGGGGGGGGGGGGGAGGTGGGGGATGTTATCAGAACGCGGGGGGGGGGGGGGGTTGTGGATACGAAGTTATTGCTTATATCTTTTTTTGAGCGAAAGGTGGTGGGGGGGGGGGGGGGCGAGAGGTTCCAGAGGCTGGCGCTCCTTTTACCAAGTTGTTTTATTTAATTAAGGCTGAACGCTCTTTGTTAACAACTGGTGACGAATAAGCTGATAATTCGCAGAAGTACACTAATTAATCTTTTAAGCAAGCATATTAAACCACATGTTACAAGGGAGTCCGTCCTTGTTGGTGCATGTCGAGCTGATGTTGTTGCGCAAAAAACACAACGAAGGTGGAGACAGGCGGGCACGAACCATGGCCAAACGCTGTCTAGAATGCCAAAATGTGTGCCTCGTTTTGCGGGATTATAAATTCAATACTATATTTAAACACGCCAGGCATTCTGCCATCATGTTAGAAAATTCCAAGAATATAAGGGACAGCACTTAGAGTTTTCATTTGATTGCACAAAGTTTATTTTTTTTTATGGAGAACAAACTGAAGCAAGCTCTTAATCTACAAGTCTTGATAGAACAAGGTGCAGACCTTTTCAAAACGAAGTACAATATCATTTTGCACGAGAAAAAGAAAGAAAAAATTAAGCAGAACAGACACGGAGCAGCCATATACCTTAAACAACACAATTAAAATATAACAACGGTAGTAGTTCCTAATGGAAGAAGCAGTATCGTCATTGCAGCTGATGACAAAGCAGGGAGCATTGTTTTGAAGCGAAGCTTGTATTTTTGAACTTAAACTTAGCGCGCAAACACCTAGGACGGACCACAAAAGGAAGATACGACACACACTGGCACTGTGCGTGTCCAACATCGTCAGTGTGTGTTGTATCTTCATTTTGTGGTCCGTGTTACGTGTTTGCGCTGTAAGTTTAAGTTCAGAATTATGTACCAACTAGGCCCAAATGAAGTTTTACTGAAGCTTGTATTGGCTCACAAGTTTCGGTGGCGTTGTAGTCCCACAAAAACTCACGTGTAGCGCATACCCGCATTGCATACGCGGGTATGAGCCAGGGATATGCGGGTATGAGCCGAGACAAGAAAGAAAGAAAGAAAGAAAGAAAGAAAGAAAGAAAGAAAGAAAGAAAGAAAGAAAGAAAGCAGGTGCGAAGAAAGCTGCGCCGGTGCCGGATCACGTGACGCGCGCGGCCAATCAGGGTCGTTTGGTGTGTCGCGGGGAGGGAAAGGGAAGGAAAGGGAGTTGGCGCGCGCTCCGCCGGGCTTCCGTCGCCTCAGATCAGTTTCGGCGTCCGGATGGGAAGGCCTCGCGTGGTGCGTTCCGCCGAGGAGCAGGCTGCGTTTGAGCAACGGCACCGCGAACTCGCTCGGGAAAGGGCTCGTCGTCGAGGTGCCGATTCTAGCGTGAGGGCTTCCAAAGCCCAGGCAAAACGTCAGCGAAGAGCCGCGGACCCCGAGTTGCGGGATCGCAATGTTGAGGTCACACGTCAGCGCCGTCTTGCCCTTCAGGAACCCGACAACGGTGATGCACGCCTCGGCAACGCTAGCGCGAACTTCCCCGGTGTGACGGCCAGGTTTCAACGCGAGTTTCTCAACTGGAATTTAGTAGCCAGCTGCAGTGTGTGTGACTGCTTGCGGTTCGAGCACAACGTGGTACTCGTCAGTGCAATTCATTCGGAGGAACACCAAAGAAACACACGACAAGCTTCGCTTATCCCCATTTCCTCGACAGGGATGGTGCTGCTGATTTTTTTCTCTTGATCTCGTACGCAAGCATTAGCAGCGCTTGCTGAGAAGCCTCCAGAATACCGTCTGTAAATTAAATACTCGGCCACCATGTTGTCCTCCAGCTGATGTTCCGCACAATTGAGAGATACCTTTAAAATCAGGATTCTCCTGCTTTGAATGAAAGATGACATGGAATAATGCGAGCTCTTAAATGGCAGATTTCTTAAAGTGATTACCACAGTGCATGGGATCAGTGTAATTTTTTTTTTCAGGATTAGTGCCTATCTGTAAAAGGGAGGGTGGGGTTGGTGTGGAATAATATTTTTTCGGGGGGGGGGGGGGGGGCTGTCGGGATCCTCCTGGAGGTGGGGATGTATAAATCCCTGGTCAGTGGTCGTGTTATGACCTCCCATACAGCTCCACGGGTCATCCACCTTCACAGAGTGGAATGGCTCTGAATTTTTTATTCCTTTTCCTTTCTTTTCGTTCTTCTTGTTACTGCTGCTGCGTTGCACTTCTCGCCACCTTACCTGCGCCGTTCTTTATTAATGTGCCACATATGTTCTCCTCCTCTTCATATGAGTCGTATGTTTTGTGCACATCGACTTTGAACGATACGCCCATTCTGGCTGGCACTGGCCATTGTTCACCTCCACTCGTTCGTTCCACGACACCACACTCAAGGGATCGACTAGAAAGGGCCTGCCCTATACACACACGCTATATACACACGCAAAATGAAGAAAAAAAAATATGGAGTCTCACAATGGTGCAGCCCTTCATTTCCCGCGTTTAATTAACTTCAGGTATCCAATGCGGGCTCGCCTCTTTAGCGAACACCCATCCGCTGATAGCCTTCACCAGCTTCGATCGCGCCCACACAAGCCGATACTCGGAAGCGACTCCAGCGCTGGCAGACCCTAGCGCACACGGGACACTGTTTGCGCCGGCGGGTGCGATTATGCAGGAGCGCCGACTCCCGCATTCCCGCCATAGCGTCCGCCATAGACAACATGAGCAGCGGGTACACGTATAAGCGCTCGTGGGTGCCACAAAGCTTGGCGGCCGCCGGGTGCAATGAACAACACTGTCGCGTGACGCGGCCATTCGAACTCAATGACGTCGTCGCGGCGAGCGGCTCCTTCGCTCTCTCCGTCTATTCCCGCCCGCGTGGCGACGCAGTTGGCGCGGCCTCGCCACCGATCACCACCAGGTCTAGGAATCAATGCCTGGCCGGCCGCGGTACCGCTGCTTGATGACAGCCGGTGCGCTCGTAGTGAAGATAATAATACGTCGCATTGTCTTTGCCTTTTATTCCAACTCAAATTCAATGGTGACAGGCACGACTGAGGAGCACGTCGTTGGGTAGGAACACAATCCATTGCCTTAATTTGTTTACGGAGGTGTTGTGTCCCGATACACGTGCGCATTTAAATCCGTCTGTGTGCGTGTGTGTGCATGTGCGTGCGTGCGTGTACGTTCCAGTTATTTTTTTTTAACAGCGAAGCTGTTTAAGCCAGCCGTAATTTGTGGTGCGTATCAAGAAACTGCCAAGAAAGAAAAGAAAATAAACTTTCTTGCCCAGGCGGGATTCGAGTTCGCGTATATCCGGTCCCAAATTAACCACTAGGCTATACAGCCACGTTTCCAGAACATGCATTTATGCGAACCATATGATTGCGTTCAGCGTCGTCGTCTTCGTCCACAGCTGGCGCGTTCGTACGCTCGTGCTCTGCGAGGTGAAGAGGTTTTGTGCGCTATGAGAGAGAGAGAGAGAGAGAGACTCATTCACGGAGCGGGACTCCTGGAACGCGGTGCGAAAAGAAATTATCATCATCATGAGTAATACGATTAAAAGTTCGAGCGCAGTTCCGGAAAATGCGGGGCTACGATCGCCCAGCTTCGCTGTTTCAAGCGTTTTTAACTGGTTGTATCAGACGGTCACCTTGTCTCTCGTCAGTGAATAATGTCTGAAGTCGCGTAAATCTTAATTATGGGCATTGAGAGTCATTCGTTACCAATTAGACAGCTGTAAGCACGTCCGTTACTCCACGCCGGTGTTGTCTCCAGCCCTCATTCATTTGCTTCGTCAAGCTACACCGAATGCACTTGTTTTCTTTTCACCACATGGAATAAACATGATGCAGATGGACCAGGCGAGAAAGTGACAGTACTGAAAGTCAGCTAAACGACTCACTGTGGTGGCGTGCCACCGTTCTCTCCGAAGGTGAGATCGCTGGTCCGACCACTAGCCGCTATGCGGTCGCGTTTTGACGCAGCCGTAATATGAACACCTTCACGTGTCAGTATCTAAAGTAATCCAAAGTTTCCGAAATAACAAGGAGATCCTTTATATTACTATATATATATAGCGTTTCTTAAAGCCGCCTAATGTAGCTTTATAGAACTCAAAAATTATCAAACTGTCTTAGGCAGTGCTCTAACTTTCTAGTTCTAACACGCGCCTAAAAGGCGTTGAGGAGAGCGTTTCAGAGAAAGAATAGCGCACATATCAAGGGCGAGCAAAACAAGCAATAAACACAATTATAACGATAGCATTTACTCTATTGATTTCGTATTCCCAGTTTTCGAAACATTCTTTCGCCAATACCGAAGCACAAATAAATAATAAATAGGAAGGTTCTCTTAATTTCGGTAGAAGCGGGATTTTAACCACTCTATCCTGAGGCCTTAACGGTGCAGTAACAGATGTCCCGTAGACTGAGCCATCTTACAAAGAAAAAAAATTAAATGGAAATACTCTCAAAATCGACGGGAAATGTTTTCGCTGAAGGTTGACAGCTGCGCCTTTATGCCTGGAGCGAAGCGACTGCGCCGATACTCACATATGTTTATGTAATGTACAACCTCCCGCATTTTAGCTATATCTCGCGAGCGTCCATCACGCGTCATTTTAGCGCCTTTAAGTGACGATAATCAGCGAGACCGGCAGAAGTACCCTCAAGTGCACTAAGCACTCTCCTGTGCAAGAGTCGTCTAATGCGATGTTCGCGTCAGGACGACGTACGACCATATATAGCGTTCTCGCGCAATATATATAGCTAAAAATGCGGGAGTTTGCACGTACAAGCCCCGTAAAAGCTCAATGCTCTGCGATCTAAGGGCGCGCGGTTTAAAATTTAGTGGTACAATGCTTATATGCTCCTCACTCGACTGGAGAACTGAAAACTCAGTTGCCTGCTGCGTTCATATGTTGCGGAGGATTCGAACTATTTCGTTCTTTTGTTCCGAACACTCTTGCGGGAAGCTGTGCTTCGTAGCCCTAAAGACTAAGCAAATGAAAAATGTGGGAAACGCAATACTTTGGAAGCATATCCGCGGGTTATGAAACAGGCGGTGTTCCGTCTGCCACAAAGTTAAAATTTTGGTTGAGAAGTGTTACCTTCCTACGGCGGCGTATATTTTCAAATGACGACAGGTAGTGGTGAACAGTGCTCGAACAAGGGATGTCTGTGGAGTCAACATTTCGACAAGGGGACTTGCCATAACTGTGCTTCCCTGCAGCTGTTGCCCTTATGATGCCAAATCCCGTTGTCAGAACGCTGTGTCCAGAGACAATTCTTGTTCGAGAACTGTTCCTCACTTCGTCTCCGTCTCCCTGTGTATCTCTGCACTTTTGGATAACGATCGGTGGTACTTCATGCGTATGCTAACATAAGGCATCAGCACACAAGAATAAAGAAAATGCCCAGTGACATACATAGAGACAGTGCGACCCCTGACCGCTGCCTCCGCACGGTGGAAGAAGAACAATTTTGAAGCAATGCATTTCGTCTACGCTTCCATAAAGATCGTCACAATTAGGGCTATTCATAATAGCTAAATGGGCACTGTGTTTGTTGTTATGCATTAAAAAGACGGTGCATAAAGTTTTTCGTACATAACCAAATCGACGTAATTATCATGCGGAGTGTGACCCTTTGTAGAACTTCGGGTGTTGCAGCGCAATGCTTTTCGTTGCGAAGTAACCGCTCGTGCCCATGGCGCTTGCTTAATTGTTTCTGTTTTTTAGGATCGTGGTTATTGCGCACTGCTTTCTGAGATTTGCTGACTATGACGGAGCTGCAATGCTTCGGCTTCCTGCCCCGCGTCGATGCATAGTGACGGTAGACGATATAGTGCACAGGGCCCGAGTGACTCGAGAAACCCGGTTGAGATCAGTGCAGTCTGATATCGACACGTCGAGAAAAACGGTGACGTAAGGCGGCGCTAATGCATAATTAACAACCAACCTGGTGCCCCGAAGCGTACCGACGCAGATAAGTGCTGCGGGGCGACTCCACGTGCGAAGCGAAGAGTAGGCGCATCGATTATGTAGTGCAGTAGAGCGAGCACTGTTTATGCTTCGGTCGCATGCTGCGTAAATAATGGCGCGGCTTCATATAAGTGTAATCTTCGTTTCTTATCACTCGTGTCTCATATGTATACAGCACGTATGCTATCGCTGTTTGTGATAAATTTCATGCACGTTGCCTCATCGTTTGTCATTTCCTCTCTCAGCTACACTCTAATCCAAAGTCTTAGCCTTGCTACGCTCCATTAGGTTGACCTTGTGCGTGCATGAATGCGTGCGCGTGTGGGTTGTGTGCATGTGTGTCGCCATTCGTTACGTTTTTTTGCCGACGTAGCTCTCGTCTCTACTCATTTGGAGGGAAACTCCCTATATTCTTTGATGAACCTTTCCGGCCTGGTAGTTTTAACAAATCAGGTTGTTTCGAATAATAGATGACTTTCGTCATCTCGACATTAATGAGTTCATGCACCTTTTTAGGCGGTGTGCAAAAGTCCCGAAATATATTCCTACATTTTTATAAAAAAGATAGATAGATAGATAGATAGATAGATAGATAGATAGATAGATAGATAGAGAGAGATAGATAGATAGAGAGATAGAGAAAATGTTTTTCGCTAACTTGATGTATCTGAACACAGTGCCGAATGATAGCGCCAAAACCACAAAACACAAAGAGCACTATCTGTCGGCAAGATGCTTTACCAACTCGCCCAAGCTTAAACATTATTGAACATGGTACCATTCGAATCGGTTAGAATTGTCGATAGATTAATTATGAATCATAACGGTAGCTAAAATTAAAAACTATATTCTGAGATTTCACGTGCCAGAACCACAATATGATCATGAGGCAACGCTGAGATGGGGGACTCTGGATTAATTTTGACCCCCTGGGATTCTTTAACGCGCACCCAATGCACGGAACACGATCGTCTTTGCATACATCCCCCGTCGATATGCGGCCGCCGCGGCCGGGATAACATCCCGCGCACTCGTGCTGATTATCAGCGCTACGCCATAACCGCTAAGCCACCACGGCAGAGTGATAACGGTCGTGACAGAGGGACCAACTGGGATACGACCAGTTTGGGGGTCACGAGGCCAACGCTCCAGCATGCCACCTGCCTCAAAGCGCAACTCACAGAAAATACAGCATGCATAGAAAATGGGAGAGCAGGGGAGGACGAAACCAGGGAGGAGGGGAATGTGAACGAGTTGCGGTCGTGGGTAAACCAGAACTACTGATACGCGTACCATCACATGTACAACTTTGCAAGCGGGTTTCTTTTGCAGGCAGTGGTCTGCGCGGTGTATGCAGTGACGTAGCCCCCCCCCCCCCCCCCATCCCCCGCCCTCGCCCGTTAAGTATTTCTGACACTGGACGGTGTATATTGCTGCTTCAAGAACCAAATTCACGAAGCGTTTTTGTTCGAGAAAGCTGCACTTGATTGTTCAGATGTCATCGCTAACATTGTAACGAATCCCCGTTTGTGGAGCGCCTGCTGATGCGCGAGTCTGTTCAGCTTACGTACAGCTTGGTGAATTGTCTGTGCAGGGTTCGGTTAAATGGAGCTGGAATTTTTACGCAAAAAAAAAAAAAACACACACAGGAGACACGGACGAACATGTTCTTCCGTGCCTGCGTTTTCACTCTCCTTTGGGTAAAAAATGCCATCGCATTTAAACCAAATGACGCTTTACCAACTGATCTCAAATGAAGCCTTATTGTATGCGCAGGGCCTGTTTCTGCTCATAAATAGAAACTATACCATGACAAGGTATGCTAAGTAAACAATAGTGCATGATAAAGACTCAAACGTATTAAGAAATTCTAATCTTAGATAATGCGATCTAATGTTGCCGTTTCCAACAGATTGAACCATAAGAAATTAGCTGTAAAATAGAAATTATAAATGTCGGTAATGCGGTGAATTAAAATGATGAAACTATTACATTATCAATAAAGGTAGCGGAACATTTGAGCTAAGAACCAAACATTAACATTATGCGCGGACAAGAACTAATGGGAGAGACAGAAGCGGACCTACTACCTTGACACGGATGCTGTTAGCATTCAATAAGACGTTCCTATTGTGTTTAATATAGTGCTCATATGTTCGTGTATGTGCGTATATAGAGGTTATAGTGTTCGTATGTGCGCCCTGTCCTGTCGCCTTGTTTAAACAATGTTTCACCAACTAGCCTAAACAACCATCCTTTTGGGTATGTTCCGATTCCTCGGGCTTTTTACTCTGCTGAATGCAAAATAATACATATGCCATTTGCGAAAGGGAAAGCTCGTTATTCATTTCCATTTACAGGCCTGTTTATATCACCTAATATAAACCAGAGGTCTCCGCCGATGTGTTTCCATGTACTTATACTAAGAGTTCCCGGCTAATCGGACTACCCTGATGTAGATAAGGTTGAATAACAACAGCAGAATGTTTATTATTCAAATAGATCGGGCGAGATAACACGTAAAGATTTCGAAAAGAGTTCATCGCGACGGTAGCATCCATTCTAACGTCGCGAACTTGAATTACAATAGCGACCAAGCAGCAGTCGCTGGGCATGCCATCGTTGCGTTATAGTAGATGACTACTACTCCCGAGGAAACTAACAATCCTAACATAGGAGGAAAATCCTAGAACAAGGTGTTATACGACCAGTTGTTGTAGGCGATCAAGCTGTGTCGGAATTGTCGTGGTATAGGACTTTACTGCATACGTTCATTTCTGTGGGCCACTCATCCCAAACGAAAGGTGAAGTAGTTGCGTGTAACAACAACAATAACAAAACCGACAAACACACAACACACACGATGAAAGCAAGAAGAAAAGAAAGGGTCGAGCTTTACGACTTCCGCGTACATTGAGGCAATAGGAGTGCGAAAAGGTCAAGGAAAGAGAGGCAAGAGAAGAAAAAGAGAAATCGCTGATGAGTTGACACACGCAAGAAACTATACGCTGCGCCAGCTGTCGGCATTGTGCGGTCATTGCGTATGCCTGAGGTGCCGTACAACGGAACACCGCTGTCGTTTCTTTCGGCGTCGGTGAATGGCTTGTTTCGGGATCTCCTTAATAACGACTGCTCAAGATTAGTGACGGGAGAGGAGGTGGACGCCTTTTGCCGACTGCCTCTACACAGCACGTCGCCGAAGAAAAAAAAAAATATCCCCAGCGGCTTGGCATGAGCATTTGCATGCAGTGCGTGCCGCTCGTCCTACAGAGGCAGCCAGAAGAAACATGGTTAGCTGTGCCGCAAGTCACGTCATACTGTTTCGCGCAGCCTACTTCCGGTCCTATAGATGCACCGCTCTTCTGCTTGGTGTTGCGCAATGAAGGCACTCGAATTACTCTGGAAATTCTACGTGCCATGCAGTGTGTACGTGCTCCTGCTGTGTCCTCCCTATGCAGACTCGCGCATTCCATTATTACTTCTGCTCGCTTGCATATAATATTCACCAAGCCAATCCACAAATAGGCGATCTAGCCAATCCAAAAAAAAAAAAAAAAAAGCAGCCGGCATCGAAGTAGATGCCACTTCTTCCAAGACAGGTTAACAAAAATTTAAGAACGATTATGCAGATCCAACGCACATGTCGGAATCTATGTGAAGCAAGTGGTTAGTGAAATGCCCCTTTCATACCTGCGTCTCTGGCGTAAAAGAAATTGGCGCGCGCGTGTGTGCTCTCTGTCACCTGTGCTACGCAGTGGGACAACTTTTCTATTGCTTTGCATTTCTTCATTTCTTATTACTTATTTTAAATGTACCGCTCACTCCTTTGACGATCCCTCGTTCTTGATATCTGCCATAGTATGGAAATTATCATCATTATCTACATGCAGCAATCAACCCAAACAGGTAGTTGGCGTTATCACGATACAAGTACACGTGCGATTGTAGCTTAAAGGTAAGGACATTAGCCATAGAAAGGTTAAAAAGGTTTGCTTTTTTTTAAGAAATTGTGCTCCTGATGTCGTATATTTGTTGCAATGAGAATATTTAGGTATCATTTGTGTTACCACAGAGAAATTTTGTAGAAAACAAGACCAACAGCCTGGACACCTATAAGTGTAGTGAAGAACGTAGTGCTGCCTCGCGTGCGAGGTATTGGCGGCAGCAGCACCGACCCAGTCAGATACCGCGGTCGCTGACTCGTGTTTAGAAAATTACAAGGCCGCAAAGGTTCTTGCTGTTGCGGCTACGTGCGCGTGTCGATGAATATTTGAACAGCCAACTTGTGGTTACCAGAGAAGAAGAGGTTCTTCGACGTTGGGCAACACGTTGTACGCTTTGTGATAATTAGGAACAATTTTTATTTTATTTAATTATGCGGTTTTACGTGCCGAAACCACCATCTTATCAGGCACACCGTATGGGGGACTCCGGATTAATTTGGACCACCTAGGGTTCTTTAACGTACACACAAGCCTAAGTACACGAGTGTTTTCTGAATTTCGCCCCCATCGAAATGCGACCGTCATGGCCTAAAGTCCCTATATAAGAAAAGTACCGCCATCTACTCTTTCCTCCGCCGCCTCCTCTCCTAAAGCGCTTGCTTTTTTCTTTACTTTTTGCTTGCGAAAGCCAAGTCGACGGTGGCGCACCTAGAAAGTCCGCGTTGAAGCTTTCAGGCCGGGCGCGCGCCGCCGCCGCCGCCGGCGACTGCGGCTGCGCAGAGGACTTTGAACATGGCTCTGAGGCGGAAAAAAAAGAAAATATAAAGAAGTGAAAAGCGCGCGCTATCATCGTCCAATCGGAGATACAGGAGAGAGAGAAGCGGCATTTATCGAAGGATGGCGGTACTTTTGTTATATAGGGACTAAATCATGGCCTGGATACGATCCCGCGATAGGAACAATCGTGTGTCTTTGCCCATGCTGCACTATTAGTCACACCTGTGAATTGCATACCATTTTTTTTTGTCTTCATGACGGCTTTCTTTGCTGACCGTTCTTGAAAATTCTGCTTTTGCTTTTGGACATTTTGTTGTTAGAGGGCACGTGTACTTCAAGCTGTTGCGTGCAATATGGACTTTTTGTGATTTGTTCCTTTCTATTAGTAACCTTCGAGAACTCTGTTTTCACGTCTCTTGTCATGTCACTGTCCCGAAGCGCTGACCTCTGTTGATTTGATATGTTCTGTTAAATTTATTAGACTTCTCTTTAGCCGCGGTCAGAAAAATCCCGGAGGGCTCGGGAAAAAAAAAACAAAAAACAAAAAACCATTCGCTGGAAAAGGATAAACGCTTGGGAAGGAGCAGTATCATTTCCGAAATATTGCGCGCGTAAAGCTCTCAGCGTCGATTGCCTGTGACAGGTCAGTGGTAAATAGCGTAGAGCATGCACTCAAGTCCATGAAACATCCACGTGATAGACCCTAAGCTAATTTCGCAACAATAAATTCATGCAGCTGTCTGAAACGGATGATATGTGACCTATGCCTGCATGCTGCAAGCGTATGATGAACGCTCCACTTATTTATGTTTCTTAAACCGCGACGCCGTTCTAGAAATCTGCTTAAATCTGAGGGCGAGTATAGAAATTGGCATTTAAGAATTTCGCAGTGAAACGTTTTAGAGTTGCATAATCGAAATTTCGTCTTCCTCATTCGGAAGTAATTGTCTGTAGCGATGCCCAACATGAGATACGCGTCCTTACAAAACAACAACAACAACAACAACAACAACAACAACAACAACAACAACAACAACAACAACAACAACAACAACAACAACAACAACAACAACAACAACAACAACAACAACAACAACAACAACAACAACAACAACAACAACAACAACAACAACAACAACAACAACCCGCGGAACGCGATAGCCTCGGCAACTACAACGACCTTACGAAATCATTCTATCTCGAAAGAAGAACCTTCCCCATCCCTAATCACAAGCTAAACAGAGCACAGGTAACCACCCTTCGCCTGTTACAGACAAACACGTACCCCTCACTAACACGTTACCACAGGATCTACCCAGACATCTACCCTAATAACACTTGCAAGATCTGTAAGACTCAGGCAGCATCGCTTCCCCACATGCTATGGGAATGTAAAAACCAATATCCGACAAATAATACCGCGACCCTCTCGTCGAGATGGCACGCCGCCCTGCGCAGCTCCCACCTCGACGACCAACTCTGGGCTACCCAGCAAGCCTGCGAGGCGGCGAAGAGGCAAGACCTCGACGTCCCCACGTGGGAGGCTTAGGCACAGCCAACTGAACTGCTGATTTCAATAAAAGTTTGTTCCTCCTCCTCCTCGACCGCAAGCATCACGAAGCAAGGTAGGCACCGCATTCTATATCTGCCACTTCAGGGATTATTGTCACGCGTATATTGTTTTGCTCTTTGATATACTCGCGGACAACTTTTTGTGGCAATGAAAGGAAAGCTACGGGCGCGTGGCTGCTGCACATGTGTTACCGCGCCAAGTAGTCCGGCAGCCTTTGACAGTGCTTTTGGTTGCTCGGAACAGACGCTGAATCGACGGTTTCGCGTTTGCTCGGACGCGGAAGGGAAAAGCCGCAAAATAAGCAAACTTTTACCCTCAGTTGTGTGTTCTGTCTTATTTACCTGTTGCTAATACGGTGTTTCTGTTTTCTCTTCCCCAGCCTAAACAAACCTGTATTTGAGCGAGGGGCTCTTTCCAGAAGCGCTCTCACTTGTGCGCGCTTTGCCTCCGTAGCTTTCCCTTCATTGCCACAGAAAGTTGTCCGCGAGTATAGTGACCGTTTTTCACCGGACTGTCATTGCTATCAACTTGTCGCTCGGCGCGACACGCGCATGCTGTATTCGAAATTTCTTGAATGTTGTCCCCGATTATACTGAAAATGTTTTGTCTAATCAGATTAGCGCATAATCACCGAAATTTGTGCAATTGCGAATAATCTACGCCATCAACACTACAACGCCACAATTTCCATGCACTCTAAACGGGTGGAAGACGTTGTGACGGAAGGAGTGGCACTCCTTCAAACAGCGTTATTTTCCCTTTGCTCCAATGAAGTGTCGCATTAGTAGTTACGTCACGCGAAGGTATTAGTCGCTGAAACTTTCATCGCAACTTGCACTAGCCCATAATCAGTGATTGTATTCGTCTGTCACTCCCGTTTGATGGCTCTTTGCCGGTAGCGTTCAATCTTCCTTTTGTTGAAGCAAGAAACTAGCGACCAAAGGAGGCGGAGGAGGAAAGAAGGAAGGAAGAGCAGGGAGGTCAACCAGACGCACGTCCGGTTTGCTACCCTACACAGGCGAAGGGGTTTAAAGGGATGAAAAAAGGAAAGTAGATAGGAGGGAAGACGGTACTGTCAGTGTGAATACGTGCGGTTGGACAACACTTCACAATCGGTTACTGGTGCCAGTCGAGTTCATGAATCGTAGCAATGCCCGCGTCACTTTGTAAGCTTGCGACGTGTGGGGCCACAATCCAAGAATCTTTGTCTCTGAAAATGGTCTGCTGTCCAATCGGCCCGACACACTCCGAAGAACATCGCGTTCGATGTCATAAAGATTACAAAAACACAATAAGAAATTTCGCACCAGCCTGCACTTCCATTTGATACCAATAAATTCTTAAATCTATTTTCTTTTTTAAGTTCCTGCAATCTTGATTCTTTCACGACAGTCCAGGCGGGCTTTCGGAAAGTCGCCATCTTCAAAAAGCTTGGTATGGTTTGGCTTGGTTATGAGCATGGCTCGACCAACTACGGGGGATTGACTTCAAAAAGCCCCACTGTGACGGTTTTTAACTTCAGCCTCTTTGAGCTTCGCATGCAGCGTAGAAGTCACTGGGATGCATCAGAGTGGCGTTGTGCGTTTTGCCCATCTGCTCTGTTTTTTAGTAACTTCTCCAGAATAGACGCAGCGGAACAGCTCCGTACGCTTGCTCGCGAGCTTACGTTAGCCCAATAGAATCCAGCAGACTGTAAAAACCAGCGCCGTTATTCCCTGGATCCTGATCTGAAGCTCCGCCTTCCACACGGCTTACCATGACGGGAGGTAACTCTCATTTGTCGCCTATGGCTTGGAGTAGATTTTAAGTACGCGTACTCCTACCTTATCGGAATGGCTACAAGTCAAGATTGCGAAATTTGCGAGTGCAAAGAGACGATAGCGCACCTTCTGTATGATTGTCGTCGTTTTAGTGCACAAAGAGAAGCCCTCCGCATCACGCTCGACAAGATTGACAGCCGTCACCTTACAGAAGCCACAGCTCTTGGACCTTGGTCCCAGCTGACGTCGACACGAACTGCTTTAAAAGCGCTAGTGTGCTTTTTAAAAGAAACAGGACTTATTGAAAAACTATAGGATGTGTGAACTGATGCGTTTCTTTTTCTGTTTTTGTTTTTATTGCGATAGCAATTATATGGACACTCCAAACCGGATTTCTGCCGTTGTCCGTCGCCATCGCCGTGGCGTTCCGATGACGTTAACAGCGATGAAATCGTCACCGCGCTCCGGACGCTGTATGTGCGAGTGAAAGTGCGCGAGGGACGCGCGCTTTCGCGCGCGCTACGGTTTTTGCACCAATTGTCATCACCAAAATCCGAGATAATTTTGCCTCTCAAGAAAGACTTTCTCCACATGCTCTCCAAATTGATGCTGTTCTGCGAATTTTATAACTTCATCGCTCCATCCATTTTTCTACCTCCCGTGACAGCGTTTTTCGCTGGTATAAGCTCTGTCGCTAAAGGCCCACCGGCGGTGGGCTCTACGCCTCATATTCAGCCCAAGATCGCTCCTCCATCCTGATTTGATAGCTATACAGTATGACCAACTCCTCCGCCGTAGTGCAACTGTATAACGCCGGTGGCCTGACAGGTCGGTCAACGCAGGGGCGCAAGGGCTAATCTTTTATGCACGCGATGCTCGGGCAGCGAGAGCGGCGGCGGCGCATCGTTGGCCGTCGGCCTGGGTCACGACCCGGTTTCGTCGGTGGCGGTCTTGGCTGCGAAGCACTGGTCGCAGCTAAGCTGTGGGTAGACACGTAAACGCGCGGTACGTGTTCGACTGGTTATGCTGAACCACGTACGGGCAATTCAATATGCAACATAGAGAGCTGCAACTTTCACAACGTTTCAACACTTGAAAATAGGAGTGTGGTTGCATAAGTGACCGAAAGCCTATTGTTAAGTTACCGAAAGCCTATTAATAATATCCTATTATAATATCCTATTATTTGGGAAAGCAAAGAGATGATCATTGCAAAAGGGTTGAAAACTGAGCTTGTTGGTACACTGGAAATAAACTACGAGACAAAAATAAAGACATGGGCGCAGGCTAACGACAAGTTTTTATATGAAGGAACAGATATACCGAAAGAAGCACAAATAGTTTAAAAACAGTTTATTGAGACGCCAAATGGCCAACGTAACAACTCCAGCGCACCGCCAAGTAACTCGATCAGATGATCAAAGTGTCCAGATAATTGAGTTCTTTATCAATTGAACAGAGTGATGGCACGTATACGCAAGAGGGGCCCCTCTCATGAATCGCGTACGCTTCAACAATTTCGCGCGTTCTTTGGTCTTTGTGTCGTCTGAGGATTCGGCACTTGTCAAATGCCGTAGTACGGCCGCATAACGCTGCATGAATGGCTAGGTTGCTACGACGCCCTGTGCCGAGAGTCCGAGCATGTTCTCAGAGGCGTTAGTTGAGGCACCTGTCCTACGCAGTTC
Source organism: Dermacentor silvarum (assembly GCF_013339745.2). Lineage (NCBI taxonomy): Eukaryota > Metazoa > Arthropoda > Arachnida > Ixodida > Ixodidae > Dermacentor > Dermacentor silvarum. The sequence goes on from NC_051161.1 coordinate 9,131,402, forward strand.
CGGCCACAGGACAGCGGGATTTCGTTCGCAACACCAACCGCACAGGTGACGAAATGCTGTGCGTGCTTCTTGCCGCAAGCTTGCCGGTTGACCTTGCTGCACAACGCACCTAGCCTGTTCGGCGCGTGAAAAACAACGCGAACTCCAGCTCTTCCAGCTATTTTTTTCAGGCAGTGGCTCACCCTATGTACATACATATGGGATGACCACAGTGGCCCTCAGCTGACTTGTAGTTCTCGATCCTGAGGCATCACGTGCACGCAGCTCCATTAAAAGCTTGTGAGCGATGCCCACAAGAAACTGGCGTGGTTAGCCCGCTGAAAATAAACGCTGAAGTAGTGTCTCAAAGCTATTTCCCACATGGCGGTGGCACAACATGTTCAGGGCGCTCTTCAGTGATCCGGTGGCAACACCACGCTCCACGTTCTTAGAGTGTGCAGATGAAAAGGACCCTTCCTTGGAGCGCGGGGTGTAGCTCCAGCACACATAATGCCCACCGAAGAACAGATTTAAGCTCAGAAACCGGATCTCACCGTCAACCGCCAGTTTCTTCGTTAACTAGAACTCGCCTAGCACTGTGCTGAAGACACGAAAATGATTTTTAAGTATTTGCGCATATTCTTTCAGTATATGTGTTCATTCAAATAAACACTTGTTAGTCTGCGCCCATGTGTTGTCTTTCTTTGTGGCATCGCTTAGCATTCCTCCAAAAGTTTCGAAGAGTTAACATTTTCACTTGATATCTCAGCTCAGGAACGTCTACACAGGCCATCGGAAGAAAGCACCGCGAGCTGTAAATGAAGAAATCGGCGTAGCTTGCACTAGCGGCGCAAGGCTAAAGACACAGCGGAGCTGATCCGTTCCTAGCTGGTCATGTATATACGAAGTGTATAAGCATTCCCTCGTCCGTGGCATCGGGGAACGCCTCGCGAGTCACTTGCAGCCCGAGCACACGTAGGGGATGTGGAGCGAAAGCTATGCTACTGTAGCTATGCACAGTGTACGGGCGGCGCGCAGCAGACGAAACGCCGGGATGACGTGACGGCGCATGCGCAGTAGCGCGCAGCTGATGGGAGCTCGGCCGAGCCGCCGAGAGAGGCGCCTGCTGCAGTCACGGACACCGCCAGCGTTCGGCGCTAATGCGGGGAAACGGAGAAGCGCGGTTGGCGTCGACAGCACCTCTGCGCGTTGACTCGTTGGTACTGCTACAATTTGTTTCTCTCTCTCGCTCTCATTTTCTCTTTCACAAATGCGGCCTGGAATCCTACTACATCCAGAGCGGCGCTGGCAGTCGTTAGTGGTGAGCAGCAAGACGTCCGGATTCACCAACACCAGCAAGAACCAACCATTAAGGCACTTGAACTGCAGGCCACCCTATTTGCCATAGAGAAGCTGAAGGAAAAGGCGGGAAATATTACGGAAGACCACAGTGGCAAAGAGTTCACGATATTCACCGACTCTTTAGATGCCCTAAAGGCGCTCAAGGCGACGCCCAGAGTATGCACGTGGGCGCATGATATTAAGGTCGCATGCGCATCCCTTCATCGGGACTACGGCATGGGTGTGTTGTGGATTGGGTCCCGGGGCACTCGGGCAGCATCGGCGACGGTGCGGCCCACAGTGCAGCGAGCGAGCTGTTATTTTCCCGCTCATCTCCCCTGGGCCCAGTCCCTCTCATTCCTGTGCGTCTGGATCCGGAGGAATAGCGCGAGCGACTTAAAGTGCAAGCCAAACGGAAGCTGGAGGCGAAGGTACCGCACAATGCCCACCCTTTGCCCAAGGGGCTTCCTCGGGGCGCGCAAGTCCTGGTGCATAAGGCCAGGACGGGCGCAGCACTCACCGAAGACGTCCTGGCTAAGTGGCGCGCGTACGCCGCTTCAAGGAAGGCGCGAGGTAATCGGAGGCAAAGTTTGGGCAATGAGGAGGAGGAAGAGACAGTGGCGAACGTGCTGTCAACACCAGTGACGTGCAGTACGTGCGACATCGGTGCTCGACCGACGGTCAGGCATCTATTGTGGGACTGTTCCGGTCTCGCGACAGTAAGAGACAAACACAAGGGATGCGGCATTGCCTCACTGGAGACATGGACCACGCCGCCCCCTCAGGCCGATGCCCGACGACCTATCAACTCCTTATGGGAGTTTGTGCGCGAGGCCGGCTTGATCGGCAGGTTATGAATGTGTAGTTTATTTTTTTCCTTGTGAACCCCGCCATCGACACTTACTCCTGCTGAGGTGACTGAGTCATCCTTTTCATTAAAGTTCATTCTCTCCCTCTCTTTCTCTGTCCCGAGCATAGCGCGAGACGCTCCGCGAGGTAGTTGCTAGGCAACGTAGTGGCAGGCAGCTGCGGCGTCGCTGGTTGCCATGGCTACGGCGTGGCTGGGTTTTTGATTTTGAGTTTATTGAACATAATCATGATGGGGTTGCATATAGAGTAAGGTATACAGAAAGAGGTCCCTTAGTGTTAACACTGCAATGATTGTGAACACTGAAACGCGCACGCTTTAGAGCTGGCTTAAACAGCGTCGCTGATAAAAAAAAAAAAAAAACCCTTCCTGCCCGACTTGCACTTGCAAAGTGCGGTGGAAGGACACAGGCGTAACAAAACATCATTAAGAACATCGCAGAACATCGTAAAACATTTTATGCGCGTTTTCGCCCACATTTGTCGGGGCGGTCAATGTTTACCAGCCCGGCAGGCCCGCACAGCCTTTAGATCAGATTGTACGTGGGGGTGTGCACGCGAGAGAAGCAAACGGCTGACCACTTTGCTTCGTGCGAAGTGGTTTTTCGATCGGAGGCTCAATAAAGCATATCGAATTCGTGAAGTGCAATCGTGTAGTTGCACTAGGCCAAAATATTATGACTCTTGAAGTGGGAAAAAGAACAGGCCCAAACAAGACTGGTTCTTTTCAAGAGAAAAATGTCACAGTTTCGCCCTAAGGGCGAAGCAATGAATGCGATAGCAACACAGCAATGTCATACGAAGTAAGGTGAGCGGCTTTGGTAGCAATATGAATTGTAGTAAACATGAGCTGATTAAGTAAGCAGGTGTGCTGCGGCGTAAGTAGACCGACATGAAGAGAGACTCGATGACCACGAGAAGGCGCGTGTGAAACGGTGGTGTTGATGAGAAGCGCTTCCCGTGGGCAGCGCGTGCGAAGGGACACACCTGTAGCGCTGCACTGCCGATCCGGGCAGCATTGCATGTGTAGCGTGCGTTGGAAAATGTGGCCCGACTATTACTAACTGAATGAACAAGCGTGGTGTGAGCGCGCACAAACAAACATGAATAGATCACACTGAATGACTGCAGACAACGACCGTCAAAACTCTGGCAGCAAGCGGATACGCCGCAGCGGCGAAGGTACGTGCGGTCTATCGCTTCAACGGAAACTGAGCGGCGAATGCACGGCGCATAAAGGTCAGAGCCGTGTGGAGATAAGAGACGGTGCGAGCGAGCGACGAGCGTGGTTGTTGGCAGAGTGAAAGTGCGCCCCCCCCCCCCCCCCGCTCCCTCCGGCGCTGGCTTCCCGCTTCCTTGCTTGCGCGTGGGAGATTGAGTGCGTTCGCTCTCCGTGATAGCGCGCGTCCCCGCACGCTTCCGCTCGGGCATACGGCACGCGGCGAAGATTTTATCTATAGGGAACCTCACGGCGACGGCGACGACGACGGCAGAAATCCGGTTGAAGTGTCCATATAATTGCTATCGCAATAAAAGAAGACGAAACGAAAGAAAAAGAGAAAAGAGTATCGGTCCCAACAGGCGTCCTCACACAGGTCATTCGTCCTCTCAGAAGTGTCCATCATTGCCCGGAACTAAGCACGGCAACTTATCAGTGAGGGGTCTTTCTCTCTCTCCCTCTCTCTAACACACACACACACACACACACACACACACACACACACACACACACACACACACACACACACACACACACACACACACACACACACACACACACACACACACACACACACACACACACACACACACACACACACACACACACACACACACACACACACACGCACGCACGCATACGTCTTTCTGTGCTGGCATAGTGCGTGACAAGTGGTCCCCCAATTAACCTCTTTTGCTGAACCGGCGCAGCATCTTGTGCAATATAAGATGAAGCACAAGGCTACGGTACGCCACATTTTACCAGTAGACTTCCTCACACTGCAAGAACGCCCAGTGGTGAAGCACAACACAATAGCTAAACAAGGACCGACTGGCGATCGCTGTACTTCTCGTCAGATAGCAGCACTTACGGGTAGCAGGAAAGACTTTAGCAGATACGACGGAGAAAATGAATGAACGAATGGTAACGGCATAATTTACAATAACATTCGCTTTTGCACAGAAAAAGCAATTTAGAGGGATCTTATTCATACGAGTATGTTGACGACTTTGGACCTCGTATTTTCACACTAACTATCAGCATGGTTCAGGACGAAGTAACGCGGACGACAGAATACGCGTAGTGTCCACTCCCTGCATTGTTCAGGAGTTTTGAAGACTACTGGAGCCTTCGAAAATGAAATCCCTGTTGATGTTGGCCTTCAGCCTGGAAGTTGAGAATTACTTTGCTGGAGTCACTAACGGAAGTGCAAATATGTGTGTTTCATTTGAACTCTGCCCTCTCAATTGAAGCATAACGAACTTTGAATGGACATGTGCCTTAAATGTGAGCTCCTGCGTTCTGTAGCACACCTACAAAGTGTCGCGCGGCGACATCAGCTACACTGCAAACGCTCGCTCGCCGAACAGACTTTTGAAGATCTTGCGCGCAAATACTGCGCAGAAAGAATCATTCTCACCAGTTGTTGGTAAAGCGTTTGGGAGGTCGTTTTGTCAGCGTCACAATGAAATGATTATACTAAAAGAAGTACGCGGGGAAAGTTGGAGTGCGTAAAGATGAACCACTTTTGTTGCATGCACCAGATGCTCTACGCCAAAAATGCTGGCCTATATGCGCTGGCCTCTGGTTCCCGGGAAAACATTATTCATGCAGTTCTTTATAATATCACCCAAAATACGTATACGGATCTAGTGGCGCTTTATACCGAAGCTGCATTGTGCGAATCTTCCAATAAATAGATGCGACTTGAACAGTTGGTGTGTTCCATTATACAGTTGCAACGTTTGCCATAAAATCGCTTATTCGAATCATAATAACTCAGCCTACTAAACTGTGGTCTTTCTTTTTTTTTAGGAATTAATTTCAGACATCAGCTGCACTGAATGATGTTGCTTAAAAAGCTCGCCTCGATCTCTGCCTTCACTGCACTATCATAACTGCGAATTATCGTAATTGTTATCGGAAATGCACGCAACAGAGAACTTTCGTAGGCATGTGAAGCGGAGTGGATTCACGCTCATATCGTGTGCAGTGCGCCTCCTCCAAATACATATATCTATAAAGAGAGATATAAACTTTATTAAACGACTGTATATAGGTATGCGTAGATGAAACGAAGGACTCATTACTCACGAAATAGCGATTGCTCTCAAATATCAGATTTGAAGGTTATAAACTAAACATTCTTCAAAAAGCGTAATCTGCTTATTGCGTCATGTCAATCACTTCTGTGCAAGCAAACAGACGAAGAAGGTGCACGTTGCCTCCAAGTGTGTTGCGCACTGCAAACTTTGAAAACGTACCACCGTCGATTGCAGTCGTCCCTATCCGCCGGTGCGCACAGCCAGGATGGAAAGGAAGCCGCCGATCGCGCGAGTTGTCCGGTCGACGAGTGCGCTCTCCTGTCCCAGACCTAGATATATTGAGCGGATTGACCGCATAGCACAGTGGCCCGTCGCGAGTTTTTTTTGCAGCGAAAGTCGTCTGCTGCGCCGCGGCATCGACTGCCCTGTGCAGCTCCTGCCATCCGGTGGCGACTTGGGATAACAACGGTGCGTCATATGGTCGCCGTGTGGCTAATTTAAACATTACACTAGCAGAAAAAGGCGTGTCAGCCAAGAGAAAACGACAGCGCTCAGACTAGTGACAGAAATGACGACAGAATATTAGCGCGTGCCGTGTCGTCCATCTCTCTCGTTCATCATCCTTGTGACTTAACGATGAACGCTTCAGCGTGTGCGCGCGCGCGTGCTTTGAACTTTGTGTCTGTCGTTCTGCCTATATTTCAGCCGCAGGAGTATAGAGCGGAGATAGGGTGGCGAGGGCCGATCATGTCGAGGGCGTCACTAAAGGCTACCACAAACCAAACTTTTGGGAAATAGGCCCTCCATAGTAGCCTCGAAAGGTCCGGCAACTATGGTGGGCCTATTTCCCAAAAGTCAACACGCAACCTGAAGGAAAGGCAGGCAGAGTCGTAGGAGGTTTCCTTGCTGAGGTTGACGTCATGCTCCCTCCTAGTCTTTTACATTATTCCATGACCAGAGCAAAACTACGACCAGACTATGACTAGAGCTATGACCAGAGCAAACCACCGCTGAAATGATGTGCTGGGCGTCTTTAAGTGATGAGGTTCGTCCCCGCACCCCCACGAGATGTGGAAGAGTGTGAAGTGGATGTGGAAGTGTGTGTGGAAGAGTCACCAGGGGCAGATGCCGCGATATGTTATAGTGGGCACATTTTGCTGTATCTGTGTAGGCTTGGGAATGTGTTAGTTTGGATAAGTCTAAGAGCCTTTTCAGGGCTGAGCTTCTTGTGAGGGGGAGGATAAATCCTGCGGTTGAGCCGCTGGATCTCGAGGCGGTCGCAGTAATTGGATGGCAGGGGAACGAAGGTAAAGCGTGGGGATTGATGGGACGATTGGTCTTGCCCCGCTCGGTTGATGAGCGCTCGAGTGATACAGAAACTTCGTTGCGTTTTCTAAAAGTGCTGAAAGGAACCATTGAAAAGAAAATTCTAACCGGAGGCCTCAAGACTGTGCCGAGTCTCAAGCTCCTCGCGGAAGTTCGCATATTACCACCAAGAAAGGTTTACTTCTCGGTAATCGACTCACTTAGCATTTAAAAAGAAATCTGCACACTTGTGGAACTTTTGTTAGGAATCTGCATCCTTGGACTTAAGTCACAGTTCCCGCTTTTTACAGAACGAGGCATAATACTTAGGTGCCGGCACGATATCGCTGGAGATACAATGCCGCCGGCTAGGTACCGTATATTGGTGGAGCGTGTTTCGTCATTCGAGACGCAGATGCGATAAATGTGTCCACCGTAGCCATTCCTTCCGACATTGCTGTAGATTCCCTCAAACAAGGCGCAAATCCGTGAGGGCGATTGGCCATACGATCGACGACAGTTGAAATGACCAGGCATAAATAACACCTCGCTAAAAAGCCTACCAAAAGGCAAACACGAGGGCGCTTTCATTCATAGCTTAAACAATGTCACCAAGACAAAGCGGACTAAGTATGGCATCCAACAGAAGTTTAGAAAGACAGTGACGATTATATAAGACTATAATAGTCTATGTTAACGAACGTACGAGTCTAAAGTTAGTTTCTATAACAAAGCTTGTGACATAATAGCCAATATAATAGTTTTGTACAGTAATTTCACATGTGGCTGCATTTCTCATTTTTTGGGGGGGAGGGGGGGGCAATTTTAGCGGTCATTCATAGCGTTTAGGCTATATGTAAAGCGCGAAGCAATTCAAACGCGATACTCGGAGCACACGGCAGCCGGCGCCTTTTGCGCCACCGGCGGGGTTTGGAAACATCGATCTGATGCATTTTAACAACGGAGCTGTCACTCCCTATGGAGCGATGGTGTTCACAGTTTCGAGCGAAGTGGAGAGAGGTGAGAGAAAGAAAGAGAGAGAGACAGACAGACAGCCAGAGAAATAAATAAATAAATAAATAAATAAATAAATAAATAAATAAATAAATAAATAAATAAAATGAACTTTCTTGGAGAGGTGGGATTCGAGCCCGGGTACCCACGGTCCGAAGGCGAGCGTCATAACCAAAAAAAAAAAAAAAAAAAAAGAACCCGGCGATACACCCACGCTTGCAGAACATGCCTTTATGGGAACCATATGACTGCGTTGAACCGACCATAATAACACAACTTGCTATGGGCGAGCGAAAGAGACACAGAGAGAGAAAAAGAAAGAAAGAGAGCGAGAGAAAGAAAGAGAAACACAGCTAGAGAGAAAGAGAGAGAGAGGCGGGATTTGAAACGCGGTACTCACGGTCCGAAGGCGAGCGTCATAGCCACTACGCTATACACCCAGGCTAGCAGGGCTCCGCTGTTTCATCAGATTTCACAAGCGCACAAGCGTGGCACCTGCTTAATTTTTGTTTTGGTATAGGGCGAAAGCGAGAGCCTTTGTGACGCATTGCCACTGCATTGGGCCCCCCAGGGATCACCAAGCACTCGCCAGTGGCGCAAACAGCGCCGGTCGCCATGCGCTGCGAGCATCGCGTTTCAGTTGCTGAGCACTGTAACACGGCCGCTGGATTAAAAAAAAAAAAAAAAAAAAAAAACATATCGAGTGACCATGACTGTACATACAGGGGAATTTAAACCTGTCATTTGTCAACAACAGTCCACTCTACGCGATTCTTCGAGAGCGATTGTGCCGCGACCTGTCTGTATACAAACATTCCGTACAGTCGGATTGCGCACACCGAAAAACACCGTCCTCCATTTGATTGACGCGGCGATAAGCCAGATTATTTTCCTTGTTTTCCGTTGGACAAGCGTGCTGTTAAGCCGCTTTTCTCGAGCGCTTGAGATACAGCGTGGGGGGCCAGGACTGTGTCACGCCTACGTGATGTCACGTCAGGCGAAACGAAGCAAATGAATAATAAACGGACATTTTGCGACATTTTTTAAAACAGCAACCGCGTAAAGAACCGTCAAAAAGTGAATAATTTATGAACGATTCAGGGAAAATATCAGACTAATAGTTTGCCATGTAAATAAAATAAAATAATATCTATATACTTCGTAATAACAAAACATATATCTAATTAAATGATAGTTACAACGGTCTAGAGAAAGCGTGCATCTGTCAATAAATTCTGAACTTAGATTTGATATGCCGCATGCAACTTGTTAAGTTATAATGTCTAAAAGAAGGGGGATCGAATGCAAGACAGCACACGATTAACAATTTCGTCCGGGGTGACGAAGGCGAAAATTTGTTAGCGTCCCCCTTAGTAGTCGGCATTGGCCACCATTACGGCATTTAGTTGCCACTGGCTAGTGTTCTTGGTGGTGACCCTTGGAGGTGACGCATGAGGTAAGAGTTCTTCGAGCTCGCTAAGCCATTTGCTCGTACCTTAAGCTTCATCGACATATTGCATAAATGGGCGACCAGGCGTTCTTCACGTCCGTCACTGGGTTCTGAATTCACCTCTAAATCTATGAAATCTGCGGTGACAACGTAATGCATCAGAAGTGTGTGTTCGGCCAGTTTCTCACAGAAACATTATCTTAGTATACCAAGGAACATAAAACGTGTTTTCAACATTCTAAAAGGAAATAAGTTAACCGTACGAAGACACGGCGAATTGTCTTGCTTACGAAGCTAAAATTCGTTCACCTAAACGCTGTTCGTTAGATCTCTGTCGTCACCGCACTTCATTCGAACAAATGGCTTAGCAGACGCCGTAGCGGGCACTCGTCGCAGACCACGGAGATCCTGTGCGAACGGTGGCCCGCGTCCTCTCCGGTGCAGGCCGGGCAGGGCGCGTCAGAAAGTCCACGTGCACTTGTCCTCGGGGTTCATGAACGAGCCCAGGGAGCAGTTGTAGGCGTCCGCGAAGCCCCGAAAGTTGCGCAGCGCACCGTTGACCGCGTGCCACGCGGGCGGCTCGTCACCGGCTTCGAGCAGGCGGCCGAGGAAGCGCTCGTCGTTGCTCTCGCAGTAGTTGAGCGCGTAGTACACGAAGTACAGCTTCTCAGACGAGAACCGCTCGAGGCCCCGCAGGTACACGTCCCCGTCCAGGGAGGCCAGGAATGCCCTGAACGACGGTGCGGCCGCCAGAACGTGCGCGAGCAAGGACCAGCCGGCATGTTCCGAGCGCAACGACATGTTCCTGGCGGCGTCCTCCTGAGCCGCGCTGAACGTGACACGCGCGGCATGAAACAAGTTGAAGAGGGAACACAGTCCCGTTCGAGAGAGATTTCGTTCTTTCAAAGGCAAGTAGCTTTATGCAGCCCCTGCAGTGATTTTAACTCATGCACAACTCACACGACATCCGTTGTCAATAAATAGCGGTCACTCAATGTGAAGAGCCAGATTAGGAAAAAAATTCATGCGCGCATGTACTTCCTATAAGCCTCTACTTCTCAGGTAGCCATCTATTAAAAAAATTACGGGCCTTCACATAATAACAATCTCTTGTCCGAGCTGCAGTTAATGCTAAAAATGTTTAGCTGTTTTAGCTTAGTTTGGCCTGTGCTGTATGTTCAAGCCTGGAAAATTGTCATATAGCAAGTATCCCTCAAGCTGCCAGCACAGGTTTTTCTTCCTGGCACTACTCGTAATTTTATTGCGATAGCAATTATATGGACACTCCAAAGCAGATTTCTGCCGTCGGCGTCGCCGTCGCCGTGAGGTTCCGTATGACGTCAATGGAGATGAAATCGTCGCCGCGCGATGATGATAAGTGGTTCTTGAGGGGAAAGGGAAAGGTTGGCGCTATCTTCTGCAGCCCTTGAGGGAGCACGGCTCAGCGCTCGCCGCGCGCCGCCGAACGCTGTATGTGCGAGTGACGCGCGCTTTCACGGGGAGTGAACGCACGGCGGAGAACAAACGCGCGTTCTGTGCCGTGCTCCCTTAAGGGCTGCAGAAGTAGGCGTCTCTTTCCTCCTCTACAATCACCATATATGTAGAGCAAACGCGCCTTCTTCTGGCGCACGAAATGCCGTGCGGGGAGGGGGGGAGGGAGGGGAGGGGACGTTTAGTGCCTATTTATATGAGAGGCTCCGGCAACAGTCACCAACGCCGCACGCATTTTGTGCGAACGCGGGCAAAACGCCGACGGCGTCGACAACAGTTCTCGTGTTGCCGGTGCTGCTGCATGTCCAAGTTTATACAGCTGATAAAGCCACTATCATTACTCCGTATAGCTCTCTACAAATTTGCTATCGCAATTGATGCTTCGCCTTTCAGGTGAAACTGCGACAACTTTTTTGTTTCCAATAAATATTGATCAATTGAAAATCCTTATGCAGCGCACTGACTTGAAATTCAATATGAGAAGCTGTCTCGTAAGCAATAAAAAAATCGTATTGTTAAGTGAAAAATAGCTATAATCAACTCATAAACGGTGTATGATAATAGCGATCACATTTTCCGATTTTTTTTTTCATCAGTGTTATGATTGGTATGAACTGCGCAACTTGAAACGTACAACTTGAATATTTCGGCCACGCTCCGAACTGTTTCATTACACACTAAGCTACCCTCCAGTGCAACCTTCTCCAGCAAGTCATCCCAGAAGTGTTGTACGGTATAAAAAAAGTCGCAGTTTCGCCCGAAAGCGAAGCATCAAGAGCTACCAGCTCGGTCATCAAATAACAAGACACTGCCCTTAGTCTTATCGTACACATTTTGGAGTAAGGATAGCAGCTTCATCGGCTGCATAAACGTGGACACATTCGCTTACTAACTGAATTAACAATCATGGTGTCAGCGCGCACAAGAAAACAAGAACAGATCCCACTCGATGACCGCAGACAACCACTGTGAAAACGTTGGCGTGAGCAAGTGCGGCAACAGGTGCGACCGAAGGTTCGTGCGGTCTATCGCTTCAACGGAAACTGAGCGGCGAAAGCATAGCGCATACAAAGGTAAGAGCCGTGTGGAGATCTCTTTCAAGATACGGTGCGCGCGACAGCCCTCAGCCGCACAAAGTACAAGTACGCAGTTGCTGGCAGAGTAGAAGCCGCGTCGCCTCCCTACCGCCGCGCTACCTTCCCGCTTTCCTCCTTTCACGTGGGAGATTGAGTCGCCAGTTCCCCTTACACCAGGTCGCAAGATATGGATTTGATGACGCAGCTAAACGTCGCCTCCCCTCCCTCCCATCCCCCCGCTGCTCTCCGCCGTGCGTTCGCTCTCCGTGAAAGCGTGCGTTCCTTGCGCGGTTTCAGTCTCACATACAGCTTCGGTGCGCGGCGACGATTTTATCGCCGTTGTACTTTATACGTAACCTCACCGCGACGACGACGGCGATGGCAGAAATGCGCTTGGAGTGTCCATATAATTGCTATCGCCATAAAACCGAAACGGCTATTAAGACATCATGTAAGGCCTGGAAGACTGTGGGAATACGAGAAGCAACTTTTGCATGTCCAAATATTAGAAAAGCTATCATATGATATGTGAATATTTGAAGTGCCGCAATTACTGAATACCGAACTCTGAAAGTAAGAGCAAGCTACAAAACACTAAAGAGTAATGTGTTACCTTCTAGATAACTTAGTGTTACAATTTGCATTGCAAAGGAATGCGCTACAGTACCATTCTGTTTTCTCCGGAGATTTTGTTTCACCTAAAAAAAAAAAAAAAAAAAAAAAAAAACCGTACTCGTTTTTTAAAAGCTGGCGCGAAAAAAACAAACAACCTTTGTTTAGAGTAATCAGTGCTTCTCATTTACCAAGTTGCTTGCAAAAGTATCCTGCACCAAGTTAAACACGAGTAGAAACAGTTACGTACAGTCCTGCGCTAAACTGGCTCCAGATGCAGGAGCGGGCGTCGTCGAGGAGAACCCAGGACTTCTGGTGGCCCGTGTGGTAGAGGAAGTCAAGCGCCTTCAAGTGAAGTAAAATGTTTCTGTACTTTTCATATAAAGGAAACATTCACAAGTACTACTGCTGCCCGGTGCAGCCTGATAACGTACATCTTGACCGCCGTATGGCTGAACAAAAGTTATGCTGAAATAGGCTTCAATGGGAGCGAAGGCGAGATAAAAAAAGTCAGTTTCGCCCGAAAGGCGAAGCATCCATTGCGATAGCAAATTAGTAGACAGCTATACGAAGTAAGGATATTAGTTTTATCGACCGTATAAACTTGCAAACATTCGCTGACTAACTAAATTATCAAGCACGGTGTCATGCGCGCACAGATAAACATGAACACAACTCTCTCGATGACCGCGGAAACTCGCTGTCAAAACGCTGCAGTCAGGAAGCGCGGCAGCAGCAGCGAGCTAATTGACCTTCGTGATGTCTCTCAGTTCAACGCGAACTAAACGTCGAAAGCACAGCGCATACGAGGCCCTACCGGCACTGGGTGTACTTTGTTCCGCGCAGGGGACAAAGTACGCCAACGTCGATATTTGCCCAGGTCGCAGATCACTGTCAAGATACGGCGCCCGCGCGGTCGTGCCGTAAGCAGTAGAGCGTCCTCCCCCCGCAGTGCCTGGCGTGCGACAGAAGATGGCATGCTTCCCACCCGACTTTTTCCCTCGCGCGCTTGAGATTGAGCCGCGATCGTCGGCTGACCCTCGCAAGCTTCCACTCGCACACACAGCGTACAGCGCGAGGCGACGATGTTATCGTGTTTGCACTTTACAGTACCTCACGGCGACGGCAGAAATGCGCCTATAGTGTCTATATAATTGCTATTGCAATAAAGAGTCGCAGTTTCGCCCGAAAGGCGAAGCAGCAGAGAGCCATACGAAGAAAGGATAGTACTTTTATGAACGTGTGAACTTGTACACATTCGCTTGGCAACTAAATTAACAAGCATGGTGTCAACGCGAACAGCAAACATGAAACATCACACTCGCTGACCGCGGACACTCACTGCCAAACGCTGGCGTGAGAAAACGCGGCTGCAGCAGTGAGCGAAGTGACCTTCGTGCGGTCTACGCGTCAACGCAAACTGAGCGCCGAGAACACACAACACGCACAAAGCTACAAGCCGCCGACGAATCTAGACTCTGGCCCCAACGCAGATCGCTTTGAAGATACGGCCGCGCGCAGCCGCCACATACGCAATTGCAGCCGGAGTAGAACGCCGCTCCCTCCCTCCTCTCCCCCCGGTGCCTCGCAACGTTGAGTGCCTCGCGCCTCCGGCGCCTCGGATGCTGCTCCTGCTCCCTCTGCGATCTTTCTCTCCTCTAATCTGTCAATCCCACTTCCCCTCTGTGCAACGCGGTTGAGGTGTCCTCTATTGAGAGACAGTTATCGCATTGCACTTAACCCAACTTTTCACCCCTTTCCACAACAATCTCCAACCTCGCAACGTTGGATGCCTCGCAACGTTGGATGCCTCGCGCGTGACTGAATGAGTGAGTGAGTGAGTGAGTGAGTGAATAAACTTTTATTGGGTCCAGCAAAACGCGATAAAACGCGCACCCGGCTAATCCCACGACGGGACTGACAGGTCTAGCCTGCCAGCCCGATCACGGGCGCGCTGGACGGCCAGGATTTGGTCTTCAAAGAGGGGACTTCGCAAGAGTGCGTCCCACTCTTCCTTGCTGAACTTCGGGCCCAACGACTCGCACTCCCAGAGCATGTGAGCCAAAGTAGCAGCCTCACCACAGGCCGCGCAACAACAATTCGGATAAATATCAGGATATATGCTGTTAAGAGACACCGGATTTGGGTAGGAGTTAGTTTGCAGGAGTCTGAGCGTGACCGCCTGCGGCCTGCTTAGCTTAGGATGAGGCGGCGGGAAGACCCTTCTCGCTAAGTAAAAGAATTTAGTGACTTCATTGTGCGTGATAGGCGAGTCCCTGTGGTCGGGGGGAGAGTCGTCCGATCCGAGGGCAGCGCGGTCGGTAAAGCCACGCGCAGCCTCGTGGGCAGACTCGTTGAGGTTCAGAGGAACCCCCTCGACCACCCCGACGTGGGCAGGGAACCAAAGGATGGAGTGTGTGGAGCTGTCGCCTTGTTTGGCGCATTTCAGAATTTGAACTACCTGCCGGGCTACCCGGCCTTTCTGGAATGCCCTGACGGCCACTTTCGAATCGCTATACACCCTGTCTCTCCGACCGTCTTGCATGGCGAGTGCAATGGCAACCTGCTCGGCCACCTCGGGTTCCGTCGTCCGAACTGAAATGTCCATTTATCGCAAGTAGACCGCGAATGCCCTGTTAGCACAAAAGGTATCAGTATTGGCGTTGAGGGGCTAAGGCTCCGCTTGTTGTGAGGCGCCTTTTAACAGCGAAGCTGTTTAAGCCAGCCGCAATTTATGGTGCGTATCAAGAAACTGCGAAAAAATAAAAGAAAAAGTTGCAGTGGCTTAGCTCGGCTATGCCAGGATATACGTAGCGTTAGCAAAGGTTCAGCTGATTATTCTTAGCTCTCCTGGTTGTCTAGATTGTCAAGGATTAGCTTGATTGTCATGCTTACTGCTGCTCCAATAACACACACGTGGTATACGTATTATGTGGCACATGTATATAGCCTTCTTCTGTTCATTCCTCCTACGCTCAACCGCTAATTGCCAGGCAACTACTTCGGGATCCGATGAGTCAAGCTTCTCCGTTCTTCTGCGCTGTTGAGCAGCATTTGCGCTCTCCTTCTCCATGGCTATACCACACTGGCAAACGCCAGTCAGAAGCGCAGCGGCTCCAGCGCAGTGTCAGACGGCGACTGCACAGCGAGCGCGCGCCGGCGCCAGTGCGTCTATCACGGCTACGACGTCACTCCTCTGGAATGCGCAGACCGGCGGCGGTGAGTCGCGCGCGGCGGCTGCGGAGTGCGCGAGAGGTGCCGGCTCCGGTGGCCCCGGTGCGCAAGCCGTGTGACATCACTGATCCTTGCGCATGCGCAGCACGGCTCTTGATGTGCCGCGCGAAACGGGCTTGGCTAGGCCAGTGTAGCTAACGCTACAAAATAGACTTCCTTGGCGAGGCCGCGTACCCCCAGTCCCAAAGCGAGCGTCGTAACCACTAGGCTATACAGCCACGATTGCAGAACATGCATTTATGCGAACCTTATGATAGCGTTCGAGCATCGCCGTCTGCTTCCACAGCTGGCGTGTTCGTACGCTCGTGCTCTGCGAGGGGAAGACGTTTTGCGCGCTATGAGAGTGAGAGTGAGAGAGAGAGAGAGAGAGAGAGATACGCATTCACGGAGCGGGTCTCCTGGGACGTGGTGTCGGCATTGGAACGCGGTGTAGGTGATTAATTATCACTTGACGTTGATTTCCACAAACGCCTTAATCCGCTCATGACTCTTTTATACATAGGCAAATAGGACGGTTACATATCATTGTGAAGCAAGCAGGTCATATTACGAAAATACCAACCTTGGCGAACACGAACCGGTAGACGCTGGTCGCTACGCGGGGTCCCAGCCGGGCCATCTGGAGCGGAACCAACGAGGGCTCGTCGGCGTCGGCGCGGAAGAAGTCGAACGCCCCTGGAGGCACGTCGACTCGGTCCTCACCGACCGCTGCCGAAGTCCTCAGCAGGCCACCAGTCCAAGGTGCGTCGAAGAAGATGCCTGTCAAGTAGCGCTGGTACTGGTTGGCGTTCTTAAGCTTGATGAGCAGCGAAAACTGCTGGTGGACCGGTGCTCGCCCCACCTGCAGGAGAGTGCAAAGAGCGCAAAATGCAGTCAAAGTGCGTCACAATTGAGGACCCTCGCTTTCATCGCATACCACAATGCATCTGCTGGGTGTCCCCAGCGACAGCCGGTGGCACAAGAAGCGGTGGCCGCCTTGAGGGCCGACTATTGCGTTTGAATCACTGAGCACTGTACTTTTATGTTTATCCTTTCTTATATTTCAGCACCACGTAATCTCATGTCGACGTATATTTGCTTTATTATGTTCTCAACAGCGTCGTTTAATAAGAGGAGGACCTCTGATATGATTTGATTACCTTGGCGGCGGGGCACGATGAGTGGCGATAACAGCTGTACTAATGAGTGACGCATCGTGGTCACGCCACGCGCTTTATCACGTCAGTTGTTGTACGAGACTGAACGCGCTTGAAGAGAAGAAATAGAAACCCGCAGGCCGAATGAAACAGCTGTTTTTGTAAAGATATTACAGAGCCATTTGAGGTGCGTATGCAACCTTGGGAGTATAGGCCAAATGGTCGCATACCTTCGAATAGAAGTAGTCGACGTATTTGGCTCGCAACAGCGCAGTGTGTGCCCAGTCTGGCATGAGGGCGGTCCATTTGGCCGAGCGCAGGATGCGGCTCACGTGGTTGAGGAACGGTTTCGGGAACAGCGTGGCCATCTCCTCGTAGACAGCCTTCTTCAGCGCATCGACGAGTGAGACGGCCCGCAGGCGCCTCAGGCTCTGGCCGATGTCATCGCGCGCCGCGTACAGCGATAAGGCGGGCTCCAGTTTATCGAAGAAGCGCACGCAGTAGTGTTCTCTGCTCAGTGGTGGATGCCACTCTGGAAACCTTGGATAAAAGAAGAAAACCGGACATATTAATCCAGGGAAATCCAGGGTGTGTGCTGCTGCAGTAGTTATTGAGAAAAATAAGCAGACGGGCGCGGTGGAGTTGTAAAGCGCGACGGAGAAGCGGGAGCACAAAAAAGGAGCACCATTCACATTTGTAAACCTGATAGTTGCTCTTTTGACAAAGATTACGCAACACCCACTATTAAAGCCCAGAGTGGCGCGCTCTCAATGACGCTATATTACACAAGGCCGCTGGTACACGCAAACTACACTATCTGTGCGTACGCCGCTAAAAGGAAGGGGGGCCGTTATTCGTTCTCAATTTCCGATTTTCCTACTTAATCATTGACACCACGCCATGCAGGTAAGCCTCAGAAGCCACCAGACAAGTGAATGCTTATACCCTGATGTGCACTTGCATGCACCTATGACATAAACCACATTCGTAGCATGGCTGCAGGTGCACGTTTGGCCATGGCCATGCAGGGTATACAGATTGGCGGGCTGTCGTACAGTATCATGTGGTACTGAATCATGTCAAAAACAACAGTGTTTGATACGAACTGCACATCATAGAAGGCACGGCTCACGGCCAGCGAATGATCAAAACATGCTCAAATGCAAGCTCGCTGGTCTAGTGTACTAGAGGGCGCGAACACATTTCAATGCGCATGCATCAGAACAGGGAACGTGAGAGTTATACCGTCAGTGTGACCCGCCGCGCTAGGTTAGTGGCTGTTAGCGTTGCGCTGCTACGCTCGAGGTTGTGGGTTCGATTCCGGCTGCTGTGACGGCATTTAAATTGGGGACGAAATGCAAAAGTGACCGTGAACTCAGATTTAGATGCACGTTAAAGAGCCCCAAGTCGTTCAATTTAATACGGACCCCCACACACTCCCGCGTGCCTCATAACCAGCTCGTGGCTTTGGCACGTAACCCCCTCCCCAATTTTAAAATACCGACAGTGCGAAACCGTAATCAATGCGGCACGTTACCAACTATTCGTCATGACTTCATTGCGTGGACGCGGCCTAACATACCTATAAGACTGGGGCACCACGCAGCAACCATTGGAAAAAAAACCACCGAGCCTGAGCTCGGCAAGTCCTTTTGCTTGCTGTCACGATGACATGACCAGTTGCGTGCTATATTAGTCACTTGTCTTGACCATGATCACATGTTGAGCGGAAGGCGCCGACAAAGGAGGGCGGTAATACTGGTGCGCGGCATTACGCGTCCAGCACATGGTCTCGAGGTACGTAAGATTTCTTCATTCTTCATCAACTACGTAAGGAAGCCAAAACAAAATTTCACTTAATCTGCATGTCGTACTGCAGAGATTGATTAAGCGAGAACCGTTGAACCGATATTTCCTAGTACTTGAGCGAAATTAGCACTGAGTATTAACGCAAACACGACGTATGAGTAAATACAACGTACGGTTACAAACATTCATCACTTCGGGATTCAGGAAAAAAAAAGAGATGGCAGGAATGTCCGCAAGTAATCCACGAGCTCAATAAACGTGAGTGCTTTAACAAGACACAGGCGTACATTGTTTACCCTAGGTACTATATCAACCTACTGTTCTTCAAGGAGCGCATTTCTTTTGATGGTCTACAAGCGACTGCAAGTAAGGGGTTAGTGTCTCATATCGACTATCTTTACTGCTTACTATTGTCACCTATATTTTATGAACGAATTTATTTCAGATCAGTAGTTGAACAGGTAGCGTTATGCGTCGTTGCTTCAGTTTCTTCATGTAGAGTTGTATGGCTGTAGTAGTAGTCACGTGCAGGTTTGCAAAACATGGATCCGCATAGGTTTAAAAAATTTTTGTATGCTCTAGCGGTTCGGGAGAACATGTGCCGACCAATAGCTGGGGGGCGAAAAAACAAACACTAGTGAAAGCAGCCAGTCGATAACAAATAGTTCTGAACAAAACACCTTGTGAATTCAGCCCCTAAGCTCTAAAATCGATAGACACTGTTCCTGTCAGTGGTAAACTGAAAGCTCGATATGATGGTAAAAGCAACGACAAACTCATGTGGCCTGATTAAACAAACGGGGACGCATCATCACTGCAGTTATATATGGACAAATGAGCCAGTACCTGGTCAAAAAAAAAAAAAAAAAAAACAAGAACAGAGAGGGCCTGAATGTCTATTTAGAGGAAAAAATCCCTAATATGTCGTTTGTAGATAGTATAAGAAGGGCAAGTCAACAGCGGTTGACATTGAAGAAAGACAAGGTCTTCTTGGACGCAATAGTGTACTATGTGGTTTGTTGTTTAGACAGACTAGACTATCTCCGGGATGAGCCCATATTTTTCGTTAACGCCGCACTTGCGGTTCCGATTTGAGGCGCGCGCAGTTTGAACGAGTGCATATGGGTTTAATATCGGCTTTCGCGACAGCGTTAAGGGCCCCGTGTCGCAGAAAATCCGGCGTCGGCATCGGCGTGCGATGTCGGCGTCCATGGCGGAGAAAATAATCCCGATCCACTCCAACCGCGCAGGCCCTCCACAAGGTGCAAGGTTTTGGTGAACAAAAATATAATTTCTCACAGTGAAATCCGTCGCAAAATGGTAAAGTACGACTTAACCACAACCTACAGACAAGGTGGCGTCGGACTGTTATTTGAATGTACGAGAAAACATAATTCTGTTACGAGGAAACTCAAACACAAACCCCCTTGCCGGCATTTCTACCCGACCTACAGCTGGTAGGTCGGGTAGAAGCTGGTAGCTTACTTGCGAAAATGATATTCAAATGGTGCTCGCATCCTGGGCAGGTCAAATTGGGACTTCACCTGCCTAAGGCATTTTGGACACGCGCACGCGTCGGGGCAATATCAAACAATTAATAAAATAATAAATGTGCTAGGGCCTTCACATTCTAACATAACACGACTTATATTGCCCCTGGAAAACGTCTTCCCAGCAATGCATTTATGTGAAACCAAAGTGAAGCCGACGTTAAGGGGATCGGTGTAAGCTTGGTCTTTGTAAGCTGGCTTTGCCACGTTATGTGTTGCAGTGGGAAAGGCTGCTTACAACGGGGCCCGATAACGGAGCTCGAACGGAGCCCAATAACGCTATCGCGTTTCACTCTTAAATGCGAAGCTCAAGGGTCCTCCATTTTTTTTGCGCTAATTACGCAATGTTACTATTCCGTACATTGCTCTACGCTAACTTAGTCCATCTTTTTCGTTATGAGCTCCATTTTCACGCCTTTATCGTTGTCCTGCGTGCACTGGAAGGCCTGCAATCGCCTTATTTTGAGGAAAGTGATCAGAAAGTGGCAGCCAGATGTTCAGATTCCACGAGCCCCAAATCAATCTGACACCGCGAAAGAAAACCTTGTCTTAAAAAAAGAAGAGAAAAGGAAGGAAAAATAGCGTAGCTTGCACTGGAGGTGCAATGCTTAAGAGACAGCGGAACTGATGGGCACCTAGCTAGTCCTAGCTTTTGGGCTAGGCTAAGCACTACCAAGCCATCCCCAGCATTTTGCGGAATTTATTGAGTATTGATCAATTATCGATTAGCTATTGATTGGCTATCGCAAGGTACTGGCCACGTATTTGGGCTAGCGGCTAGGCTAAGCACTACCAAGTCATCCCCAGCATTTCTCGGAATTTATTGATTTGTCGATTATCGATTAGCTATTGATTGGCCATCGATTAGCTATCGCAAGGTTTTGGCCACGTATATATTCGGGCTAGGTTAAGCACTACCAAATAATCCTCAGAATTTCCGGAATTTATTGATTGTTAATTGATTATCGATTAGCTATTGATTGGCTATCGATGGGTGACTAAGCTTAAGTAGTCCCAACCATGCTTATCTAGGCTTAACCAGGCTCAGCTTCTCTAGTTCAAAGGGGTATGTGCCATTGCGCTTGGACCCTTTCTGCACTAGCGCCAGGATCGGCCCACATTTTCTGCTTACGCGTCACGGACTTACGGCCAGCTTAAACAGCGCTGCTGTTAAAATTTTTTTTCAGAGACACATAAGACTGCTTACGTGTGGGAATGCTAAATCTCCATAGTCCCTTTAGTGAAACCTTTAGTCAGTCAGATGGCTGCGACGTGACGTGTGCAATCACGCGCGCACTATAGGCACACCTTTAGTCAGCCAGAACCGTGGAGCCGCCGTGCAGCTCGTCTGCAAGTCGTCTCCAACCTCTGAGGCCCGGGTTCAATTCCCACCCAGACTGAAATGTACCAAATTTTCTTACCAAAATCATTAATTTACTTTCTTTAAAGGAGCCTCACTGAGCAAGGGGACGTTAATCCAAACATTTTTTACGTGTTTGTGAGCGAAGTGTGATGTGGGCTAAGTGCGCGCCCACGCGGGCCTCATCTTCAAAGCGATCTGCGATGGGGACAAAGTGC
Organism: Dermacentor silvarum; assembly: GCF_013339745.2. Taxonomy (NCBI): domain Eukaryota; kingdom Metazoa; phylum Arthropoda; class Arachnida; order Ixodida; family Ixodidae; genus Dermacentor; species Dermacentor silvarum. Next base: position 9,153,108 of record NC_051161.1, read on the forward strand.
ATGCGCCGAGTGCCGGTAGCTTCGTATGCGCTCTGCTTTCGAAGTTTAGTTTACGTTGAAGCGAGACGGGAGACAGCGCGAAGGTCAATTTGTCCGATGCTGCTGGCGCACTTTCTCACTCCGGCTTTTTCACAGCGAGTTTCCGCGGTCATCGAGCGAGATGTGGTCATGTTTACCTGTGGGCGCATGACACAGTGCTTGTCTTTTTAGTTAGTAAGCGAATTTTTACAACTTTATACGGCCAAATAAACTACTATCCTTGCTTTGCATAGCTCTCTACTAATTTGCTATCGCAATCGATGCTTCGCCTTTCGGGCGAAACTGCGAGTTTTTTGGTACCATCGCTCGGTCACACCGCCGCCGCCAGATTTTCGTGTAATGGGGGAATCTAATGCTTTCGTATTAAAAGGAATCAATAAAGGAAAAAGCGATGACTCACGAGGACACGGCCAGTGCTCCCAGCAGGGAGAGCGACTCATTGTCCATCAGTAGCGGGGCCAGAAGAAGCTTGGTGCGGAACCCTAGGTAGGCCAAGATCTCCACGTCTTGCAACTCGTTGAGTGCCTCTTGCAAAGCGTAGAGGTAGCGCATCGAGTCCACCGACACGTACACCGACGAGAAGTTCATGTCCGCCTCGGCCATCATAGAGCGAAACAGCGCGTCCCACTTGAGCTTGCCCGCACTTGGCAGCTCCTGGACCTGCACCAGCCTCGGAGCCTCGGGCACGGTGGTGCCGATGGCACGCGCCAACGTGAGTTCGACGTTCAGCACGTTCACCTTGATGCCGTGTGTCAGGTTGTTCTGGCCAAGTATCATGTCCATCGCATCGGACACGTAACTGTAGTCGTTGCCGTCATCGCGCATCTTGGAGGAGTGCTGGATGAACGACCCCATCACCAGTGTGGGCAGGCCGATGGAGATGAGCGTCTCATTCGGGAAGTCGCTGTCCGTGGTTGGCTTGATAGAGAACAGCGCCGGCTCGTTGACGGTCCGGTAGAAGACGCCGACGCTCCTTGACAGCTTCGTGTCGCCCACGTCCCGAAACAAGGGCCACACCGACTTTCGCAGCCGGCTAGCCATGGTGCGGATGCTCAGGTACCAGCTCACGTTTCCGAAGCCGCGAACCAGCTCGTCGAACAGCGCTCGCTCGAAGTCTCCCGACTTGTGGTTCCGGCACTCGTTGTACAGGTCGGCGACCCGCTCCAGCTCTTCGGAGTAGCGCCCGAAGGCTCCGTCCACGAGATGGGTGAGGTGGTCCTGGGTCAGGGTGTCCACTGAGACCCTGGCAGAGCCGTTGGGCACTGCGACCCGCTGCGTCCAGCGCCCGCAGACGTGCGTATAAAAATCATCGCAGGGTGACACGGACTCATCCAGTTGCTCCGAGATGTTCAGCGCTTCCCGATGACAAGCCGTCGAGTTGCAAGGTTTAGGGTGTTCCATTACCTGGTTGGCACAGAGTGAGGCACGGCTAATCAAACATCAAATAACTAGTTTGCATCACGTGTGCCAAGAACGTTTTTCTTGGGAACTTCGTAGTTGACAGAAAAAAACGAATGTGTGGAGAGAACTCGTCGAAAGCCGCGGAGTACATATACTGAGCAGCTTGTAGAATTTTGTCGCTCGTTAGCTCGGCAAGCGCGACACGCGCACGGATGTTTGAAACAAACCAACATGGCAAGAGGTATATCGCAGTTTCTCCGAAAGCTTCGAGATGAACTTGTGAATGTGAAGGGCAAAATAAAGGGGGAAATTTCCCGTGTCTAGTGTCATTCCATGCGCGAACTGTTCGTTTGTTTGCGTCAGCGAAAGCGGAAACTTCGAGAGGCGCCTCAAGCAGCCCCAAAATGACGTCAAGAAGCAAGGGCTCGAGGAACAGAGCACAGCCGGAAATGTCTTCGAGCGTGCTTTCTGAACATTGTGTTTCGTCAGGGCATGCTATTAACTGGGACCAGGCACGTTTGATTGCCAAAGAAAAGAATCGAAACATGCGTCTTAATCTAGAGTCGCTTCACATTTATACGACGACGGATATTCTTAATCGAAACAATGAAAATTTGCCACCTGTGCGCGCTAGGTTTCTCGGACACGTCGTACGGCATGGTTAAGCGACTGTTTTATTGCTTTTAGCCTAATTTATGAACAATGCTTCCGTGTGGGAACCAAAACGTTAACCGTACTAGATCATTTGTGGTCGGTGTCTCGTTTTAGTTTATCATCTTTCATCAGTTTCACGTCCGTTGCGATCCCGGCTAACACGCCCACTTATTTTTTTGGTGGAATGCCAATATATCAGTTTAATATAGTGTTTAAGAACCGCGTGATGATTGTGTGTGTGCAACATAATTTTACTATAACAACATAATTTTACTATAACTCACCCCATACGTACTATAGACGAAGTTAAGGCGTCGTATAGCCATCAATAACTGTTGAGATTATCAGCATTTATCAGCATTATTTGTCAGCCTTGTTGCTTTTACCAATGCCCACAAAAGACTTTATCAATCCCCCTAGAGTGTGCTAAGAAACCTCGAGCCCTGACTCAACGTTGTCAATATAAATACGTGCTCATGATTGAGCTGTGGTGAGACGTTGAGCCAACTATCATTTTACAGCGCAGGCACAGACATCGACGGGTATGGGAGTTCCGTCTTTCCAACCACCTCAACTGCATTCCCGGTCCTTGACACCAATTCCCGCATAAAATACAGTAACTGACTATGAGGAAAACTTTGCGAAAAATTACTGAATAAAATATGGAACTCGTTATCGCACATCTTGAAGTGAAGCTACACTTGCTTCTAAAGACAACCAAGAAGCTGCGTGATTAAAATTTCAAAATCTAATGTAGGCTTGTGTCGGGTACGTAGCAAGCAGCCATAAGAAGTCTTGATTTCAGAGCTAAAAGTTAATTTTCGGGAATAATAATAAATATATACAGGCATTATGAGCATAGTTTCGCCCTTGGTGGTGCCATCGCTGCTCACCCCTTCTACCGGTTCCAATTAGGTTTACAGTCGGCAGCACTAGAGCTGATATGCTCCAATTTTCGGAGGCGATTCAATCGAATGGCCAGTCGAGGCACTTTGCGTGTATTCGCGGGCTGCATTCACGCTCGGAAAAACACTTATGTAGCACGTATTCAGCAACGGAAACCTGTACCGGGAGTTGCTCATGTTGCTCTGCAATTTTATCATTGACACTATTCATCTAATTATAATAATTGAGAATGTAATTAATTAAAACTATATAGTTAGGCGGAATGCAAAAAATAATGCGAGTATCTCCAAGCGACGGAAAACAACATTACCTAGGTTATGTCCAGTTACGTAGCATTTGCCTATATTTAACGTTTGGCCCAAGTTAAGTGAAACACCCTGCATACGGTGAACTGTGCAGCCTTCGCATTCTTCCCCTTCCCTAAACAAACAACAGGCCCGAGCCCTCGCCATCCTTTTCACAGCAAATAATCAACCAGTATAGACCAACCGACCTGCGGCAGCAGCTCGTCGTGAGCGATGGCAGCGTGATGACGTTGGGTGTGCAGGGGTTGGTGCGCCCTGCCACCATGCGGGTTCCCGCTGGCGCTGACTCGCGCGACAGAGTGATGGTGAGCAGGCGCATGGCCGTGGTCGTGGCTCTGCGCCATGACGACGTCGAATGCCGTCACGGCATCCTGCGCCTGCCTGTTCACGCTGGACGAAGCGCTCCTGCGAGCGGGAAAAACTGTTAGCCCTTCCACTGGGGTGGGGATGGAAGACCAGCGAAGCTGTACTATGGGGCGAATTATGCATTTACAATTATGACTATTATGATGTGATGGTGTAATTGGTTATTTGAACTATTATAGAATGAGAAATATATATGATCCGGTGTTCTCATTTATTTAGTGACCACAGGGACCATGGCCTTATGGTCACTACGGTACACCGCCATAGAGTGTACGGCAAAGGTTTACACGTTCTTCATAAACACGTCACCAGCGCCGCGCTCGTTCAGTGCGAACGCGGGCAAAACGCCGCCGCCGTCGACAACAGTTCTGCGCATTGTTTGTGTGACCGCACAAAACTGCTGTCAAAACACTGGCGTGAGCAAGCGCGTCAGCAGCTAGCGAAGGTTCATGCGGTCTATCGCTTCAACGGAAACTGGGCGGCGAAAGCACAGCGCATACAAAGGTAGGAGCCGTGTTGCAGATCGATTTCAAGATAGGGTGCGCGCGACCGCCCGGCGCCGCGCAAAGTACAAGTTGCTCGCAGAGCAGAAGCCGCAACCCCTCCCTCCCACGCTGCTTTTCCGCTGTCCTCCTTTCGCGTGGGAGATTGAGTCGCCAGTTCACCTTGCGCCCGGTCGCAAGATACGCATTTGGTGCCGCAGCTAAACGTCGCCTTACCTCCCTCCTTCCCGTCCCCCCACGGCCTTTCGCGCGACGGAAGTGGCGTTTGCTCTCCGCCGTGCGTTCGCACCCCGTGAAAGCGCGCGTCGCTCGCGCGCTTTCACTCGCACATATAGAATACGTCCAATGAGAGGTTTTTTTCAGCATCCGGACGCGGACCATCGAAGACAGCCCTTAACAGCTTTGCTGTAAAATGCGCAGTGCGGCTCGGTACAGTGCTGAAACTGGCAGAACAATTAACCGAGGTCGCACGAACTGTTCTCTTTGTGTTCATTTTTGTTAACTGCCACGGTATTCAACATCGATAATCTACTCTCTCAAATTTTTACCCAGACAAGCTCAGCATATTTGCGACATCTTTTATATTCATACAATAAAAGAAATTGAAAAACAAAAACAAAATAGTGACAGGTAGTTTGTGTTGGTTTTTTGTAACAAACGATGTATTTGAATGCTGTGTTCAGTGAAAATGACAGAAAGCGAAGATTATATATAGTTGTAAAAAGAAAATCGGAATAGAGGGCTCAGCGAAAGCTTGTAATCATTAATTAAGGTGAAGTATTTTACGTGGCAAAATATATAAATATGTCGACATAGAATTATTGTTCTCTGTGAGCTGCAGGTACTTGAGGTTTTCAAGTTCTCGCGGGTGGTGCCACCACACGCCGAGACAGTGCACGGTTTTTGAACGGTTTGTTCTGCCATAAACATGCGTGGCGTGTATACACAGATAAAAGCACGTTCGGCGACCATAAAATTTATGGCACTGTTCGGACATTTCAGCAGTGCGTTTGAGCTAAGCGTGAACGGCAATTTTAGCACCATAAAAGTAGCTTTCGGCTGATTCAAATCAAGGTGTCGCGTCGAGATTTTGAAGTTCTGCATCTCAAAAGAGTATCGCACTTCATCTGTTCGATATGATCAGGTTGGGCGCACGCATTTCGACACATAATAATATGCCTATTTTCCAACACGGCGCGTTAAACCGGGAAGTGCGAAACCTATGTATAGCACACAATACCGGACTCGTGTATTCAAGGTTTGTCCATGCGCTCTTGTGGGTTGAGTGCTCAATTGTTCCATTGTCTTCAGTCTTTCTGCTGTTTTAATTGTCATCTATAACACAAGAATATTGCCAAGTAAAAATGAAGCACTAATCTTCAAGGTAGAAGTTGCCCAGTTCCCGGTTGATAAACGATAGCGACAAATTGATTCTGCCTTGATTTAACCACGAGGAATCTGCGCTACGACGGGACTTCCTGACCGAAGTGTGCTTCCTCGTAACCGGACGTTCGGGCATCGACCATTCATTTTCGGGATTCCTACTTCCCGAGAAGCGCATGTGGCCGCGTCCCAGACCGATCTATCCCGGGGATATCAGTCGCAGCGTCCCCTGATGACCTGAAGCAGCGGGAAGCGATATAAATGTCCCAAAGCTGCTTGTCACTGCAGCATCATTTTTACGTCACGACATTGCATTTTAATGGGATCCCAGGCTAACTTGTCTGCAGCGAGTGTGCACCACTCCAGCGAGACAATGCTCTGGGTTTTATATACAGCGATAATACTGATACAAGTTGCTTAGGAAGAGTTCTGCCTCAGCTGTGTAAATTTATGTGCTATTGAAATAAAGGAACTGAGTGGAACATTTATAGCAAATGCTACAATGAGAACCACGGCAAATTGGCGGCATTGACTTGTGTTACATAAATGTGCAAATACATAATTAATGTAATGAATGTCTAAACTCAATTCCGTCGAGCGATATGTACCTGCCGCGCACGTATACCGCCGCGGTATATACGTACCACTGTACCGCCTCCGTTCTGATTCTTGTACGCGCAGGGGGCACAAGGTAGATGAATAGAAACAAGGACTACATGCCTACGAACAAGCTAAAGCTATTGGCAGCTGCTAAGCTTGTGAGACTCTTAATAAGTTCTGGTCTGCCACTATACGCTTAGTTTCTCATCGCACCTGGACAGGCGGCTGGTCAGGGCGCGCGAGCTGCTCAGGATGGCGGCCCGGAACGCCACGAAAGGCAGCACGCCCGCAAACAGCACCGCGATGGCCGCCAGCAGCAGGATGGAGAACTTGCTGCTGAGGAACCTCTGGGCGAGGGACTGCGCACTGGCCACCTGCACCTTCTGCCGCTGCTGCTTCTGCAGGTTGTCGGTGGAGATGGAGACGATCTCGTCGCCCGTGTCGTCGGTCCACATGGTTCGGTGTCAAGAAGGTGCTGTGCCAGATCGAGTACGACGAGTGCGTTACTGCCAGCGTGGTGACACTGCTTCGTGTTGCGTGGTCACCGGGGCTGCCAGCGCCTGTCTCGCGAGCGCGCGAACAAGATGATGATGATGATGATGATGCCTCAACACTTGGCACAACCCACTGAGGGGGATAGGCCACTAACCGGGTGGTACCCCCCCCCCCCCCCCCTGAGGCCGACTTAACCCCCCCCCCCCCCCCTTTTGTTTAACCCCTTTTCTTTCCTTACGCATTTGAGTACTGCAACTAAGATGTAAGACGCGCAAGCGTGTGCACACTCGCAAAAAGCGCATTTTTGACAATTTCCCGTGAAGAAATTGAAATTAGTACGGTTTAGATGGTACTGCAAACTGTCAACCCCCCCCTGGCAGAGATCCTGGGTGCGCTACTGCAAAAAGGGCAGCACTGTGTCCGTAGAGGGGCAAGAAAAAGAAAAGATGTGTTAGAGAAGAGCATGATTATGTTTCGGAACATTAGGCAAGATGGTTGGTTAGCAAATGCCGAAATGATTTGCGGTCAGTGCATGAAACTACGTTTTCTGGCAGGCTATGCCAGTGGGTTATCGCGTCCGGGAAGAATGAAATGTTCATGGCAGATGACCGGGTGATAATGCGTACTATGGGACGACTGTGGTTTAAGCGGGAAGATGTGCGTAAGCCCGGATTTTAACAGGGAATACTTGCAGTGCAGATGGTAATAAAAGGAGTGAAGCAAGCAGACGCGAGAGATGATCCTGCGGGAGGGAAGTGATGGTAATTTAAATGTGCTTTTTAGTGCGGTGACATTAATTTTGCAAGAATAATAATAATAATAATAATAATAATAATAATAATAATAATAATAATAAGCAGCAGCCTATCTTCAAGTCCACTGCAGGACGAAGGCCTCTCCCAGTTATCTCCAATTACCCCTATCTTACGCTAGCTGATGCCAACTTGAGCCTTAATATTTCCTAATTTGACCCCCCCCTTCCCCGCCGCTATCATTTTCTGCCGTCCTCGACTGCGCTTCACTTCCTTAGGTACTCGTGCTGTAACTATAATGGTCCAGTGGTTTTAGTGTTCACTAGAATATTCACTATCCCGGTTTGCTCTCTGATGCACACCGCTCTCTTCCCGTTTCCTTGCGTCACACCTAACATCTTAGAACGCAGCTCTTAGGCGCCCGTTCCTGCGGCAAGCCTCGGCGTAACCGAGCACAGCGAAGGATGAAAGAGCGAACGCGGAGTGCCGCGGGGGATGAAAGGCGCGAGGGTAACAGTGGAGGAGGGGGTGCAGCGGAACCATGATGCGGAAATCGGAGGAGGGGGGTATGGCAAAAACGTGAGAAGAAAAGCGTAGCGCGGCGACGATCGCTACGAGATGGCACCAGAGTAGCGCGCGTCGTCTGGGAGGTCTGTCTGCGGCGGCTGCTATGAATCGTGCCCACGCGTCATCCACGCGCTGGCTCTCGCGATCCCCAGATAAGCGAGGCAGTCGCGCCACACTTCGCTCCGTTTGCAACGTGCCGCACGAGACACGAAACTCTATACGAAAACACGTATAGAGCTGCGCTCAAATTTCGCATTAGGGAGTACCGTAATCGTCGGTGAAGTTTTTCCGTTCCATCGCTCTTTGCGCAGTCATTCACTGTTAACCTCCAAGTTTCTGCTTCAAGTTGCCGGTAAAATGCAATGATTGTACACTTTTTTTTTATAACGACAGTGGTAAGGTCCCAGCACGGATTTGGGAATGCCTGCTGTTGAACTGCAACCCATTTTTATTTTTCTGTAAATTTTCTTTTTATGATTATGGTTCCCCGTGAGTAATTGACCAAAATAAAGGTACTCCCGCAAAGACTCTAGAGCCTGACTGATGGTCATGAATTCTTCCATTGCGAGACAATTGAACATTGCCTTTCTCTTCTGTATAATAATCTTCAACCCCACTCTTACACATTCTGTGAGAGCATTAGGGTGTTATAAACCGAGCAGCGTCATTTCGTATTGCTTCAATGTCCGTGGCGAGAGATGATTGGGAATGGTGCCAGAAAATGGCGGATATTCTAGTTGCGGACACACCAATTTTTTTTTCCTTTCAGGTGGTGTAGTTTTCAGATTACGCTTTAAATAGCCAAGGGTACGTGAAGCATAAGATCAGATGGTGTTAATATATGTTGTCCATAATAGCGACGAAGTCATGTGAACGACCAAGTATTTATGAGACGTGGCATGACTGATAAGAGCAGAAATAAATGTATATTTGTGGTTGATTATTATGCGATTGCGGATGAATGACATAGCCTTACACTTCGTAAGGTTAACAGGCATGACCAGTTTTTTGCACCATACTGCGATGGAGTCAAGATCCCGTTGGCGGGCGGTGACATTGTTAGACCCTTTAATAGAGGAATGCATGTCGCAGTCGTCTACGAATAGACGTAATTTATTCTTTATGTCAGCAGGTAGGTCATTGATGTAGATGGAAAAAAAAGTAGTAGCGATAAACCAGCGCCTTGCGGCACACCAGATGTTACGCTATTAAGGGATGTCTAATAGTCATTTGCCGAGGTGAACTGTGCACGCACTTGTGTTTCACACAAGAAAGCTAACAATGTGGGGTACCGATAGACGAGGTTTTTTAAAGGAGGTGGTTATGGGAAATGCGGTCAAGTGCTTTTGAGTAATAATTTTTAAAGAAAGATGGCATCAATTTGCAAATGAAGGTTTGTGAATTGCAAGATGCCATGAGAGAACTCAGCGAGTTGGGTCTCGCATGAAAATAGTTTTCTGAAGCCATGTGGATGAGGGTAAAAGAAGTTGATATATTCCAGCTAGGTGAGTCATTAGGTTCGATGAGATTACTTATGTTTAAGTAGTTTTGAAGAAATGCTAGTGAGAGCAATTGGACTATAATTTATAGCTCTAAAGCACGGTTACCAGTATTAAAAATTGGTACTACACGCGGCTTTTCCTAGTCGTCGGGCATCTGCTCCGTGTCATAAATATTATGTGTAGTGCCTGGCTAGAAACTGTACTGGTGTTAACAAGTATTTTAGTGTTAATGCAATCACAGCTGGCTGAGATGGTTAGCTTAAGTGAATTGACGATGCTACATATGTCATCATGGTTAATCTTGATGTCTGGTATTATTTTGACGGAAAGCTGTAGTAATGGTTCGATGGGAACGTCATTAGTACCGGAAAAGTCAGAGGTGAAGTATAATCGTTACGAGCTGACGCGCATCCCTCGGTGTTTATGAATTTTCTGTCCGAATCTGTTAGTTCAATATGCCTTGTATGTCCTTGCCGAGAGTATGCGCCAAAATTTGTCAACTCGAGCGTGGTCGGTGCTGGAATTGCTCAGAGAGAGCAACTTTTGGAGAGGTTTGCCGAGTGTCATGCCGGGCATGCTGAGAGATTACGTGCCCATTCGAGAAAGGAGGAGATGTCTCTGTGCTCTAGAATGACTTTAAGCACGCAATTATGCCGTTCAAAGCACGAAAAAGGGGTTTCCCGCACGCATAAAAAAATGAATAACTTGCGGATCCTTTCGTACGGAAACGTGGCACACTCTAACGATAGAATCTATTACGAAAGCATCATAAGTAAATGTACTTTCCCAATGCACCAAAGTAAGCGAACTCGTTTTCCGCAAAAATACGCAATACGATTTTTTTCCGTGCATGAAGGTACGGTGCTTGATTTTCAAGTGTGAATATTTTATTGCCTATCGCAGCCGGTTTACTTGTTTTTAAATACACGTCTTGAGCTGAGAGAAATAAATACAAGACTAAAGAAACATGGAAAAAAGCCTAGAATGCACTTGCTGGCATTTATTCCAACGGCAACAGATGATCCTCTTTCACAACGTGGACGTCCGCTGGTTTTATACAACCCGTTCACGTTTTTCTCCGAATGTCTCGACTGGGGCTCGGCAGAGACGTCGACTGCTTGCGTCACACGCGTCGGTGGGCATTCCACTGATTGTGTTCACCGCGTAATGAAGGCTACGCGGAAATAAACTATCAGCGACTTGTTACTCTTCTGCGCACCAGTAATGACTGGTTGTTTACGTCGCAAGAGCGTCAGCAAAACAACAGTCATTCATTTCGCCTTTTTTTCTGCAGAAAGAATGTGTTAATCTAAAAAAAGTGTAAAATAAATAAATAAATAAATAAATAAATAAATAAATAAATAAATAAATAAATAAATAAATAAATAAATAAATAAATAAATAAATAAATAAATAAATAAAAGAAGGTGTCTGCGCACCAACCAATCGGTGCACGTTAAGAACCGTATGGGGCCAAGAATAAGTTGGAGCCCTCCGTTACTGCGGCATTTCATAAAGCAGCGAATTTTCAAAATCTAATTACATCTGCAGCTCTAGCCCGTTCCGCGATAAGCGCATGTCTCAGCCGTCCAGGATGCCCTCGATTTATTGTTGGAACTGAATTTTTATTCATTTGGAGCTGAGAAATAAATATAACGTTCAAGACCATGACCGGTGGAAAGAGGATCAATAAGTACTAATATTAAATGCGCAAAAGCGCTTTAAATGCTGCACGCCAACCGGTAAGCAATTTGAGCGAAAAACAAAACGGGTGATATGACGCCGAAAGATAGTGGAGCATCGTGCGGAAATAACCGAGCGCACGACCGTCGCCTCTGTTACTGAACTCTTTGTGTATTCAGCGCGAGGACTTAGACGAAGACGTTTTGCCCTTTTTCTGGTTATACTAGAATTAGCATGGCATCAGTTCTCTGCAGTTTTTTCTTTTTCATTTGGCTCAGTGAGCAGCAAATCGTGGTTGAAAAAATACTAAAGCGAGAATAGGACCTCCACAGAGCGTGGACAATGTTGCTGCCACCCAGTCTAAGGGGGAGAAAGTCGGAACGTGCATGTGTTTGGTCGATGCGTATGGTGCGTGATTGGCAGCGATATGTGCATTTCCATCAGAAGTTCAATAAGCAAACGTACACAAAAAAAGGAACGAAACTTTTTATTATACATTCTCTCCCCTACATCGCCTATGTGTGCATGGTTTGATGTCAAATAGAAAGAAGGTCGTGCATACATCGGCCTAAATCTCCAGATCCTGTGAGAATATCAAATCCATTAAGGTTAACCGCTAGTGCAAGGTAAGCACAATTTTTATTACTAAGAGTTTATCTTTTGGGAACCTGTACCTAATATGATCTGCAATATCATTGAATTGGCGTCTAAAATATTTGGCGCACCAGCACAGGAAGTATAAAAAGCTCACTGCGTGTGTACCCCTTTCTCCTCGTCTTATTTTCGTGGTGACTTCATTAGGATAAACAAACGATAAACTAGAAAGAACACGCAGCTGCCCAAACCACCTTGTTCGAGCCGCATCACTGGGATCCGCATCAAGCATATCTCGCCAAAGCCCTTGAGGCAGTTCAAAATCGCGCCACCAGGTATATTCATTCTACATACTCCTACGACGTCAGTATTTCATACTTGAAAAATGAATCTTCCTTATCGCTTCTATCCTTTCGTCGCCGCAATGCCACCCTCTCCCTCTTCCATAGGTTCTACTATTCGACACTTCATCGTCCACCATACATTGCTCCCCCCTCCCATCACGCCGGTCACAACGCATTGGCCATCCTCTGCAGGTAGCACAACCAAACTCACGCACAAATACATTTTCAGCCTCGTTTACTACCGAGCATCTAAAGACTGGAGTGCCCTACCTCATCAAGTCGGTGCGGTCACCTGTTCATCACAATTCGTTCAAGATGTAACAACGTTTTTATCTAACGAATTGAAAGCATTGTAACACTTGTTTGTATATGTTGTATTCCCCCCCCCTTATGTAATACCCCTACTACGGGGTCTTTAAGGAAATAAAATGAAATAATATATAAAAATGAAAATTGATGTGTACCAAGAGAACCGAGAGGCTCGATGTTTAGTTGGTGTTATCCATGTACCACCATATCCTATTGTAGTTATGCTACCGTATAAATGCGACACAATCTCACCCGGCGTGGTAACTCAGTGGCTATGGCGTTGCGCTGCTGAGCTCGAGGTCGTGGGTTCAATCCCGGCCGCGGCGGGCTCATTTTGATGGGGGCAGAATGCAAGGACAATCGTGCACCGTACATTGGGTGCACGTTAAAGAAGCCCCGGTGGTAAAATTTAATCTAGAGCCAGCCACTATGGCGTGCCTCGTAATCTGATCGTGGTTTTGGCTCATAAAACCCCACAATTTTAATTGGAACTGTTAGCGACACAAAATCCCCCCCCCCGACGCTCTGGTTATACGACCGCTTTGGTGCTACCACCCTCCTTGGCTCGTTGCTGGACACAACGCCGTAGTAGTAATTGGTTGTTTATTTAGTAAATAAACAAACAAATAAACAAATAATGAAGATATAAACAAAAAGGAACGAAAGGAGATTACTGCTGACCACACTAACTGTCTAGCGCAGTCGGCTGACACCTGAACAGAGGAAAACTCGCAGTTTTCATCACCGAAGCTGTATACACTTCTAGCTGACCTACAAGGTGCTGACGGTAAAATGCGACATAAGAAAAAAAAGTTGCTGTCTATTTGAACGAAGTACACCTAAGTCAACTTTTCTTACGTTTCAAAGCACAAATGTGGAGCTATAGATGTTCTTTGATTCAACTTTGTTACCGAACACGCTGCACCCCGCCGGCCTGCGAAGCTCCCCTCTACAGCTTGGCTGTAAAAGGAAACCACCGTGAAAGAAACGGCAGCCTGTCGCCGGTGGCCGAATCCGCAGCCTTTTCATGACGCCTACCGTGCTCTTCCCATTGAGCTGCAGTCATAGCTGCCACCTCCGGCTTGCCGCTTTTTTGCATACGTACGTGCGGCACAACTATTCGTACAATTGCCTTGAGAGTGTTAGCGCCGCAGGCCGCTCAGGAGAACAACACATAGTGCTCTTATTTCGAGTCGTTTTAAACAGTGTGTACTTGTGCGCTTGTAACGCGAGCGCTAGCACAAAACTAAGAATGTTACCTGCGGTATGCATACGGTGATTATGAAAGAGCCAGGCTTGAGCCGCAAGGGACGACGAGAGTAAGAGGCTAAAACGCCATGGGGTAAGTTTTCATGTGCTGGACACGTGGCGGTAACCTATTTGTGAATACGCATCACTGGACGTACAACGAGTGTCCATTCAAAAGCCAAACTTTAAATAGTGTCACATCACGGAATCGTTACAGAAAATTATTATTCTGTTACGCGTTTTGGATTGAAGCATTATTTTACGCTGATAGCATCAGCTCGCGCGACGAAATCTATGCAACAGGAACCATGAGTAGTTGCAGCATTGCAAGGCACACAACTGCAGCCGCTCTATCCAAGCGCAAGTACCCGCGCTTTGGTTTAGCAGTGGTGCAACTCACTGTGGCGCTAGTGAGTTGCACGATATGTGCAAGTATACAGGGCAGTTCAGCCAGCATGGCAACGATGGTTAGCATGGAGTTTCCTACAATAATTGTGGTTAGTGCATCATCATCAGTCTATTTTTATGCCCGCTGCAGGATGAAAGGCTCTCCCTGCGATCTCCAATTACCCCTGTCATGGGTTTGTCTAAACTTGGTCTTTCTGACTGTAAATGGCTTCATGAGTTTGCAACCGGATCATATTAAAGAAAGTAGTGAGGTAAAAATAATTAAATAAACATGATTAAAATTGCTCGAAGACAGGATTTGAGCCCAGCACATCCAGCACAGAAGCCCGATATTGAAACCACTACGCCACGGATGTACGGACACGTGGAACCGCTGCAATTAGCAGCGATTATGCTTGTTAGCAGAGTCTTACTGCCTTCTATAGATTGCGTTAAAATTTAGGCCAATAGAGGCAGTTAAAATGGAATAAATGAAGCCACAAGAACGCATGAAGCCACAAGCCCGAAGATTAGACAAATCCATGTGATAAAAATCATCGTCAAGGCGGCTGAATCCAGGAGTCCCATTCCTCCTGCCACTTTGAGTTGAACGCTGTGCGACATCTGCGGTTACAATCTTTGAAAGGTACCTTCATAATTACTGATGTTTTGTGTGCCACTGTTGCTACTAATTTATCCGCCCTTTTGTTTCATGGGATAGCAGTGTGGCTCGGCAGCCAGGCCAGGCGTATTATTTTGCCATGTTCCTATGCTCTTCGCAGCATCCACAAAATGTCACCTGGAAAGGTTCACATTCGGATTTTAGACTTAGGGCCTTTGGTGCACTTAGGGAATCTGTGTATATAACTGCTTTTTTTTGTAATTCTAACAATCATCCTCGTGGCGGCTGGGCAATCGCAGTGTCAGAGTTCCCTCTAGTATTTTAGTGGGAAACTGTACGGTGCAGCTGAGCTAACTACTTGAGTAGAACTTGTTGCTGGGCGAGTTGGTTGAGATCCGAGGAATACGTGGTTGCGCTAACAGGAAAACAAAGACTTAGAAAGAAAAGTGAAGAAAGATAGGTCGGGCGCTGACCTATAGGTCAGCGCCCGACCTATCGTCTTCTACTTTTCATTCTAAATATTTGTTTTCCTGTTAGCGCAACCATGTATTCCTCTGAGCTAACTACTTTTTGCCAAGAAAACATATGGTGTACTCATGCGAAAGTACGCACCTCCTTCCACTCGCTCTTGTGTTTTGTGCGCGTGGTCTGAGCCGATAGCTATTGAGATAACTATATGAGGATGCAGCGATATGCAAGATACCAGGGTAGCCCTGAAATGAAGTAAAATGTTCACGAAACTAAAGTTATTGTTGTGTTCTTTTCTATTTTTTCGGAGCGTTGAGCCAATGCACAATGTAACATGTGGCACAGATTAAGTGTGCTAGGTACAGTGAACAGTTGTTCAAATGCACGATTCACAGATCGCATTGACAAAAGGATGTTGAGCTGGCGACATAGTGCGTCACAACGTGTGCACCACAAATCTCTTTACGTAGACACTACGGGATGGATGGCTGCGTCCGAGCCAGCGATCGCTACTATATGTATTTGCAAGACTTTCTGTTGGCCTTGCGGCCGCGCGAACCGAGGCGCGCCGAGTTGTGGCGATGTTGACGTGCTACTGCTGGTAATGGGATCGAGGAGACTTACTGAAAAATGTGACTGGGCATTCTAGCAGTCCTCATGCAAGGATAACCCATCAAAGACGCAGAAATGAGCGCAGCTGCAACGAATATGCTAATGCGTTAACGACTACAGTGATAATCACAATTCATCACAGTTTCGACACATTTCTGCGGCAAATAAAGCAAAAATAAGATTCTAGGTCAAAGCTAACAATAAAACTTAGAGCAGGAGCAAGAATTACTCGTACCTGACTTAACTTCGGATTCCGTGAGAGCCGCAAGTAAAATCCCGGTTTCTGTATTATTTCCCCCTTATCTGTGGTAAGACATGCTCACCTAAGAAGCCGTGAGCCGAATATGATTTCCGTGACGCTTTGTTGTGTTTTCAGTTTTAAATACAACAAAATAGTTCCTTACGCTACGCTCCCTCAATACAAAATATGCTAACGTTAAGAGGTGTTAAACAATGGTGCGGTTTCGGAAACATCAACTGCAATTATTTTCTCACAAGAATTATTTTATCGCCGGCCTCTTCAAAATTATATAACTATAAAGAACGATAAACGATGAAATGCTTATTTATCTATGGAGACGTTGACTTCACAACCACAAGATGCAGATATGTTTGGCGTCATAGTAGCTGCAAAAAAAGAAAATGTTACAGTTTCGCCCTAAGGGCGAAGCAATGAATGCGATAGCAACACAGCAATGTCACACGAAGTAAGGTGAGCGGCTTTGGTAGCAATATGAATTGTAGTAAACATGAGCTTAATAAGTAAGCAGGTGTGCTGCGGCGTAAGTAGACCGACATGAAGAGAGACTCGATGACCACGACAAGGCGCGTGTGAAACGGTGGTGTTGATGAGAAGCGTTTACCGTGGGCAGCGCGTGCGGGTACGAAGGGATATATACACACCTGTAGCGCTGCATTGCCGATCCAGGCAGCATTGCATGTGTAGCGCGCGTTGGAAAATGGGCATGTGAGATAAGCTCGACCATTACTAACTGAATTAACACGCGTGGTGTCAGCGCGCACAAGCAATCATGAATAGATCACACTGAATGACCGCAGACAACGACTGTCAAAACGCTGGCAGCAAGCGCAGCCGCCGCAGCGGGCAAGGTCCGTGCGGTCTATCGCTTCAAAGGAAACTGAGCGGCGGATGCACAGCGCATACAAAGGTCAGAGCCGTGTGGAGATAAGAGACGGTGCGGGCGACCGCCACAGCTAACGTACGAGCACGGTTGTTGGCAGAGTAGAAGCTGCGCCCCCCCCCCCCCCCCCCGCCCCAGCACCCTCCCACTCCCTCTCGCGCTGCCTTGGTTGCAAGATACGCCTTTGGTGCCGCAGCACAGTGTCGCCGCGCCTCCCTCCCTCCCATACACCCACGGTCTTTCGCGCGGCGGTCGCGTTTGCTTTCAGCCGGGAGTTCGCTCTCCGTGATAGCGCGCGGCGACGATTTTATCGTCATTGGAATCTATACGGAACCTCACGGCGACGGCGACGGCAGAAATCTGGTTGAAGTGTCCATATAATTGCTACCGCAATAAAAAAGAACTTACGCATTCAAAAATGGCAGTCGTGACATGCAGAGTCAGCGGAAACGTGCACATAGTGTTCTTAATCTTCTTCCTGTGTACGTGTTTTACACGCCTGCCACTGCGTATAATGTTCCGCGTATAGCTAGGAAGACAGAAGACGAAGCGCAGTGAGACGTCATAGTCTTCTGAGACGTGATTAACGTCATAGCTACAGCCACCTCTGTTCACGTGCAGTTAAACCAATCTCAAGGCCTTGTTAATCACCTGACCTTCGAAAAATTAAAATTAATCCGCTACGCATAGAAAAGGTAAAGTGACAAGAAAATTTAGACTGTCGTCGTAAATTTTACACAACGGTACTGGATTAGCAATGAATTTTCTCTCATTCAACGAAAGCAAAGCGCAGCTTTCAACTTTGACACCTCCATTCAATTAAGTCATTGAAGTCTAGCTACCATGTGACGACTTTAAATTTGCTAACATAGAAAAGCGTACTCATGAGTCAGAGGCTCCGAGTTCCGTTTCTCGCTCGTTGTCGAACACGTTCATGATGGATTTCTCTGCCACAAGGTAAATATACGAGCGGCTCCAGCGTTAAACATCGTTCAGCAGCTTAAGGTTGAGCAGCGACGCCATATTGATTGGATGCTAGCCAGCTTTCTCGCCCTCTTGCTTAAGCTTCAGGCTATGACCTTGTCACATCCAGCTGGCTTGACACAAAACCTATGTCGCTTTCCACCCGCGGAATCAGTGCTTTGCTTCGTTTCTCACTTGATGGTTTGTCTTGTGCCAACGTGTATACTTGTTTCTCCCACCGTCAGCCTCGATTCTCTCTCCTCCCATTTCCCGTGCGCCTCCAACTGCTGCGCGGCAGGCAGCTTTCGTGATGCCGAGTTAATCACTGAGTGGCGATGCCTGGAAACTTGGGAAAGGGTTCCGCTCAAGCGAAGCAATCGCTGCCATTCTGCTTGCAGTGCTATACTCTGTCTCAGTAGAATTCCGTGCAGTGTAGTTAAAGGCGTCGCTAGCCTTTCACCGACCAGCAAGAAAGATTATTCGCGCGGATAATGAAGAGCTTTTGCTGAAGGTTTGTCGTGTTGCTTGCTGGGCAAGTTGGTATATGCAGTGCACAAGGAAGCGCACATTTGTGAGATAGGTGCGGGAGGGGAACGCTGTAGATTTGATATTTTATGCTTACACAGGAGCGCACTTTGACAAAAAGATCTAGTCGCACGCAAGAAAGAGAAGAAGAACAGGGAAGAAAGCTCTTCCTTACGTGACCGTGGTGTTCAACGGCTTGTCGCCTACGCTGATGGCATTTTTGCTGAAAGGTTGTCTCAAACAAAAATTGGAGCGTAGTTGGTGTTGCATAATAGGCATATGTCACAGCGCGTTATACACGGGACCGCGAAAACGAGATACAGGGCGTTGACTTCCAACAGCTTTATTGACACGTAACGCACGTACCTATGTCCCATGCTGTACAGTATGAAACACACACACACACACACACACACACACACACACACACACACACACACACACACACACACACACACACACACACACACACACACACACACACACACACACACACACACACACACACACACACACACACACACACACACACACACACACACACACACACACACACACACACACACACACACACACACACACACACACGCACACGCACGCACGCACGCACGCACGCACGCACGCACACACACCACACACACAACACACACACACACACACAACCCACACACACAAACACACACACTGTGTTTCTCAGCTTATACTTGTCGACGTTACGCTTGTGCTGAGCTAATCTTGAGTTGCACGGGGCTAGTGGAGAACAAGCATAATGTAGACTATGACAGGAAACTTATCCTATCATTGCACCAAACGTTGTATATCACTGTTAACCGTAGCGTAATGGGTGCCTATACTACTCACGATTTTTTTTTCTAAATAAGAATGTGCTGCACTGTGAATGCGGGCCCTCATAAAATGAAGTTAGCCCAATCTTCCGCAATGCTGCGTGCTTTTAGTGAGGGGGACGCAGTTCTTCAATCTTCAACTAATGACTTGCTTTCCACCCTCCTTCTATTTCACATCGTAACCATACATTTTGCAGCGCGTGATGCAATGCTATGAAACATATCGTCGTCACGTTTAGTAAGTGGCGCTTTCTGCCTGGGCTATTACCTTCGTATTCATAGGCCGACACTCATTCCCTGCGGCGAAAACACCTGTTCCCGCACCACTAAGCTGAGCGGCGTTCCTACGCCGTCGTTCCCGGATTCAGCCTGACGGCAGGCATTGCCTGCAACGTCGTTCATGAAATATTGCGAATAATGTGGGTTGTGTTCTTTCGCCAGTTGTTTCCCTGTGACCCGAATACTAAAGCGTTACTGTTAAACCACGTAACTAACAATTAAGTGGTTGGTGAAATGCTTTTAATGTTTCTGTAAACTGCTCATGTAAGTGGCAGCAACTGCGCGCTTGAGGAAACACAATGATTATGTTCGCGCATTTTAAATTAAAAAGCGATTTTTTTTACCCGCAACCACTAGCAAAAACGGCGGAAGTTGCGGTAACTTTGCCTTTTATCGTCGACGAATCTGTTAAGCTTTGCCAGCCATCGTTCGATGCTCATTTTGAAAACTTTTGACTTCGATTACCTCACGCACTTGATGAGCAGGAGCCCCGGTTTATCAAGATTTTACGATCAACCAAGCTGGATACTAGAAGTATAGTGAAACATATTTGTTTTCCCCTCATGTTTCGAGGAGCCATACGAATGACATAAACAACGCTCTGCCGACCTTCGCTGCCACGAGCCTGGCCTGCCTTTTCTGTCCACGGCTAGCGGTTCATTAATTTGTGGGCCTCAGCATGGCTGAATAAATCACCTCGGCTTCTGCGAGCTTCACCCATTCGCGCGCGTGCAATATGTATGCTTTTGTTCTTTATGCGATGCGCCACTTCTATGTACAGTGACGCAAGCCGGTTAGAGGAACGTCGTGCGACGTTTGCGATCACTTTATGAAGATACTCCTCGAATAACTTCATTAGGGAAATATGAACTCTTCAACCCCACGCACCTCTTTGTATCGACAACCCGGGAATTCACTGTTTCGTTCACCAGTAATGGGCGTGGCCAACGCGCAGGCGACGGGACTATAGTCTGACGTGTTGCGAAGCCAAGGACGTCCGAATATTAGACCGCGCTTCGCTTTGCTGTTGTATTAAGGGACGCGTGCATTCTGAACGACACCCTGGCTGCCTACTTGTGTACCACGCTTTCCACGCTGCTTCCGCGTGCGACGTAGAGAGAGCAGCGGCGAAGGAGTTTCTGGGAAAGGAGGCTGGTGGGGAGAAGAGAGCGAGATGAAAGTGCTAGCAGAGCGGCCGTCGTATTCTCGCGGGCGCGCTGCGGCGGTGGCGACCGCTGCTTTCCAGCCGAAGTCCGCGGGCCTCTCGCCTCGGAGGCCGGCGGGACGGACGCGCTTATTTCTACCTGATGGCCGCGGCGTGGCAGTTGTCGATGTAGTGCCCCGACCGATCAGGGAAGGCCGAATGACGCCGGGAGTACCCAAAGACATCGACACAGGTGAGCTTGGCTTAAGTTGATTCCTCTCTTCTCTGTTTAAAGAGTCCACGTCAAGTGCGCGGTAAAAATTACCTACTACACAAGTCACCGTTGTTGCGTCCTTGTCCTTTCCTTCACCTAGTGCAGTAGTACCTAAAGCACATGCCTCAATACGAATTCGTTCCGACATTCCGAGCTCGCAGTTGTTGCTGTGCAGATGGTCTTGTCATTGTCTAGTTGTCGCGGTCATTTGCTATTTGTGTGCAGAAGTTTTTCATGATATTAGTAGCCCAGAGGTCAGTGCATATTTATTTTTCATTTTATCCGTGTTCACCTTTCGCTAGCTTCAAAAATTTCCCTCGGTGATGGTTATGTGTAATGGCTTCGTAGTCTGCGAATGTGTCTAGCGTGCTGATTTAATGTTTTACTTAAGTACCATTATTCACGTCACAAGTTCACTGTTGGACAGATGCTGATGACAGTACGGGGAGAACATCTACAAGTGAACGAAAATAATGAATGTGTGTTTCTGAACCGTACACGAAAACAAGCGAAAGAACTATGTCAGCTGATTAAAACTGGGAATACTCTCACTGAGGCTACCTGGCCAGAGAATTGATACCCTTTGGAGATAATAGAAACCTGGACATCCTTGACACTGCAGAGGACACATCATATGACAAGTGCGCGAAAATTCAAAAATTCATGATTCTGAATATGAACAACAAAAAAAAAAAAAGGTTCGAAAATTTGGCGTTCGCTATTTTCGCATATTTGTCTACGACAGCATATAGATGATGATCGCGGTTGCTGGTGCTTCCATGGAGAGGAGGAGAAGGGGAAGGGAGGACTCGTTTTCCTACAGGAAGGAAACAGTGGCACTCAAATACTTTGCTCTTGCAATCATTCTTTTTTCTTTTTTGAGCGAAGCGTTATTTCCAATAAAGAAGGGACACCGTTGTCGGCTAGGAGTCGTAACACTAGATATTTTTGCCTGATAACTTGGATTAAACAAATCGCACCCAGTCTTCGCGCCTCCCCGAATTTTGTCTTAATTAATGAAAAATTAGGCTATGTTCCCTCGACAGAGCTCTATCAAGCTGCATCACCAACGTGATTGGCGGTGTCTTGAGAACTATGTTTAGTAAGGTGGTTGTTTTGGTGAGTTGACACTGCATTTTGAATGTATGTCAGCGCTAAACAGCACGGAACATGATATATGCGTTGTCTTTTCGCGATTGTGGGACAGTGCCTTTGTCTGTTTGTTGGTCTTTCACATTTACTAGTAGCTTGCTTTCCTATTTAGTTTGGGCGTATATATGGAACCCGGCGACCTCGTGCTACTCGCTTGATTCCTATGTTTTTGATTTTTGCTTTTGATATTAAATGAAATATAAATTTAACATAATTTTTCTTCTTTTCTTCTTGTCCTACATCGCCGTTGAATGCTTTTCGTAAATACTATTAACAGAGATTTTTAACGGTCAAATAATGTCAAACCGAAGAACCATCAAGCGACCTAGCGTTTGCGTTTTTCAATATATTTATTACCCTGATGACATAGGCTGTGATTCCGCTTGCCAGACTGCGATAATCGAGAAACTGCGATGACATAATGTGTGTCTCATACCGCGGTTTAACTTGCAAACAGCACTGTGGATTAGGAAACGTCTGTACACACGTCTTCTCTTTCTTTCGTCTCTCTCTCTCTCTCTGCTTTATGGAAGCAGAGAATATTTCTCATTAGATTCAATACTCTAGGCTCTTACCTTTTTTCGAATATTCACTCTAGAGTTGATTCTGAATTTAGCTATTCCCGCATGCGCACAACATAATCGGCCGATAGCAGCTTTATTACAACAGTTACTTTTCTTCTTTTAATATCGTGAATACGCAAAACATTTTTTCATCGAATGTAAAGAAATGTTCTGAAGCAGTTCTGTTGCCTTAGTCCTTAATGTTCCTGTTTCTCCTGTTGTGAGATGTTCCCCTGTTTTTTATAGTAGGTTGCACACACACACACACACACACACACACACACACACACACACACACACACACACACACACACACACACACACACACACACACACACACACACACACACACACACACGCACACACGCACACACGCACACACGCACACGCACACACGCACACACACACACACACACACACACACACACACACACACACACACACACACACACACACACACACACACACACACACAAACGCGCGCGCGCGCGCTTGTGTTTGTGTGTGTGAGAGAGAGAGTGCATATATATTTAGATACGCGTAATGCGGAAGTTGTACCATGGGTTCGGCTCCCACCGGCGGCAGGTTTTCTTGTCGTACACTTTCATTTCCTTTTTTTTTAAATTTCTATTTCAACCACGGCTAACTTCTCCAATGCTCTCCTTGGCTTCATTGTCTGTTGGCTTTATATGGTCATGCTTAACAAATATCGAGCCCCTCGGCTTCCCTTCTGCCTCAATTATTCATAGCGAGGGTCTAGAATCTGGCAGCCTTGACGTCATTAGGAAGCATGTGTTGCCATCGAGCAAAAAAGGATGTTCCACATCAGCCCACCATGGCTTTCAGTGGCGCTGGTTAACACTCCTAGGGCTAGATCTAGCAAACATAAGTACTCAAGTTAGTGGACTGATTAATAGCCATCTCCGTAGCTCAAGTGATAGTGCAACGCACGCGTATTGCGGAGGTTGGGGGTTCGGTGCCCAGCGGCGAAAAGTTATCTTTTCGCCCACTTTCATTTCCCGTTTCTATATTATTTTCTCCATTGCAATTTCTACCACAGCTAATTTCCTTGATGCGCTCTTTGGCTTCATTGTCGGTTGGCTTTGTATGAGCATGAATATATATATATATATATATATATATATATATATATATATATATATATATATATATATATAATTTGTGTGTGTGCGTCTGGTTATCCTTTCCCCACCCATCACTTTTAGTAGCTCCGTCACAGTTTTTGCATTACATCCAGAGCGTGCCTCATGGATTTATGTTGCGTGGATATTTTAACGCGATGGCGTTAAGGGCCCCGTGTCGCAGAAAATCCGGCGTCGGCGTGGATGTCGGCGTTCATGGCGGAGAACATCATCAAGAACCACCCCGACCACGCAGGCCCTCCGTGTGGTGCAAGGCCGTTAGTGAACAAAAATTGAATTTCTCACAGTGAAATCCCTCAGAAACATGGTAAAGTACGACTTAACCACAACCAACAGACATGATGGCGTCGGACTGTTATTTGAATGTACGAGAAAACATGATTCTGTTACGAGGAAACTCAAACACAAACTTCTTTTGCCAGCATTTCTACCATACCAACTCGTACCAGCTCAGGTATGCTAGTTGCGCAAATCTTATCCAGATGGCGCTCGCATCCTCGGCAGGTCAAATTGGGACTTGGCCTGTCTAATGCGTTTTGGACACGCGCGCGCGTCGGGACAATAGCAAACAATTAATAAAATAATAGAATTTGATATAAGACGACTTATATTGCCCCTGAAAAAACGTCTTCCCAGCAATGCATTTCTGGTAAAAAGTGAAGCCGACTTTAAGGGGATCGGTGTAAGCTCGTTCTTTGTAAGCTGGCTTTTCCACGTTCTGTGTTGCAGTGAAACCGACTCAAAGAAAAATGCGATGTGAACGGGTCCCGATAACGCTATCACGCTCCACTCTTAAAGCCGAAGCTTAAGCGTCCTCCAATTTTTTTATACATTGCAGAGCTTCCCGTTTGAAAAGCTAAGACGTTTGGAAGTAAATATATCAGGTCTCGAAGATGAGCTTTTCGTCACAGCAGAGGAAACTTACATTGATTAAAAAAAAAGTTTACGTCGTCGTTCGTGGTGCTCTGTCACGTGAAACACAATTTCCGCAATATGCGTAAGGTAAACATGGCTTATGAGAAGCTGCCACTACTAGCAATTCTCTGAGCCGTTTGACAAGGATGGTCCGCGAAGTCCTAGTTGAAGTTAGGCTGAGACTAGGTTTACATTCAGGCGCCAAAGATAAAATGAAAGTTGAAGGCAGGCAGAAAAAAAAAAGCACTAAATCACAAAGGTAGCTTAACTTTTCGAGAGTAATATATTGCGTCATGCATGTATCACACTACTTTTACTTTACGCACTTCTCCAAATATGAACATCTTTTTCTTGTTGGGAAATAAACACGACTTTATTGCACGGAAGTGCGGCTGAAGTCCTTGTCATCTACCGACGTGATGCGCACCAGTTTTAACGTAAGCGGGTTACACGAGAAAACTGTCTTCCCGTAAATTGTTCACTTAGTAACTTAAACTTTATTTGCAGCTATAAAGCCTCTTTTCTACTGCGTTCTCCAAAGTCCTATTAGGTGAGGCTCATGGAGACAACATTGAGGCAATCACCATTTATGAAAGTCATCAGTGCAGCTATTGTTTCTGCTCATCCTTCGCAACATTCGGATCGCGAGATAGCTCAAGGAAGGGGAAGAGGACTTGCGATGAACATATAACACGAGGCCTTGTTAAATATGCCAACGCAGCAAAAATTACCGGTAGGTCTGACAAGGGAAGTCAAAATAAAGGTCACAGAAAAAGAAGCGATCCTGCTTGTACGCTGCGATATGTTACCTGGGTCGCTTACTTAACGTACTTTGAATGCGTCTAAGGTTAGAAGAACAAGGAATACCGCTGAAACCAACGTTTCGACAAGTCCTCCTGTCGAAACGTTGGCTTCAGCGGCATTCATTGTTCTACCACTGTTAATCACTTCAAGTCTCCAGCTTTCTGTGAACCTATCTCTTGTTTTGGATGCTTTCAGTGCGTGTCTTTCAGAAGACAAGTGAATTTTGCAGCAGCAGAAACCCGATTAAGTCCAGTAGACGTATATACGCCAACTTCACTTCAGGAATTCATAGCTGATGTGACGTACAGAACACCTCCTTGTTAAACAAGGATTCAAGTAAACCTATTATTGTCATTTCGAAATCTTGATATATTCTGGAAGACGTCGATATTTATTTTCTACGTCAAACTTGCGGGCAACTTTTGCTGCACAAGCAAGTTCAACACGGCTTTACGTTATGACGCTCTCCTAGACTCTGCTCTTTGAGAATACGTTTCCTGCAGGGTGCTTTGAAGGATACTAACAACAGTGCTTGGGTATGGACTACCGTAGTGGTGGCATATAGAGGTAAATAAAAAGTTGTTGAAGAGAAAGCACATAAGATGCGCCCATCTTGAGTGATCTTGATATCTAAAGGTTATATTTATTTTGTGCAACATTTTTGTTACAGTAAAGTTATTTTGACGGCTACGTACAGGAATAGCCAGAAAGCTCCAGCTAATCATGTTAACCAAGGCGCTGCTTTAGGCAACCTTACTTCGATTAAGACTCACATTTAGAACACACAGACCGCTTCAGTGTCTCAACACATGCACTTTTGAATTCTGGAAAGCCACCTTTCCCTTGCAGCAGACTTCCAATACATTATATATATATATATATATATATATATATATATATATATATATAGTTCAAAGAATAGAAGCACGTAGGACAAATAACAGGACTTTACTGACGTTTCGTCCGAAAGGTGAGTAAAATTCTGTTATTTTTCTGACGTACTCATATTTGACCTATTTCTGTGCCGGATCCTGTGATGCTATGTTTCACTGATTATATATATATATATATATATATATATATATATATATATATATACCGTATCTTTGTTCTGAGGAGCTTGTTCAGTAATTAAAATTTAACTGAAAGCTCAGGCATTCTATACGCGTGTCGAGAGTGAAGGTTTGAATTTTGATGAATGTTCTCCCTGCTCAGTTCAGTTTGTGGAACTGAAGAAGAAAAAATCTGCCCAAGGGAAATATCATTTCGTCCTGTCTAAGCACAAATATCACATCAGATCCTCCTTTTTGTCCAGCCTAGTTCACAGGCTACCGCAAGAAACACAAGAGCTTTACTTTGACGTCGAGTACGCTATATTATCGTCTATCTCCGCATTATTCTCACACAAGCTCACAAGTTCTTGCATTATAGTAGCAGTTGGTTACTGCACAGAAAACTGACTTCGGTACGCCGAAACCAAATCAGCTCGTGATGGCACGGAGGTTTCAGTAATGACTGGAAGGTGCAGCTCAATATCCCCAGAATATAGGCCACACCGCAATGTAGAGCACAACGTTAGCCCCACTCCGCGAGCCGCCTCCGCCAGTGCTCGTGTTTCCGCACCAAACACTGCGCTGCGAATGAGCCGGCGACCGACATTCTCGGCCGTGTACTTGCCCAACAACAGGTTCTTGTGATGCAGTGGGCTACGACGCGAGGATGTTTGTCGACACGCTCGGCCGCGTTTACCTTACACCCAGACGGAGTTGATAAAGAGGCTGTCGACACCCGAGGCTCGCGACCGAAAGCAAACACCTTTCCCCTGACCGACAGGTGTTCGTCGATCGCATATGCCCGCCACCGGCGTGGGCACGAATTCAGGGGGAGCAACGAGATTGGTAGCAGTGATAATAAGGTTTTTATTATTAGGGTTTTTCAAGAAAAGTGGTGGTGGTGGTGGCGGTGGTGGTTGGTTGTAGCAACAGGCGGGTTTAGCCTGGCGATCAAGGCCGGCAATTGCTCCACCTGAGAGAAGTGGGTAACCTCAAGTTGTGTGATGGTTCTGGCACAGCTAGTTTCTCGTCGCTGCTGGTCCTTGCTGTTTTAGTTTAGTGGTAGGGTTAGTGAAATTTTCGTTTTCATTTTAATTTATTGATTAAAAATTTCATGTCTACATTTATTAAAATGTAGACATGAAATAATACACAGTAAGCGCTTAACTAAAAAAAAAAACAATAAAAGAAATGGTCAAAGTCGAACAAAGTTGCAAAAGTCATTCTGAGGACAGACTCGTGAAATTGAAGATGTCAACTTTGAAACGCAATAAATTTTGCTGCAAAGTAACGCGTACTAAATGGCTTTTGTTAGTCACACCAGGCTATTATATAATAGTCTAGGGTTGCAGAAGCCCGTCTGAGGCACAACCAAGTCTAGCGCTGACGTAAGGTCTGTACATAATATAACATTGTGTACAAGTTAAAAAAAAAAAGAACGTAGTTACGGTACTCACGAGATAGATCACGGAGCGTTAAAATAGAGGTATTCAACACAAGGGCATAGTCGTGGGTACTCGTAATTTCAATGTCCTAAACATCGATCATGCAGCAAGCAAGCAAAGTTCCTCTTAACACACTCAATTTTTCTTGTAGTAGTCAAACTAAGGCTATTCCAAACAACAAAGTAAAATTCTAACCGAGACTGATGAAATAGACCGAAAGGACAACAGGTCTAAAATTTGAAAAGTCCTTGTCATTCCCGAGATTATGCCTAGGTTTGTGTACGGTGTATTCACAACATTTGCTAGATGGAAGGTCAGCCGAGAATCAAACATAGCACCTAAATCACGCTTAGAGTCTGCTCCATAGAGAGGTAAGGTCATTTAACATATAGGCATGTTGTGTAGTCTTTACCTTTCGGCTAAAAGAAACAACTGTCTTACAGAATTAACAATGGTCGGGGATGTTGTTAATAATAATAATAATAATAATAATAATAATAATAATAATAATAATAATAATAATAATAATAATAATAATAATAATAATAATAATAATAATAATAATAATAATAATAATAATAATAATAATAATAATAAATCAATCAATCATGTTTATTTAACGTGCCCAGGAACAACCCTAAGGTCTGAGTGCTGGCGCACGCATACATTACAAAGCAAAAACAAGACACTCAGGGAAAATCATTAAAAAATAAATGAATAAAAATAAAAATTCTGAAAAGAAGAGAGTACGGACAACAAAGCGCAAAGTAAATACAAAAGAAAAAGGAGGAGAAGGGCGCTTGAACAATACATGAAATTATAATACAAGGCAAAGCTCGGAAAAGAACGATGACAAGGAATTATGAAAGATATCAAGTTCACGAAAGTAAGCGTTATAAAGATTCTGTATTCTGTGGACAGTTGAGTGTTCGTGATGACAGGCAGGAACATGGAAAGGTCTATGTTCTCTGGTGATCTTGCGTGGGATGCGGAACATGACACAGCTGAGAAGTTCGGGACATGTGAGGTTACCATGAAGGAGTTTAAAGAGAAACAGAAGGTCAGCGCGATTACGTCGGTCGCGAAGTGAAGGCAATGACAACAATCCAACAGTGCTAGTACAGGGTGCAATGTCCTGGTTTGCAAAGCGGTGATTATATATGCTTAGAAACGTTTTCTGGACACGATCTATAATGTCACTGTTGGATTTAGAAGAGCCATTCCAGACGACCGACGCATATTCAAGTTGAGGAAGACAAATGGTTGTGTATAATTTGCGGAACGGTGTAGGAGACTTGAATTCTCTCGATAGTCTGCATACAGAACCAAGAGAGCGCATACCCCGCATTGCAACACGCTTAGTGTGAGCCGAAAAGTGTAAGGTTGCATCAAAAAGTACACCAAGATCATTGATCTCGCAGACCTTACACAACGGCACAGAATCTATAGAATAAGAAAAAGAAATACTTGCTGTTTTGCGTGTGAAAGTCATGACTTTGGTCTTAGCAGCATTCAAGGTAAGGTTATTATCCTTGCACCATTTAGAAAAGGAAAACAGGTCAGACTGCAGGGCGCGACAGTCATCAACAGTGTGAATTTTCTTTAAAATCTTGATGTCATCGGCATATAGGAGGAAAGAAGAGTTCCGAATAACAGAAAGAACGTCATTAATAAAAATTAAAAAAAGGAGTGGTCCTAATACTGACCCTTGAGGGACGCCGCTAGTTGCCAAGTAAGAAGAAGATGTTTGGCCATTGACGTTAATATAACACGATCTATCAAGAAGATAACTGCGCAAGAGATTCACAACTGACGAGTCAACATCAAAGTGCGTAAGCTTGAGCAGAAGCAGCGAGTGGCTGACTACATCAAAAGCCTTGCTGAGATCACAGTAAATGGTGTCAACTTGCCCCCTTTGAAGTACCGGCGTGGAGATCTGTGTCATGAAACTTGCGAGATTTGTGATAGTGGAGCAGCCGGTGAGAAATCCATGCTGATTCGGAATGAGCGAGTTCTTCACAGTAAAAGACAATATGTTGTGAAGAGCAAGCTCAAAAATCTTGGACGTAGCACAGAGAAGAGAAATTGGGCGATAATTCGACACATCTGATTTACATCCAGACTTAAATACAGGAAAAACACGAGCAGTTTTCCACATGTGAGGGAAAGTGGAAGTAGTCAAAGAGTTATTAAATATAGATGTCAATACTGGAGCAAATATACTGCCGTAAGCTTTTAGAATTGCGGAGGGGATGCCGTCAGGGCCGGAGGATAGGGAAGGCTTCAAGCGCTTAAGGCATTCGTGGACAAGCTCTTCATCAAACAACACCGCACTAGATGTAGGAACCGTCGTGTGCTGCTGACTGACACCAGCGTTGAAACCTGCATCTTTATATAAGGAAGAGAAATGGGCTGCAAAACAATCCGCGACTGCTTGGACTTCTGCTCCTCTAGAGTAAAGTAAGCGAAAACCCTCTCCATGTTTATTGGAACGCTTACGTATATAATTCCAAAATTCTGCCGGCCGGTCGGAGGCGCTTTTTTCCAAGAATGCCATATATGAATCTTGATCCCGCTTATAGAGACGTTTACAGAGAGCCCGAAAAAAGCGGAATTCTTCTCTGTACTCATTAGGCAACGGAATTCTGGATTTTCGGTGTGCGCGATCTTTATGCTTTAGGGCAATTATGAGTTCAGACGAAAACCAATGGGGATATCTAGAGCGTCTAGGCCTGTACTGGGGAATGTATTTGCGCATACTGCTCAAAACAAGCTCTGTAAACTGATCTACTTGGTCATTAACATTGCTTTTGTCGGTAACCAGTGACCAGTCGGTGGTGGACAAGGAATTATATAAACCAAGATAATCACCACGCTTGAAAGCAAAGCGTGGGGATTCATTTACGCCCCTGGAGGAGCTCTGCCTCAGTGCTGACACAGAGGCAGATATCTTTAGTGGCGGATGAAACTTATCGGTACGCACAAGGAAAATTTCGGAACGAGAGACATCTAAAACCTGAGCATTCGAGATGCAAAGATCTAAGACGTTGCCACAGGAATTGGCGACTAAGTTATGCTGTTGAAGGGAACAGAAAGACAGAAAGTCCAACAACAGGCTGCATTTCTTCTCTGTGTAATGATTGTAATGAGAATATCTAAGTGTGTTCCAATCAATACCTGGTGTATTAAAATCACCAAGAAGAATTACTTTGTGCTTACTATGGGAGGTTATTACACTTTCAATGGAAGAGATGACCTCATCATACAAAACAGGGGAAATATTCGGCTGTACATAGAACGATCCAATCAACAATTTTTCACATCGGGCTAAGCTGACTTCTAGCCATATCGACTCCCGTACACTTTCTATATCGATGCGCCGTACACATCTCAGTGAATTGTCAACTGCAATTAGCACGCCACCACCTTTTTGTTGAGATCCACTGAAGTCCCGATCACTAATAATAATAATAATAATAATAATAATAATAATAATAATAATAATAATAATAATAATAATAATAATAATAATAATAATAATAATAATAATAATAATAATAATAATAATAATAATAATATGGTAGCAATAACAACACTTTATATTAGTAAAGAGAATGGCTTTAGAGTACGTGATTTCTGTAGAGTGTGCTGGGTTGGTCTTCGTGATGCTGTGCGTTTGTTACTTTTGCCTTCAGTACGCCTTGCTTAGGAAAGTGCGTCTACCGTCCACGCGGATTTTCGAAAACACATCTTTCACTGGCCATGCACGTCACCGTTACATTACCGGTCACATCTGTCGCTGAGTGACCGTTCCCATAGTCCTGCTGGGCATCGTCTTGCGAGAACGCAGTATCCTCTGTCTTTTTTTCTTTCTATTTATTTTTTCTTCAACCGCAGCGCAGGGCAAGCCGCACGCTCTACTGGTTGACCTCCCTGACTTTCCTCTTTTTGCTATCTCTGTATCTGTAGTCTGTGGTATGCGCGCTTGAGATCAGGCTGGATTGAAGTAAAAAGCAGAGAGCACAAAAATTCGGCGAATTATTTAACTTCAACAGCATGGTGACAACAGCTTAGCGGCGGTGCTCTTGAAATATGCGGCATGTCGGTTTC
Source organism: Dermacentor silvarum (assembly GCF_013339745.2). Taxonomy (NCBI): domain Eukaryota; kingdom Metazoa; phylum Arthropoda; class Arachnida; order Ixodida; family Ixodidae; genus Dermacentor; species Dermacentor silvarum. Next base: position 9,185,224 of record NC_051161.1, read on the forward strand.
CATAGCCCCATATCTCCTCCCCCCTTCCTGTCAGGAACCACGCATTGAGCTTGAGCAAGGCTTTGTTTCTGTGATAAAAATAGAAAGAACTACGCTAAAAAATTAGGCTTACTTCACAGTTCTTATTTAAGCTCTATGTTTATGGGAGCACTGCAAGCGTTTCCCGAAGCATTCCACAGCTGAAGAATGCAAAAGAAACTTGGGCGTGCAAATGTTAGTCTTAGTTTAGTTTATTATCCTGAGTCACGCTTGCTTTCTTTCTGACATTCTTTGCGGCTCTTCGGTCAAGCACTTTGTTTGTTGCATGTGGCGAGGTGGTCTGCTGGATATCGTCCCTGGCGAGGCAGTCATGAGCTTGGTCGAACAGACGCTGGCATGGCTTAGGAGGTTCGGGTGCAAGCCGCACATTGCAGCCGTTTACGCAGTCTCAAAGTGTGTCTGTAGCGAAGCGAACGTCATTCATTTTGCACCCGCTGTAGCAGAAAGGCTGGGTTTATTCCCCACTGAGGACCAGATTTTCCTAACGGCATCGCAATACGGCTGGTCGTTATGAAGCACTAGGGTGATGCACATCAAGAGATATGCACAAACCAAGCTTTAATTTTCGCTCTTTCTGTTTCGTAGAAGCAGGCAAGAAAGAAGTGTCGAAACGATTACGCAACATTACTGATTTATTTATTTAAATTACTTTTTTTTTCAAATAGTGCGAAACCCCACGCTAGGGGTCACAGCAGAATGATACAGATCATGTATCAGAAGACAAGAACAGAATATATGAAAACTGAACAATATCAACGCAAGCAATGTTGCTATGCGCTTGGGTTCAGAATATATGACAGAATATATTTTAGAGAATACATGAAAACAAAGCAATATGAACGCAAACAATGTAGCTATACACCTGGGCTCAGTCATTGAAACCTAAATAAAATGAAATAATTTGCATAGGAATGAACCACCAACGATGATCCCGGAATGGACCCAATTGATCTCGCTCTCCCACATTGGGGTTAAGGTCGTTCCATTAAATTACTGCGCGCGGAAAGAAAGGAACACTGAAAACATTGCTTCTGTATTTGAATGACACTAAACTAAGGCAGCGACGCTGCCTGGTCGCATAACCCTACGAAAACGACGCATTCAGAAGTTCGGCAGCTTAGCTGACCCGTTGCTATTTAAACATTAAACTTAGGCAACTTATTCTATTCCTTTCAGATATTTGTTTAAAGCCAGCTTTTGTAAGTAAAAGTCCTTTCATGGCTATTAAGTTAATATTTTTGTCGGTAGCTTTACTTTAAAGCTTAGACATTTCTTGAGCATGACATCGCTGTTTCATTTCTGACCGCGGTGGTTATTTTCCGATCAAAGCGGAGTAAAAAGCTCCCAGTAGGGCTTTGATGCAGGCTTAACAAACCTGGATTGTCCGACTTTAGAGCGCTTCATATAATGTTTATTATAGCAGCTGTTGTTTCTTAGGTACGCTATATACCTCACCTGTTATCTACTAACAGTTAATAAACGATTAGTCATGTATATATTATGCATCGTTCCGCCCAGCGTACAATTAGTTTACAGAATCTCGTCTGTTGGGACGGGGCCTGAAATAGTCGCGGAGTAGTCTGAAAATATTTACGTATTGCACCTTAATTTTTTAATACGTCCTTACAGCTTACACACTTCACAGAATTCACTTGTTAGATTCAACGTCTCTAAACTTGGTTATGAGGCAAGAATGTTTACCACCTGAGGTTCTTTAACGTCCGCCCAAAGCGCGGTACGCCATTCTTCGCAGATATTGCGTCAATGCACATACTGCGTCCTGTGCAAGGCCTTTGTACAATTGCCGGCAAAGTGTCGGCGATGTTTTCGTAGATGTTATCACGCATCTGTCCAGAGGTACTTAAAATGTACACGGTGAAATCACGGATATTCGTGCCAGAGAGCCCGCCACCCATTCCTGAATGTTGGCGAAGCGTTACCTAGGAAGAAAACCGAAGCAGCTGTTGTTCGAGCTCGTTTCCTTTTCACGAGGCACTTTTCTGCAACTGTCGACAAGCACCGCTCGCGATTCTTCGTCTTTCTTTGCCTCTGCTTCATTTCGTGCTGAGAGAGAGAGAGGGAGGGAGAGAGAGATATTTGTAGGAGAAAGAGAAAAGAAGCGGTTCCCTTACCGGCAGTGAGCGGGCACTGGCATAGCTATAGGAACTTAGCAAGGAATACAAAAAAGGAGGATAATTTAATACAAACAGGATAGTCCTCGGACAGTGTCACTGATAGGAATACGTGCGGGATGCCTAGGAGTTCGGCCAATCTTAGAAAGACCATAAGTATGCAATGTACTATATACGGCAAGCTTATTAAATTCTATTTAAAAAAAAATCACAGGGGCTGCTGCGGCCTTCTTATTCTTGGATGGGAAACAGCCGCAACCCGTGACCCGATGAAGTTGAAGTCGACAATTCCGAAGATGGCTCAGCCCTAACCACTCAGACTTTTTTGCACTAGCGCTCGAATATTGACTGAAAGACAGATTGATTGAAAACACAGTTTACTCCAACTTTTGCATAAGTATGTTGCTTTGCTGTCTGTAAGATTGTGAAAGAGAAAGGGGGGGGGGGGGGTTGTTGACAGTTGACTGTCCTCGTCCACTGTCAACGACCCTTCAGTGGTGGCACTGCTAGAGGCGTTGGTGTTGTCTCTGGGACTGAGTTTTCTTTGCTCGTGACGTTATACATCAAAAGCAAAGTGATAATATAAAAGCGAACGGTGAACGCGAAAGGCCGCACAAAAACTGGTCAAATCGCTTTTCACAACTATCATTAAAATATAAAGGAAAATGAAGGAAGACGTGGACGAACGTGGCGAAGCCGTTACGCACGGAAATTACGAGGAAGTAGCCGCTCCTGACCTGACCAGTTTTCAGAATTGGATGTGTTCCAAAAACCCGAGTGATCGTATCGCGTTTCCTCTTGATTACCGGAATAGGCCTCCACATAATACAAAATATTTTTTGCCCAGAGGGGAGTATTGAAGTTCCGTCTAGATTAGCCCTACAGGATGGCAAAAGCGCTCGCTGAAGCGCTTTGAAAAATTTAAGTCGAAGCTTAATCAAAGTCTTTCCCTCAATGTCATAGAACACTGCTTAGAGGAGCTATCGGACAAACCCCGTTGATTGGGAATAACGAAAATGACAGCATACACGGCGCGAAGTGTTGTTATCAAGCAAATGATTCCTTAAACAAGACGGAACAAGGCATAAAGAAGACGGAATATAAGACGGAATTTTTCTTTCATTGATCGCCCCTCTAATCGTGTTTGGACTCGCGTAGCATGCGGGTGTTCACGGTACCCAGTCGACAAAGGCAATTGACACGCATTGAAGGCTCGTTGCGCCGCGTCGATGCTTTGCGAGACTTCGTGCATCACAAGTAGATTTAAGTCTTTACAAAGCAATATTAATATGCAGCGGATGGCGCCTGTGGCATTCACAAGGGCGTAGAGGAAGCAGAAAAAAAAAGAATGAAATAATACAGATCATAGTTATACGCGGTGAGAGACGCCGTCTCTGCTTGGAGATAAAGCCACGTTTGTACAATTTGCTCCTACGTTTGCTCTACGGAATAGCAGCTTTGTGAGAACTCACCCCGCACGTAATAACGCCGCAACACTAACTGCATTTAAAGCACCAGGCATTCCATTCTTGCTCATTTACCAGTTTCAAGGCCGACTTCGCAGTTCAGACTTACGGCGTTGTTACTTACATTAAGAAGGGCGTTAGACATGTCGTGATTGCCGCAACATTTACAGAAATTTAATACGCAGATGTTCGCTCTCTGTAGGTGCAACTATAGCGTACGTCCAGTGTCAACTGATCATAAACGCACATTCTTGTACGCCTAAGCCACACGCCTACTACAAAATGCCGCGCCTTGCTGAACATGGGAAATGTACGAAGACTAGCTCAGCTCAGCTCCGTGTGCCGAATCGAGAGCTACCGCCTGCAGCGGCGCGTATCTGCAGGCGAAACACGCGCTAGCCGACGAACAGACGAAGCTCGGCTTTCCTTTCACAGCGATCGCTCGCAGGCGCGCGGTTCTGTTTCTGGACGGCCTGGCAGATGCGACGTGAGTACCGCTGCAACACGGCTCCTCTTTCACCGATCTATTTCGGTTCTGTTTCACCTTTCAGAAAAGGCTTCAAATATAGGGCTTGGTAGGAGGTGGTCATGCTAGATTTGTGCTGCGTTTGCCGTGAAGTCGGACCTGGCCAACATGCACCTTAAACAGGAACTACCTAGTTCAGTTTAGTATAATACTCAAGCACTGGTTTACGTGTTTGTTTCTAGCTTCCCACAGATATTCAAGAAGTCTCATTAAGATGTGTATGTACGTGTATGCGCCATTCGCGCTTTAGTCCAACCACTGTTTATACGCCATTTATCACCCCACAGTAACCCACAAATGTCTCTGCGATGTGCGAATTAGGTCCTAGTGTCAAAGTCCAAGACAGACATCTGGTAGACGTCACAGACGGGTACGTTCTTGCCAAAGAAATCCAGGGCATCTAGAGTAAGTTGGTTTGACTTAAGAAAGAGATGACCTATAGATTTTATCACATTACCTCTGATGCGTGTTGTAACAACTTGACTTATGGACCTTTTTCAGTCTACACATGAATCCTCCAAGAGGCGTTATTTTTCAATTTTCCTATTACAGAATTACATTTTTTGTTTTATTCAAATTATAATCAAAATTAATATATCTGCAGCTCATACATGTGCATCTTTGTTTTATTTTCGGTTGCAATTTATATTCAAGACTTTTGTTCAATATTTCACTTGCGCCTGGTGGGAGGTCTAGAAGAATGATTACACGGCACTTCCTCGTGCGCGCGCCTGTGCGCGCGCGATTTATCTGTTGCTGCTGTGTGCGCGTTCTCCCTGTTGCATCTGCCACACCGCGTCTGCTGCGAATAGATAGATAAAAAAGAACTTCATTGATGTCCTGAAGGAATACGCCCCCGTTTTATAGGGGGAGGATCGCGGGACACTCCCACGTAGGGACGGGGAGGCCTAGCCTCTTCGCCGCGTCGTGGGCCTTCTGGACAGCCTGGAGTTGTTGTTGTAGGACCGGGCTCTTCATCATGGAATCAAATTCTTCTTCATAGAAGTCGTGATGCTTTCCCTGTAAAGAGGGGCACCTCCAGAGCATGTGTCTGAAATCACTGCGATCGTTACAACCTGGACAATGTGCTGAAATGTCTGAGTAGTGACTGTAAATGGAGAGGCTGGGGTATGTCCTCGTCTGAAGCATGCGAAGAGAGATTGCCTGTGGCCGAGACAACTTTTCGTGTGGGACTGGGAAGGACCTACGGCCCATTTGATAGTGTTTCGTGACCTCGTTGGAAGTAGTCAAAATGTCCCTAAAATGAAGGCTGGGGGCTGGTTCCTCCGCCTGAGCCGCGCAAGTCCCGGCGCGTCAAGTGAGACCTCGCGCCTGGGAGTGGGCTAGCTCGTTGACATTGGAAAGGCCCCCGACCCTCGAGCCATCTGCTGCGAACGTAAAATTAAATATAGCAAACACGGTGCAGTTCAGCCCCTGATATGCCGGACAGTCACGCATGTGCGGGACATTCGCAGCACACCACCGATGCAACGCAAATCTTACATGTCTGCCTGACCAGGATATATATATAGTACGTTTCAAATATCCAGGTGTTACAAATACGCAACATTTCGGCAACATTATTTAGATGGCCTTTTTTCGATTGTGGGAAGGCTGATTTTTAGAAAAATGGATAAAACAGAACGTACCATAAATATGTCTTATAGGTCCAACCAAGAACATCTAGTGGATTTTGATGGAACGTTTTTGATTTGCTGGTCAAGCGTCTGAATGAGTAGGTTGCGAGGCGGGCAGCTGTGCTTTCATCTCAAGGGAGAGAAAGGCCACAGGAAATGCAGGGAGGTTAACCAGGTATTATCTCCGGTGGCTACCCTGTACCTGGGGATGGTGAAAGGGGTGCGATAGATGAGAGAAAAGGAATACTAAAAGAAAAGAAAACAAACTTCTCCTTAAAGGGAGGGTCTTTTTTTGAAGACACAGGCGTCCTTCACTTTAGGCCCTGAATTTCGCTCTTGTTCCAACAGTGTAGTCAAATTCGTGAGGCAGCAGCTCCAAAGAGCCCTGAAACGAAGGACCGATTCCTTGTAGACCGTTTGTCCTCCCCTACTCGACTATTCTGCTACATGTGCACGCATCACGGGGTCACATTAAGAGCCCTTGCAACTTTTTTTTCTTTGTTCAATTCGTTCTCTAGTTCAACGGAGCGCCGATCGTGCCGAACACCAGGAACAGAAACACGCTACACCCAGTTTCAGTTCAGAATAAATCACAGGGACAAAGAGATTTGGAAGCCAGCAGCAGAAAAAAAAAAAAAAAAAAAACGCAAGCGGCAGGTGCGAAGGAAGATCGATGCACGTGAAAGTGGACTCACTTTTATAAGTTTTCAGGGTTAAATGTTGCAGTAAAAGAAGTGTAGTAAATGAGATAACCAGAACAGGCGACGGAATGTTTGAGCCATATGCTTGAAAAAAAAAAAGCAATACCAAAAAACAAAACAAAACAACAACAACAATGAACGCGTGGCAAACGACAAAAACAGAAAACTTCCCCTAATGTTATTTTACAAAATCAAGTTAAAAAAAAAACTCTTTCTAGGCGTCAATAAACTAGGGGTCTTAGCGGGTTTAACAACACTCAATCAACAATTGTGAGCGAGTGTACCAAATTTTGTTCCTTTGTCACGCACCGTTGATTGCGATTTATTGATTTATTTTTACACCTTTTAGATCAATTACACCTTTTATATCAAAGTTCAAGTACAATTGCTGCTCATTCTTGACGGCTACCACAGCATGGACTGACGAGGATAACAAAAAGAGGAAGAAGAAAAAAAGAAAAACTCGATCTCAATATTGCTGGGCATTTGGCCATCGAAAACAACCCAGCGTAAAGTCATTGAACGCATTGTAAAAATTTTTTTTCGACGACAAAGGAATCCTTCACGAGTACTAGATGCCACACGGAATAAATACTAAGTAACCACAATGTAACCACAACACGCTTCCGTTTTTTATACTTTTGTGCGTTTGTACATGATGCGTGTCATACTCTATTTTTTCTTTGTATTCTGTGATGAAGCTTGCTTTAAACTATCGTATCTCTGTGTGTGCATTATTTCATCAGTGTGGCTTCTCATCTGTTCACCTGCCCAACGCCGACTGCATCGCGGCCCCGTGTATGTGAAACTCCACATACGCGTATATGTAGAAACTGGGTGTGATGCAACCTGTCCTCGTCTTTTATCTCTGTATGTTTGTGTATAAGACTTTATGCTGCAGATTTTTTACCCTAACATGTTGGTTCTACAAAAAATATTTTTTTAAATGATTATTATTGTTGTTACCACTACGGGAAAAGGAGTAGCTGTCACTATTATAGGTTGACTGCCACCTCTTAATTTTATATTCATTTCAATAATAAAATTAAATGTGATTCGCGGACACAGAGCACTGCGCACGCGAGCTGGTGTTCACGCGAACAACATAGCCTGTTATCAGGGACAACGAATTATTGATTAACGCTTACTTTGCGTGCTAGCATACAAGTTGGCTGGAGTAAGCGCGTTGAGCGCTTGGCTGTTCTCCGTTTTGGTTGCCAAGCACGAGGCTACACGTGCTCGAATTTCCTTCTCTCTTTTGTGAATGAACTTCAAAACAGAATGAAGATTTTAAGGCAGTGATAGCTTCTAACGCGCTCATTTTTCATTACTTGATCAGTTGGTGGTTGGAAATATCGTAGCCTCATGCTGTCTGGTGGTTTTCTAGTCTGGTGGTCGCCGACTGCGTTTCACGAATGTTCCTCCACTTTGTGGGTTTGGCAGAACTCATTTTGTAAAGACACCACGACCTTAGAGTTGTCTTTATCTTGTCTTTCCAGAATGTCGTTCACTGTAATACATCGGCAAAGACAACAACCCTGTTTATTTTTCTGAAAAGTCGACTGACACGCCTCAAAACACTTACGTTTCTCCCTCGGAATTACATCCTGACTCTTGTACAATCTCAGAGTTGTCTTTGAGGATATACTTGTGGTCTGGCGAAATCTCAACCAACTTTCACTATGACAACATTCCAGTGGTTGTTCTGGTCTCATCCTCTTCCTCCAGCAAGGTCACAGGAGAAAATTGCGTCTGAACCACGAATGTGGCCGTCGTGGCCCAGAGGGCCCCGAAAACAATCAATTTCATCCGCATTCTTCACTAAATCATCCTGCAGACTTTTTGGGGATCAGCGGGTTGCAGAAACGCTGCAGCGACAACAGAAAGCGCACTGAAATAACATTGCAAGAAAAAAACGTACTGCTAAGAGAGCAATCATACGAAGCTTAATCCCCAGCTAGGATTTTAGGGATTTTGTCTAGGCGGCCTGTCATCAATAAAGGTTGAGGCTGCGCGTCACGGCCCCATTTTCGTAATCGGTATGCCTCTTGTTTCTTGCAGAACTCCAAAGGGTTCCAGACAGCAGTGCGAGATGACAAAGAGCAGCCTAGGAGGCCAGTGCGACAGGCACTTCACCGAGAGTCCTCCAATTCGATGACCATGGAGACCAACCGCACGGCTTGCAGCCCTGCAAAGTACAGGGTCAGCAGTATCGTCTGGGTGGCCGGCATCCAGTGCAGCCTCGCAGTGGTAGCTCTCCTCGGGAACCTTCTGGTCATCGTGTCCGTGTGCCGGTGCGCCCGCCTTCGCACGATCACCAACTACTTCGTGCTGAGTCTCGCCTGCGCGGACCTACTGGTCGCACTCAACGTACCATTCTACGATGCTTTCTACTTTTTCGAGGATCTGTCGTGCCACCGGAGGCTTTGCATGTTCCGCTACTGGTTCGCTACGTACTCGACCGCCTGTTCCTCCTTCAGTCATCTGGGCGTCGCCGTTGACCGGTACGTGTCCGTGGTGCACGGTATATCGTACCACCGCCTCATGCGATACCGGCTCGCCACTGGCTACATTGTCTGCGTGTGGATCTCGTGCCTGTTGTACAGCCTCTTGCCGTACATGGGCATCGGTGACAACAAGGACTACCCGTTTGCCCTGGACGTCGTTCATGTCGTGTGCGATCTGACTTACGTCTACACCCGCATCTACATCCTTGTGACTGTGGGCATCTCGACGGTCGGCACGACCCTGACTCTGGTGTTGTACTTCTTCGTGTTTCGTGCCTCGTGGAAACACTTGAAAGCGGTCGCGTCCACCAGCGACGTTCACCAACGAGTGAGACAGGAGGCCCGCACCGCGTGCACCATGGCGCTGGTGTTGGCTGTGTGCATACTGGGAGTCCTTCCCTACTCCGTCATCGTCCTCATCCCTTTCTTCACCGACGTGAGCACCAGCCTGCAGGTCCACGTAAAGCCATACGTGATCTGTCTGTTTTTCGGCAAGTCATCTCTGAACCCCGTCATATATGGATGGAAGGCTAAGGACTTGAGGGCCGCATTCCGCGACATTTTGTGCCCACGAAAATCGAACTGGTGCGAGACCAACGTGAGCGCAACCTTCGCGTGACGAGTTGTTGAAGTCGTTTTTGCAAAGGAACGAGGAAGGTCACAAGGACAGTGTTCTTTTTCAGTGATCTGAAGCCCTTCATGTGGATATAGTGTCGTTTTGAGTACAGCCCTGTAAAAACGCACTCATGCACGATATGAAAGAGAACACCAAATTTGCATTCATCGATGAAAAAAAGGTCTTACCAGCCAAACTGGGTTACTGTCGACTGGCAAGACAATAGAAACTGGCTTGTGTTGCAGTTTGTAAGGTTTGAACTGATTACAAATGGCAATGGTAATGGAGCGATAATGTAATTAGATTCGTAAATTCTAGTTAAGTACATTTGGATTATACTCATCCGATGAAAGTTCGAATATCACGTGTGAACATTTACAGATAACATTTCTCTATTGATCCGAGAACATCATAGATCACTTCTCTATTCGACGAAGATGTAAAACCTATTTTTTTTTGCAAACAGTGGGTTTACCGCGTCATATTGCACATCACGTACCGTACAGTAAGACACTGTGACCCATTAAAACCTGCAAACGACGGCCATAGTCACGTAAAGCGAATGGTTACATAACATCATCATTGAGATCTGAGTCATCTACTATAGAGCCTCAATGGAGAAGAAACGAGATTAAAGGAACGATCTCACTCCATTAAAACCTGTAGTGTTTTACTTGCAACCGTATCGTTTGTCGATTGTACCTTGGACCAAAATAAAGTACGTCTATTTATTAACTGCTCAAAAGCGGTTCAGTGCTTTTTCTGAGTGCTCAAGAGAAAAAGATAGCCTTATTCAAGTAAAAAGTACCGTCATGCATGCCTGAGGAACTCCCGCGATCGCTCCAAACCAACTGTGCCCCGCGAACGTAACTTGGCTGGATAGACAAGTGGTTGTGAATGCCTGAGCAGAGACGAGGCCAGGAGTACGTAAAAAAATTCGTCGACCCTTCCACTCCGTGAAGATGGTTAACCAGCGAAGCTGAAACGTGCGGCCTCGGTGCTTATCATTGGGTTAATCCCGAGGGTTCATTAAAGTATTTCTCAATTATGAGGTTACATACACGTTCGGCTGCGACGGAGAGAATGACGTCCCTGACGATATGCCCGCAGTCCGTCGTTGTCGCTTGCGTTCGATGTCTCGAGTTTGCTCGGCGGCGTGGTTAGCAGCATTCACCCGCCATTGCCACTTGCGATTCCTTGAAATTAAATTGCTTCAAAATTAAATCTGTCCGTTACGTAAGACAATCAATGGCTCATACCCCCTTAAGCAATGGCTCACATCCCCGTAAACGCGGCCTCCCCAATACGACGACAGAAGTGAAATTCTACGTTCGAGTGATGAGCGGCAATGCAGCCAGCTGTGGAAGCCGACGACGACGACAAACGCGGGAGCAGTGGCACGAGCGCGTGCCGAGCACGAGCCAACGAGCCAGCTGCGGAAGAAGACGACGACGCTCAAGCCAATGCTGCTGATGATAGTTTTCTGTGGACGGGCGATTTCGCCTAGCCATATATAAATCTTCGCTTTAAAAAGTTTTAGTGAATAATATCAGCAAGTAAAAAATTGGGAGGACGCTTAAGCTTCGTATTTAAGAGTGGAACGCGATAGCATTCAAAGATCCCTGACTGCTTCTCACGCTTCCCGACTACTGCAGCTTAAGCAACCGGGCGGCGAACGCTTTGCACGAAGGCGAGCTTTCTAGTGGAAACGCGGCCTCTTGCGTGAGGCGATCCCGGAGGTATTGCACAGCCGCACCGAAAAATTGCATAATTTTCAGGTTTGCGTTTTTGTTTCGTACTTTTAATACTTCAGTCTGAGAAGATTTAACATAAAAGGCATGCGCTGTGGTGTTTTGTTTCATGACATTTGTTTGTGGATTGTCATTCTCAAAATTCCCAGGAATAGCTTTACCAAGAATGCAAGACATCACAACATTAATAATAGAATGGTGTGGCATGCCTAAATATATTTGGAGGGCCTGCGTGGTTGGGGATGATTCCCTCCGCGGGCGCCTATGCCGACGCCGACACCGACGCCGGATTTTTTGCGACACGGGGCCTTTAACGCTGTCGCGTTAAAATACAATTAGTTAAACAATGCACGACAAGAGAAATAAATCCCTAGTTTCTTATGCGGGAATCTATTACCGGAGCTACACGAGACGTTACACCAAAGTGGCGGAGTTCGACCGGCGCCGTCAAAGAGTAGACCCGCGATGAACACGAGCCTCATGCCCAAAGCTGCGAACGCTGCTGCCATTTCCAGAAAAATACTAAGAACTTCCAATTGAATGCCGACAATGCCAGCAACGCCAACATGAAGAGTACATACAAGAATACGTCATACGCAATCGCTTGTCTGTCCAGTTTAGGGAAAGTGCCCTCAGTTTTGGATGTTTGCTTCGAGAGGTGTTGACGTTGCAAGCCGTGTCTTGGGCCACATGAAGAGATGCCGGCTGTTACGTTCGGCGACCAGCGGGGGCAGCGAACTTTGAGTATCTCCTGATTGTCTGTGACGAATCGCTTCGGGAAACTGAAAAACGTCCCACGGAAAAGATCAGCGGCGAGACCATGCCTAGACACGTTTAGGAGAATACGTGGTTACTAACTGTCACCCGGACGCCGACCACGACGCTGGGAGCAAGAAACTCTTGGAAAAGGGCCGCTTCTACGACGCTTTCTCACGGCCGCTCGACAGACCCGCTAGCCGCCAAGGCCGTTCTCCAGACAAACCCGTCGATGGCTGGCCCATCCCGGGAACCCAGACGCGCCTGATTAAGTCAAGCGCGAAGGTGCCTGTCTACGAGCGTCCCCTCCTTTCTGCGGGGCAGTGAGCAGTGTGTGCCCGAGGTCACTTCTCCGAAGGGGTTCAGGGAACAAAGGACGCCGGTGGATTATGCGCAACCTCGCCCTGAAGGCGGACCCTTCGGTGACTCTCGATGCTCCGATTGGAGGAAGGTGGGACCGCAGCTTGGCCAGAGGGCTTTTAAGCGGGCTTTTGCGGCTCATCGAGTGCTCTCCCATCTGCCCTGCGATGTAGCAGGTGCTCTTGCTCTTCCATCAACTCCATCATGTAGCTCATGCTACGAGAACAATGTAAGACTTAGAGATTGACTCCAACCAAATAAGTAAATTTACTAGCCCGACGTTTCGACCTTTTAAAATCGGCACACCGCCACCTCCGAAGAATACCCCCTGAAGAAGGAGTCGAATTGGTTCCGAAACGTCGGGCTAGTAAATTTCCTCATTTGGTTGGAGTCAATCTCTAAGTCTTAATCAATTTTCCCAACCAGACAGGTAATTCTGTCGAAATGTTTAGCTTCGAGAACAATGCTGTGCTGTGCACTCCGGCGAGTACGTGCATCCCCATGTCTTGTAAATAAGTTTGCCACTTCCATGGAAATAAACTCCCTGTTCCATTTACCCTACCTCTCGATCTCGTACTCATCACGAAAGAAGCAACCCTTCTCGTCAACTCTGCTCGGACGACGGCGTGGGCCCACTTAGCCTTTGTGTGACGCCACGGTAGCGTAGGCCAACTACCCGTTTGGAGACACACCGGTGGCGGAGGCTAGAGAGCGACTCTCAGTTTGACGCCGGACTCCGAGGCCACGACTCCCAGCTCCTACACGGCTAATTCCTAATTACGCGTCTCACGTCGCCTTGGGATTATCTAGCGCACGTGTGCCTGGTACCGAGCAGTAAGTGACAACAACGTCGTCATGATAGCTTGCACTCGTTGCCAAGGCGGACACTGTTGGAACCTCTGCACCAGCATCAACACGTACATATTTTTGGCGGAAGCAGAGATGCGATGTTAATGAGAAAATTGTGATGTGATTCTATACCGGGTGTTCTTGCGAAGAGTGCAAATATTTCTTACAATAGAGCCCTAAAGATAAAAATGCGATTTCTTAGAAACCGTATTATCCGGTTGGGCAGACATCATGACTCAGGTTACGTGTTCTAATTTTCTCGCCAATTAGCTAATTACACAAAATAATATATTCAATTAGCACAGTTACGTGGCTACTGACAATGGAAAGTTTGTACCTACTGATGAATTGATCTCAAATAAGTTTTCAAATCGTGCAAAAAGTTCTAGCCACTGCAACACGAGAAAGTTTCTGACTTCTTTTTTTTTTTTTTTTTTTGCTGGAAAACTGGTAGCGAGTGCTTGAGGAGAGCAGAAAGCCACGTGTACAGGAGACGTCAGCTCTTGACATATTCTGACGCCTCTTGCTCTCCGCCACACAAGTCGAACCATTGTCCGTATTTCGACGCGGTGATTACAGCTCCTGGCGTGCGCTTTCCTCATCTCTTCGTGGATGCGCCAAAACGAAGCTTAGCTGACTAGATGTTTGGCCGCACTTCTCTCTCTCTATATCATTTTCCTATTTCCCCTTTCCCGTCCTCCAGAGTAGGGTATCCAACCAGACGCATTTCTGGTTAACATCTCTGCCTTCTCTCTTTCTCTCCTCCTCCTCCCTTGTCCAGAGCTTTGTTTAGTGGCGCATGGTATAGGGCATTTCTTTTTTTAAGGCGAAGTTTTCTTCGCGAACTCTCGCGGACTTCTGTGACCGTGTGACCGTGGTTGCTGTGTGCTGCTGCTGTCTCTCAGAAAAGTAAAAAAAAAAAAAGAATTACGTGTCCAAAGGTGGGATGCAACCTCGACCCTCCAGAACAGCAGTCCGATGATTTAACCCTTAGGTCACAGTCGCTTTGTATTTCTTGCATGATATTTATTGTAATGAATGAAATCGCGCATGTACAGGAACTACTTACAAAATTATGAGCACCAGATGGTCGTAGCCAATGACAGCACAACGAGTAGTACATACAAAGAAAACATCCCACAAAGCAACATCTTCTATCACAACAAATACTTGAAAAAACTACGCACCTAATCAACAGTGTATCCCAATCTGGCGGACAATCATTTTGATCGTAAATATCCTTCAAGTGCACAATCATCCCAGAGAAATGTATTATTGAGGAAAGTATTCTTTCTGCACTTCAGTCTTGCATACGAGTTTTCCATAGGCTTTGCAGACCTATCAGTAAAAAACTTGTCGAATTGTATGTCATTACAGGCTACAACAAGATGTCGCATTCTGTGAAAATTTAGATCAAAGCCTTTCTGCAAATTTTTATGGAGGACACCCAATATTATAATGACTTCCTTACAGTCAATAAAGCTGTGTTTAATAGTTTCAGGCACGTTATAAAGGTGACAGTTAATTCACGAAACGAAAATATTATTTTAAGGTGAAAGTATTGTACGCCCCAATACGCGAAAATCTGTCGGCGGGACCGAAAGATGGTATCAAAGATGGCCGACGCCACAAGGAGTAAAAACACGCAAAAATGCTCGGATTGACGTCACATTTCTCAGGGAGGTTCCTGTAAACAAAGTAAATTAATGGCTCTTAAAAGAAAGCTTGGTACATTTCGGTCTGGGTGGGAATCGAACCCGGGCCTCCGTGGTGTGAGACGAGCGGTGTGACGAGTGGTGTGAGATGGTGTGCCCGACGCCACGGCGGCTTTTTTTTTCTGCCTTTCACTTTATTATTAATCCAACATTGCAAGTATCCAGCACTGAAGCGTTTTTTTTTCACAGGTTTCATAAACACAGAGCGAGGGAATCACACATCTAAATGAAGACCAGTCTTTGATGCAGGCGCTTCTGCCACACCTGCCATGTCTTGCTAAACTCTTCTTCGCCGTCAAGCAGCGAAATTGTGTATGTAAAAGCATCACAAAAGTGGGTCCATGCCGGTTTCGCGTTTTCTAGAGCTAGCATGTAGTCAGTTCGTGATCTCTAAATTGCATACAAACCTAGCAATATCAGGGTTTCCACACAGCTGTCATTTTTATGGTGTTCAACTCTCAAAAACTTGACGTCTTCCCAATTTGGGTATATGTGTACATTAAACACAATTCGTATGTTATGCCAAAAGTGTGCTGCATTTGTACAAAACAAAAAGCCGTGTTGCAACGATTCTGGATATGGGCAGAGCGCGCAGTCCGTTGTCCACGGCACAAAAAAAACCCTTATTACTTAACCATGTTTTGACGGGTAAAACTTTGACATGTAACTTAACAAAAAAATCCTTAATCGCTGTTTTTACAGGATATTTTGGAAGACGCTTAAAAACGTCAGACTCCAGCTGGCTTCCATATCGAGACCGATATAGTGGTGGTGGGAATAGCATATCTATAGTGTTCCAGTACAGGCTCTTCCGATTTACATTTTTTGGTACTCTTGAGAAAAACGCTGCTGAAAGAATCGAGCTGCCTTCTCCACCTCCCTGTAGAATTTTAGGGTGTGCACACGTGGGACTCCTTGGGCACCATCAATCCACTCACCCAAGTACCCACCACCTAGTTGTTTGAAAGAATGACGTATAATATGATTAGTTTGGTTTTTGAAAAAAAGGTACCTGCGAACTTTTAGTTTTACCTCTACGTTTACAAGCTCTAGGCCTCCTTTCGCCTTACTTAAAAATAAATTACTGCGTCTCATGCGCTCAAAACGTGACTCCCATATAAATGTTGCGCAGAATCTATGCACACGATTCACGTGCGCCGGCAAACAGGGCATCACCTGCGCTGAGTACCACACAGCTGGAAAGAACACAGTATTGCACACAAGGGCTCTGTTCGTCGGCTCTCGCGCGCGTCGGACGCTGGGATCATGTGCTCTCTCCGAGCGGTGTCAGCGGCCACAGGACGCGGTTCTACTGTTTCTGCTGAAGACTACAAGGTTATTCTGCCTCAACTGCCAACTGGAAATATGTCATTGAACACTGTTTTTCTGCATTGTGATGTGTCTGCCAGGCCATATCGAATCAACGACTTCGAGGAAGAATGTGAGCGACTACAAGTAGTCAAGGATGTGGTGTCGATAGGTGCCTACCAGATGAATCATGTCTGGGCATTGACGACACATTCAATGGCCGCGAAGCAAGTGCTCGTAGAAGCAAGGGAACTGCGCATCAAAGGTAAAAGATGCCTTGTCATCGATCCCAACGACAGTCAGGTGAGAGTCAAGCTTCATTGGCTTCCTTACCATATCATCGACGATGCCATACGAAAAGCACTGGAACCGTTTGGAAAAATGGAGGAAGTGAGCAGGGGGAGACGTGGCTGACCGGGAAATTCAAGGGAGCCCAAACCTCATCAAGGTCGGTGATTTTGAAACTAAAGCACGGATTTACTGTCGAAATGCTCCCGCGTCAGATTCGTATACAGGGCAGCAATACTCTTGTAATTGTGCCTGGAAGACCACTGCTGTGTCTAAGATGCAAGAGATCGGGCCATATAAGAAAGGATTGTCGTATTCCGCGGTGTTCTGAATGCCGCAAGTTTTACCATGAAGCCGACAACTGCAGGCAAACATACGCGAATATGACACGGGAAGATGGCGACAACGACGATACAGAGGCGCTCATGGACGAAAAGGAAGCTGTAGAAACATTGCAGCCTCGTAACATTAACCTTTCCTCGTGGGTGCCTGGACCTGAAACACAAGCCACGAAAAAAGGAACTGAGAACGTCGATTCTCCAGTGAAGGATGCGGCAGCAGTTTCGCCTGCTGTGTCTCTAATAACAGATAAAACTTCGGGGGAGCCGGAACCAGAGTGCAGCGGAGTGTTTGAAGCTCCGTGCCCTTCAGTGCCAGTGGTTTCGGCCTCGGCGGCTGAAGTGATCCACCCAGAAGCAGAAGCAGAACGCCCGGGGACGCCAGTGGCGTCTGAAGACGTGGTCCCTCCGATGGATACAGACTCGGTGGACCTGGGAGCAGAACACCCAAGACGCCAGCAGCGTCTGAAGCCACGGACCTTTCGACGGACGCGGGGACGCCGGAGGCGTACCTATCCATGGAG
The DNA here is from genome assembly GCF_013339745.2 of Dermacentor silvarum. Taxonomy (NCBI): domain Eukaryota; kingdom Metazoa; phylum Arthropoda; class Arachnida; order Ixodida; family Ixodidae; genus Dermacentor; species Dermacentor silvarum. Next base: position 9,202,737 of record NC_051161.1, read on the forward strand.
TCAGAGCCAGAGGACGCAAGCACTATGGCTGAGAGGATGCCTGCGCTTTGTTCGGACGAAGATCAAGGCACGTCAGGGAGGACCGCAGAGATGAGCAGCACGGTGCCAAAAGCAAGATCTAACGCGGCGATGAAGAGGAACCGTGTTAACGCGGCTCCTCTGAAACCGTCCGTGAAGAAACGTCACAAGCGTACCTTGTGACCTGTGAATATCACGCCTCAAAGGTATGTTGATCGGCCGGAGCAACGATAGTTTTTTTTTTCAATATGGCTTACTTAAAGCTAGCAACCTTTAACTGCGTGAGCTTGGTCGCACGCAGGAGGAAGCAGTGGTTTCCAAATCTACTCTTACAAGAAAACATTGACATTGCATTTATTCAGGAGACTAAACTTTCATCTAGTATGCATTTGGAAGAGATGAACCACTTCGTTCGCAACCATTACTCGTTTCATTTTTCACCTGCCTGTGGATACAGTGGAGGGACGGCCATTTTGGTAAAGAAACAATCAGCGGTACTAGTATACCCCGATTGGGACAAGGACCGAAACGGTCGTATATGCAGTGTGGATTTGGTGTACCGGAATGAACTATACAAGCTCATTTCGATTCATGCTCCGAATGACGCATCGCTGCGAAAAGAATTCTTTTCAGGCCTGAGGCAGTATCTTGATTCACCGTGCCGTACCATACTTGCCGGAGACTTCAACTGTGTTTTACGTGCCTCCGATTGTTCGAAAAAGCAACTTCCGGATATACTAGCCTACCAGAGCTCCGAAAGCTTTTGCGCGACTATGACTTGCAGGATGTAACCGAACTTGCGCCAGGAAATAATGACGGCTTTACACATTGGCAAGGCGACTGTCACTCAAGGCTTGATCGGCTTTACGTGTCGAGCGATCTCTCAGCGTACAACGTGCGTTATAAGGTGGAGCCCCTAGCATTCTCAGATCATGCATTTGTCACAGCCATATTCGAAGAAAAGGAAAGAACAACAAGGAGGCGCAAGGAATGGCAGTTGTAGAAGCTGAATGAGAGTTTGCTGGATGACAAAGAGATATGCGACAGCATTATGAATCTAATCAAGGAAGAAACGAATGGAGGACACGTAGATGCCATATTGTGGGAAGACTTAAAAGAAGAATGTAAGATGTTTCTACTTACAAAAGGTCAAGAAAAAGCAGCTGTCAAGAAGAGCGAAAAGCTGAGCTTGATGCGAACTCTGGAAAATCTAATTGAAGCCGAAAACTGTCACCAGGGTACCTTTACAGAAGATATCAAAGAGTGCAAAGGACAGCTGCTATAAATCCTGGAGAAGGAGTACAAAGGTGCTATGATCCGGTCTCGGACGGAATCGCAGCTAAGAGATGAGGAACCGCTAAAAATTTTCAAGACGAAAGAAAGACAGCGGGGCAGGAAAAACAGAATAGAAGCACTACAAAGCGGCGACAGCATTCTCACATCACAAAACGACATCGAGGCGGCTTTTACTGAAGCATACAAGGACCTCTTCGAATATGGAAGTAACACATGTGACCGTGAACTATTGCGAAAATATGCCTCAACATTAAATTGCATAAATGACGAGACAAAAGAGCAAACGGATGAGTGCATATCAGAGAGTGAAATAGAATGGGCCATTCGTAAATTAAAACCAAGGAAATCGCCGGGAGTTGATGGTGTCAGCACTGATTTTTACAAGAAATTTTCATCGGAATTAGTGCCCATACTACGCGAAGTGTACGATGATATTGCGAAACGAGGATTGCTGCCACCATCTATGCGACGAGGTCTTACTGTTCTACTGCCGAAGAAGCAAAGGCGAGTGCCGACAGTAAGCGATTTCCGCCCTATTAGTCTTTTAACGACTGATTACAAAATTCTAGCTAAAATTATAGCTAGACGTCTTGACTTTGCCCTCGGAAATGTCATCGGGAACCATCAATCATACGGCATCAAAGGACGTCGCATCAGTGACAATCTGCATGTCATGCGAATAATGAGCGAAGCCACTTCCGTGGATGGATCCAGGGTAGCGGTTTTGCAAGTTGATCTGAGCAAGGCTTTTGACAGAGTAGCACATGACTTTCTCTTCACCTTGCTTAAGGCCCGCAACATTGGGAACCGCCTTCTTAAATACATAAGTATGCGCTACCGACAAGTATCGACGCGACTAGTGATCAACGGACAAACAACACCAACAATACCAACAGGTCCGTTAGGCAAGGATGTCCTATGTCACCAGCTCTTTTCGCTCTGTACTTGGAACCCCTGTGCCGAACAATTCATAACAGGCTTCAGTTTTGCAGATACCTCTCTGAAAGTCCTCGCCTATGCCGACGACCTTACGCTTATGTGTGCCTCTAAGGAGAAGTCCGCCAAGGAATGCAGCATGTCATGGACTTCTGTAAAGTGGTGCTAAAGTGAATTGTGAAAAGTGCGCGGGTGCATGGCTAGGTGTATGAGATTCAAAACCAACCACCTTTCTAGATATGAAGTGGACGTCTGAAATCAATAGCTACCTCGGTGTGTGCTTTGATACTGCCAACCTACAGAACGGACAGAATACGATTCGAAGTGACACTCTCGCGGCAAAAGTGAAACAGTGGCATGGAAGAACGGCCCGACGCCACGGCGGCTCCACGAATCTGGCTTACTAAAAGTAGGCCCCGTGCGTGCGTTCATGACGTGATCACGAGCGTGCTCATGGCGTTCTCAGGTCTACAAACGGTATAATGATTTCGCATGCCTACATGTAACCAGTATTAAATGTCTCTGCCAATTTTTTTTGAAGCCATGTTTAACTGGCAGGGTTTCAATGTAATTTATAAAGGAAAACTTTTGTGGAAGGGGAACTGACATTTCGCGCACTTTTGCAAGCAAACCCCGTCATGGTAATAGGATGTATATTGAGCCATAAGAGGGCGGGGTAACAACATCGATAATACATTTTTGTTCAAAAATTTATCGCAACACAGTGAACAAGTAATCTTTAAAGAGACGAACAGTCTGGAAAACAACTGAAAAATAAACCTCACGCACGAATCCCCATAAACAAGGTCTAGAAATAAATTCGAAGACACCACAAATTCTGGCAGGACATGAACCAGGTTAACCTGCAAGAAGGCTCGTAATATCGGATGAGAGCTATCCCCCCAAAAAGTGAAACCACGAGATTAACTGTCGCACATACAAATGCACCAACCCTAACTCTCACTGGTCAAAAATGGCATTGGCAACCAGCACAAGGGGACATTATGCCTCAGTTTCAAGATTTCAATTCAGTGTTTTTCAGTGATATTTCTGGGGACCAGAATACCAAGCTTCTGCGGTACCTTGTGTCTGTCATAACTCCTTTAACTGACGAAGACTGTTCAGTCTCAAGTGGTCAATTTACTGAACGGGAGATAGAGGTCGCCATTAATCTTTTACATTCTGCCAAAACACCCGGTCTTGATGACACTTCAGATGAATATTACAAAACTTTTAGGTCCATTCTTACACCTGTTCTAGTGATGATATTTGCAAATGAATTTTCAATTTGAGGTTTTACCACAGTCGTCTACAATAATCAGGCCACAATAGCCCGCATACTTCAATTGTGCCAACGTCAACTAACTCTTTCACATGATCACTGCGTGTGTGACATTGCGTAGAACAGGTGCGCCAGAGCACTTCTGCGCGCTCCAGTTTCCTTTACGCCAAAGACGTAGGAATGAAATAGGCAAACGTATAGCATTTGATTAGCTGCTTCACGAAAGCTTCGACTCACTTACATTCCAAGATGTTCGTTGTGTCTGCATAATTTTTAAGGATAAAGATGAACTTTCTTTTTTTTCTTCACGTGTGCCTGCTGCTCCTGACAAAGTGACGATTGTGCCCTTTGTGACCGTTTAACAATACTAATTACATTTTATTGCCATACAAACATCTTACATAGCACAAGACGGTCAAAGCCAAACAGAGGCTTGAAGGGCGGAGACCGGCATTTAGGCACGTCGAACCGGATAGAAATTAAACAGAAAGGGCAAGTGCAAATTATCATTCTTGTTACAAATAGAAGGAGAGAGGAGAAAGACGCAAATCAAGTCACTCGTAAGGTCGTTGGAGCTGTCCTAATTTCGTTATGACTATTCATTGCAAATAGGTTCACACTGAATTTGTTCATAGCTAATGGCGGGAGTAAAAGAGTCTAACACGTTCCCCATATCTTGTGCGTACCCGTGGTGATACAAAACGGTCGCGTAGTCGCAAGTGACGTGCAGGAGCATATGTAGTACAGATTTTGTTTTGTCTATATTTGTAACCTAAAACGACAGTTTCTGTAAAAAGCAACTAAAAGTACTGCATAAGCAAGTATTCAAACATGACTATTCATTGTAAATAAATGACCGTCTATATGTGTGTGGCACTATATGGCGTCTATATGTGTAGCGCACTATTACCATTATCAAAAGGAATTGCATACAATACCGATTTTAGTATGGTTTTAACTATGCTGTCTATCTTAGAACTTGAACGCAAGTAAAAACAACATTTACTAAGTCTTAACACACTATAGCTTAATGAATTAGCAATCTGTCCACAAATTTGTAAAGCAGGGCTGCGAATCCCCCCCCCCCCCCCCAACCCCCCCCAAAATGCAGGTTTCGTTCAGACTGGGGATATGGGCGTACCTCTTTCTTTCCTGATCAGTTCAGGTTGGGAGAAATAAAAGTTTATAATCGTTTACGAACCGGTTCGGCACAGTAAACTATATCTTGCCCTATGGCGACCTGCTGCACAGCTTCTTGTCCGCGGGGTGCATGCGCAAGTTTTGCCAGTAGGGGGAAGAACCGGGTTCCCTGGCATGTGGCAGACATAATCCAATGCTTTTTAAATGGATATCAATGAAGTTGAATGTTGTACTGCTGCAACAGCCATACACATATAGACGACCATTTTAGGCAGTGTCGTCGCAAGAGTGTGCGGCACATGGTGCGGCGCATCGACGCATCCACTTCTGCGCTCACTGCATCCCACATTTTTAACAGCGAAGCTATTTAAGCCAGCCGTAATTTGTGCGTGTGCCCCGAAATTATCATCATCAACATTGACTCGAGCGTCGTCGTTTTTCTTCCGCAGTTTAAGCCAGCCGTAATTTGTGCATGTACTACGAAATTATCATCATCAGCATTGGCTCGAGCGTCGTCGTCTTCTTCTGCAGTTTAAGCCAGCCGTAATTTATGCGTGTGGCGCAAGACTGCCGCGCCGTAGCCCTGGCAACCAGGCGACGCCACACAGACACGGCTCCTCCGAGCGCCCGCCAGCTGCGCACTACGGCGCATGCGCCGTGACGTCATCCTGGCGCGTCCTCGCTCACCACCCGAGAGAAGTAAATACATAAAACAAAATGTACGTTCTTGGCCATGAAGGATTCGAACTCGGGTACCCACTATCCGACGGCGAGCGTCATAACCCACAGCGATAAACACCCACTTTTTTTCTTTATTGCATGGAATTATTAGTAGGTATATGCGAAAATTAGTCGCATTACATTTATACATACATGAAAAACGCTTGCAGAACCTGCAGTTATGGGAACCATGGTTCCATTGTACTTACGATTGCAACACAACTCCCTTTGGGAGAGAGAAAGAGAAAATGAGAGCGAGAGAGAAAAAGAGAGAGAGAAAGAAAGAAAGAGAAAGGAGGAGAGAGAGTGAGAAAGACATACAGTAAGAAAGAGAAAGAGAGAGAAAGAAAGATAGAAAGAAAGCGAGATAGATAACCTAATTACAACCAAAATACGCAATCAATCGGCCAGCTTCGGTGTGTCTTGAGCTTTGCACGGCCTAGTGCAAGCTTTCGCCTTTTTTTCTTGTATTGTCGTCTATACCGAGTACGGGCAAACCCGTAGAAATTTATAGGGTTGTTCGTACAGCTGGATTATGGAATTGAAGGGATTAAGTGTATTCGATAAAAACGACCGTGGAATATTCCATATTCCAAGTTCTAAAAAAATTGATCGTGTAGTATGTTCGACAACTAAAAGCTTCTTTTACATTATTTCACACATGTACGCCATGATACAGTACGATCACATCTGGTGCACGATGACAGTTAAAGTAACGAAAAAAAAGAAGAACAGGACCAGTCCCAAATGCACGTAGTAGAGTGTAGTGCTCTTTGAAAGAGGGCAAAGGGCAATGCTAAAGCGCCGCGCATTGTTTTGAAGGAATACAAAGAGGGTGAGATTGGTCAAATATTAAATTCGTTTGTCTAAATCAAGACAGCGAATTCATAGACTGCCTAAGAGCAAATATGCTTACGCAACGGTTAGTAACTATCGTGCATAGGTGAGCTCCTCCATGCGTTTGTTCAGGAACTCGATCGTCTGCGCAACAACTGCGGTCCTGCTGAACCAGAAACATTCAGACGAGGCTCCATGTGCACCGGTCTTAATTCTCCCTGTAGACTGCAATAGCTGTTGCCGTTTCTTATAGAATTCGAACCAAGCGAATATTAGAGAACTTCAAATAGTGAATTCTCGAATCGAGTGCTAGTAGAACAGCAAGGACTATTTGATTCATATTGGAAATTCCGGATGTTCCCACACGCCTAGTAGAAAAAGTATTCTGAGATGTATGAGCGCACAGATCTGTGAACTCAAATTCGCACGGTCACACTCGAATTATGGTAAGGCTTCTTCTTCGTAAATCGCACATTGCAATTTAGCGACATAACATTGCAGACTTTAAAACATGTCGTGGATATATTGAAATATAAAAGACATTAAGCCTAGTATGATATTATAGCACAAGCACAGGAATTACAAGTGATTATCTTGAACTAAAATGGCGTAAATTAGTCTCGAACATACAACAAAGAACTTTATTTTCCATGAATCACAATGTCCTGAAGCCAACTGTCCCATGGAAAAGTGTACGAGGGTAAATTGTGAAATTATCTCTCGTTGATAAGGATCTTGTCGTAGGCCCTTCGCTTCAGTTCTTCACGCTGTTATTTTGCCTGCAGTAACATTTGCAAGTATTTCCAAGCAAGGCACTGACAAGTGCCACAAGTTGGGCGCGTTGGTAATGTTGCACGGAGGGGGATAAACAGCGCAAATAAATCGCAATAAAAAAAATAAAGACTCGTGGACTCAGTAAAGAAATAAATGTAATAAGGACTGACTTCAAACCATGGTTTATTCAGAGGCACCCAAGTAACATATACGTCTTATCCCCATGGATGTTACATAAGGAAAAAAATAACTACACAGGAAACCGAGAAAACGAAAGAAAAACAAGCAAAATGAAACCATAGCATAGCAACAGTGCAGGCGCACATTTTAGGTAAAACTAACAATGGTTAATGTAAACACTAGCGTGATAACAAACAGTTCTTGTCACCATCCACTCCCCCCACTCTATCCGCTTTGCAAACTTTTTTATGTAATGTTTAGGTTTATCTTACAGTTTTCTAGCAAGTGCGCAGAAGGGTGGTTTACGGACGTGGCGCCCTGCCTCGAATACAGGAATCTTTATTTATTCTCTGACACCTGGCTTCTGTAGCGAAAAAGAATTCGCGTGCCTTCTATCAGGCTTGCAGCCGCTTTGTCAGCAACGCAGTGCCAGATTAGAAAACAGAGCACGTTTTAAAAATTTGAGAAGCATGGCTCTCGCAAACCGGATGTTGAATCATCAGCCAGTCTGGCCTACGTAATCTTGTGAGCCACCTCTGTAACGCTTGACACAAACGGAAGGCCATGTTTTGTATCTGCACCGAGGGGGTGTATAACCTTACAAAAAAGCTGATAACTTCGTTCGACACGTGTGACTCGGCTATTTTTCCCACAAAGAACCGCCACTTTGCGTTTTTTTTCAGCATGATGCTCCGAATAAGAGAGAGAGAGAGAGAGAGAGAAGACGTTTATTAGTTAAAACATATACATATATACATATATCGAAAGGCAACCCAAGTGATTTTTCCGGTGGGTGCCTAGATTAGATGAATTGTTTCGCTCTTTATTAGGTAAAGCAGCAAGTTGTCATAAGATATTTGGCGTAAAAGTTAAATCACCCACGAGAGTATACCAATTTCTGACAAGTGTGTGGGAACGGAAGACTCGGAACAAATAAACATTTATTCGTCGGGGCAACTAAGCTGATGTTGCGGCCATGATGTCGAGCTTCTTCTTCGTCTTCTTCGGACGCGAAGCACACTGTCCACTACAAGTGTAAGGCGCTGAAATGGGCGATTTTTGTAATAAACAAATTTATGGCATGACACTCCACGCATGCACCTACGCACCTATGGAGACCGGTTACTTCTGGAAACGAGAGAAAGGAGTGTCGAGGGTGCTTGACCGTGCGCCGAGTTGACAATCTCGGAAGCCGCCTTGCCGAGAACAGCGTTTGCTCTCTGCACCGAGAAGTGGCGCTAGCTGCTTGCCAATGTTCACAATTCGAGCCATCTCCGGCGGCAAAATACGGTGGCCGAATGAGAAAATGAATGAGAACAACGAACACCAGACGTCTACAAGGACAGACACTTTGATCTGTGTATAAATGCAGTCCAAAACGACACAATACTTGCGTATAAGGCTCACAAACCAAGCATGCTTAATCTTTCAAAGAACGAAAGCGAATCAATTTTAGCATTGAGCAAACGCGAAGACGTATTTAATACGCCGCAAATAAACGAGGGGCTATTGTAGTTTTAAATAAGTCGGACTAAACTGAGGAAAGAAACTGGCAAAAAACAACGAATGATTTTACAAACGCCTTCATTTGGACCCGAAAAGCAACACGAAGAGGCCTTGCAAGAGCGCACACAGGAGGGCGCAATCGACCTGACCCTTCGGAACTCACTCATTGCGGTACATTCGATGCCAGGACATTTCTGCATGTTTCCCAAAATACATAAGGAGAGGAAGCCTGGCCGACCTCCCATATCAGTAACAGGAATACTGTCCGAACCAATATCCAGTTACATTGACTCTCTAATTAGAAACATACCGCCTACACATGAATCCTACTTCCGCTACACAAACCATTTCCTTCGGAAAATATCTAACATGGAGCTTACAGATGGAGCCTTTCTTGTCACATTGGACGTTAATTCACTTTAGACGAATATATGCATTATCATAGTATAAAGCCCTTCAATAATCCTAAAGCAATCATAACCCTACAGCATATTTGAGCCAAGAAGCAATCAAAATTTTATCATAACATATTCTGGAACGAAATAGCTTCGAATTTAAAAATCAGCACTACTTTCAAATAAGTGACACAGCAATGGGTACACGAATGGCACCGAACTAAGCTAGCTTATTCATGCACGATATAGAGTCCAGTTTCCTTTAGAATATGACATCAAGCCGTTCTTCTACAAGCGCTTTATGTCTTAGACTGAATCTGGATAGTTAGTTATGTAAGGTTTTATGGCGCAAAATCAACTAAGGCTATGATGCACCATGCACAAGATGAAAAAATATATAATTTGATGAAAGTGCTTCATGCACCAAAGATCATTACTTTAAAGTTTGTTTAAGAAACCTGTTTCATCTATAAACTTAAAAACATCGTCTAGATATACAAGTGCGTTTTCAGCTAGGCTCAGGGAGGGATGAAGTGGTGTTAGTGTTTTGTAAAGTTGATAAAAATATTTTTGTCTTTTTTCATCCAACGCTGGACATACAATTAAAATGTGATTCATAGTTAGAGATAATTGGCATTGATTACAAACCGCTTGTTATTCATTTTTCAATAAAAAGCTATGTGTGAGAATAACATCCATGAAACGTTCCTGGTGGTAGACATCTGCCGCTCCTGCACTATGGGTTTTACTATTTGGACTGAATCTGGAAACAACTTGTCAAACTCATAGTCGCTTTCAACCAAGCATATTCGAACATTTCACTTACACACTCCTATTCTCGTACAGAAATAAATTTTCTCGATGTGCACATTAGGCTAGAGGATGGTTGGTTGGTCACTAGCGTATACAGAAAACCTACGAATAGATAACAATATCTGCACTTTAAAAGCTGTCACCCACGTGTTTACAAGAAGACAGATTAAAAAGAATCTGCTCCCACATGCAAGCACAGATCGTAATACCGGCGCTCTCTCGGTATTACCATCTTTAGACGGTGAATGCACCTCTGTCTAAAACATTTCCGTCTCCTTACTGCCCTTTGCGATGTAACTCCTGTTCGAGTGATATGTTTTTTGATGGGGCCAACTACCGCATCCTATCACTTTTATGCTTTAAGTATCCGCGCCACGCTTTGTGGAGTTCAGCATGCTGCTCGCCCTCTACACCGCGTGCCGAGCCGGCATGCAAAGACAAGTGTTTATTCCTTTACTTTGTAATGCTTGAAACGTCCTTATTTTACACATTTTTTTCTCTTTTTTATTTTCTTGCTTTTGCACTTCATTTGTTCACCTCCTAACTCATTGTCTGTTGTAGACGGTGAGTACAGGAGTAGTAACGTTCCACGCTTATTTCTTTTACTGTATTCTTCTTTACAGTACGCCCAAGTAAAACTGCTGATTGAAGGCATGTCCAGGAGCAACATGTTCCCGCTGCACAGTTCTGCAAATGCCGAAGAAGAAATAAAAATTGGCAGTTTCGCCCGAGGGCTAAACATTGACAACAGCGTTGCGCTTGGACTCGTCGAGTGGCGTTTGACGCGGGTGCGATGTATGGGTGTAACCCAGCACGCAATGAAACTGCAGCCCTGGCAGCTACCAGCAGGCGTCTCACAACGCTGACGGGATGATCCGCGTCGCCAGTGGCATTGGGGGCGTCACACCTCGATGGCACAGGCAACGCGTCTCATGCCCGATTCTGCACTCGAAACCCACACAGAAGAACTCCAACTCGATCAGGGCAGCTGCTTCTGAGATCTTGTGATTTTTCCAGCGACGACTCTCGGGTTTGTATTTTTTAGCCTTTTCAGCAATCCCGTAGGCATGATTTGTTGAAGATTGGCCGAACTGAGGATGGTCCTTAACCCTCCCCTTCCTATTCTGCATATTAAATGCGAAGCATTTCTTGGCGAACATTTGCCTCTTTGACAGTATCTATCTATCTATCTATCTATCTATCTATCTATCTATCTATCTATCTATCTATCTATCTATCTATCTATCTATCTATCTATCTATCTATCTATCTATCTATCTATCTATCTATCTATCTATCTATCTATCTATCTATCTATCTATCTATCTATCTATCTATCTATCTATCTATCTATCTATCTATCTATCTATCTATCTATCTATCTATCTATCTATCTATCTATCTATCTATCTATCTATCTATCTATCTATCTATCTATCTATCTATCTATCTATCTATCTATCTATCTATCTATCTATCTATCTATCTATCTATCTATCTATCTATCTATCTATCTATCTATCTATCTATCTATCTATCTATCTATCTATCTATCTATCTATCTATCTAGCCGCCTACGTCTTGGTGATCTCATGGTCGTATCGTTAACTTGGTATTTACCAAAAATGGCATACTATGACAAGAGTGTATTACGAACATAAATGATAGGTCATGACATGAATATCATGACATGTTTGTCATGTAGGTCATGAAATAGCTGCCTACGTCTTGGTGCTCTCATGGTCGTTTCGTTAACTTGGTAGGTACCAACATTGGCATAGCATGACTGACATAAAAGATAGGTCATGACATGCGTGTCATGTAGGTCATAAAACAGCCGCCTAAAATGACAATGACCCAGTGAAAAAAACAACACTCAAAAGCCACTCAAATGGGTTCTGACGTAGGTACTAAGTGAAGGAAACACTGAAGGATGATACTAGAAATCACGTCTCCCGCTGATAAAACTGTCATGCACACAGACATCTCAGTCAAAAAATGTGCGCTAAAAATAAAGTTTAACCCGAGAGGAAAAACACTGATAGTAAGGATCGCAGTTCTTTAGGCCATATAAATTGCAGGAAAATATTCGCTAACTTTACAGGAGTGGTATCACGCGCCAAAAGACATTCATGAGCAGATAGCACTCGATGACCGCACGCTGTGGCTGTTACAAAGCTAGAGGGATAAGGAGCGCCGGCAGCGAGCAATTTCGCACCTCGTTCCCAAGGCGAACGTTTCGTGATGGCCCTCGCTTCACCATTTCAAATGTGCAGCGTGTCCATGACTCAAATTACGCGACCTCCAACACTCTCTGCGCGGAAAGACAGAGCGCATGAAGCCACCAGCCATCTCGGCTTGCCCTTCACCTTGTCACCCTCAGCAGATGACCTCCGGCATACGGCACGTGGGCCCGTGTGTGCTCGGCCGCGCGGGCTGCCACGGCCGGGAGAGAAGAGGAGACCAGCGCTCTCCCACAACTACCAGGACTAGGACTTGCACTTTTTTTGGGACAGCCCGGAAACAGCGAAAATGCACCTGGAGTGCCTGTAATTGCTGGTACAATAAAAAAGTACGTATATAACGTTTGAACAACACTGACTCGGTGCATCGTTCGAATTTTTAATGCGTGCCTATATCGACCCTTTAAAGCGTACTCTGGTGATGTCACATCTGCATTACAACAAAGCCAAAACTAACGACAGGAGCATGAGGCGTCAATGAAGAAAGACCGCGTTATTCTGCGGAGCACGGGTGCCCTAATATAAAAGTGTAATTGTAATGCGGTCATATTTCGGATAGAACCTCTTTTCGCGGCTGTCAACGGTATTCACACAGGCCATTGGTGCCACCCACTGATTTGGGAAGTGACGAGTTACTGCTCTGACTAGCAGGCTGGCAGACGGCAGCAGTGCTTCATAGTATACGACACTGAACCCTGCAGCTGTTTTCATCGACGATGGCCCGTTATATACAGATGCATAAATTTTATCCAGCAGCGTTGGCAGTGGCCACAACACGTACCATGCACGTGTTGTTTTGTTGTACCATGTACGCGTACCATGTACACGTACTATGCACGTACCATGTAAATGTTCCGCAACTAGCACACGTATCATGTGTCATGCAATGGTAACAAGTATTGCAGTTAACAGGACCGGAAAGTACGAGCACACCGCGACAGGTGACGCAACATGCTTCACTCCGGGAGAGGGGAGCGGGTGAATACTCATGCGCAGGGAAAAGCGTTACGTCACGAGGGGCTGTACGTAAATGAAAACGCGGGGCTTAGCGTACTGCTTGCTGCAGCAGCACACCCTTGTGGTCTCACGAAGTCGGCGTACTTTAACGCCTACTAGACGGCCTACAGTGGATGCTGTCTTTCGAAAGCTCTGCTCGTGGTCATGTTGATACCACCGCCCACCATTAGCCCTGGATCGGATTACTGATGTCTGCAATTATAATTTCGCTCTGAACGATCGAGTCGTACAAAATGGTTCCAAAACTAGCATTATTTCTACGCATTGAGGTATTTACGTATTAAGTTAAAGGACAAAATTTTCACCTGCGTTGTGGACAGGACCATGTCGTGGTGAATATGACGATTCTTGTCAAACTTCCGGAGCCAATCAAAATTTTACTTGGATGCAACTTTGTATTAAGACCAGCTGGCAACGCCATTCGCTCGTGGCTCGTCTTCTCTAGTAGAATAGATAACGTATTCCGCATTGATCCAGACAGTCCCGATGTACACAGCAAGGTATTGGGAACCCCCTCACCCTCTAAAAAATATCAACCTCGCAACCACCTACTACAAGCCCCCTCCTCTCCTTTTATGATTTGCAGACAGACCGCTTCGATCAGGTGCGCTCTTACATTCCACCTCCCCACTGCTGGCGCTCGGATTTAATGAATTCTGCTTGGAACGAAAGCGGTTGAACATCTGGGCCAGAAATAGTAGGACAATTACATTTGCCCTGCAAGAGTCTTCCGTCTCTGTCACGACGTGGTTGGCGATGACGTCTACCCCCTTTGTTCCCTCTGCAAAACACATGGAAGCTGGCAAGGGCAGCCCTGTGAGAAGCATTTTACTGTGCAGTATACTTATCACCAACCCTTTGTTTCGGTTGCGCTACGTGCTGAAACGTCGAGGGGACTGCAATGAAATAAACGAGCGGGCGCGGCACATTTGTCAAAAGCTGTCCCCGATCCGAAGCACGCCAATGCGCGACTCACACTTAACACGCAACTTTTTCTACGTTAACATTTTTTTTCTTCGTCATGCTATTACGATTCCCTCACATGTTGACGACGCTATGCTCTGAATTTATAAGGCGAAAGCCGGAATTTCATTTAGAATGCACTGGCCAATTAGCGAGCACGTGCCAGTCGCTGTGGTAACACGCAGCAGCCGGACACGGATACCATGGCAATAACATGCCGAACATGGGATACGGGTGTACTCCCCCTACACGGAAACATGTCGTTTGGGAATGGTCTAGAGGCTACATGCACATTCTGCTGCAACAACGCGCCTACGCCAGGACACACAATCACACCCTCGGTGTAAGCCATCTTCGTTACAGCCACGTAGCCGCTATGGGATTTATCCGGTGAGCCAGGCATCCTCACAAATATTTACCTTACGAAGATTTTATATTACTTTTTCCTAACATATTGTAGTGTGCCATAATATTCTATAATAAAAACTTGTTCGTTATTTTCTGTACAGTACCATAGCCCTTAGTCCGTATCCTTTGCCATTTATGCTATTCGAGAAAGCACAATGATTACAGTGTGCATTGCCTTTAGTGTGGACTCATTGTCATACCCATGTCAGCGTGGCGCCTATAGTGGTGGAAAACTTCGTGGGTATCTCACGCGTGAGATTTAAAATAACCATTTTTGCGAGATTTGGTGAGAGAGAGAGAGAGAGAGAGAGAGAGAGAGAGAGAGAGAGAGAGAGAATAAACTTTAATCAAAAGAGCAGGTGAGCGTAGGTAGCTCCTCCGCTCTGCAGTGGGTGGTCCACTCAGTCCAGGAGTCTAGCGGCCTTAGCTGCCCTTCTCGCTCGGTTGACCAGGTTGAGCTGGTCCGTCGAGTCGGAGCTGGACAGCGCTGCCTCCCATTGCCGTGTGGTGGGGTGTGTTAGGGGTGTGAGCTGTGGTGTGTTTGCGCAAGCCCATACCATGTGGTAAAGCGTTGCACATTTATCGCAGTGTGGACATTTATAGGAATATAGCGCAGGGTTGATGGCGTGGTAAAGACTCAAATGTGGATATGTTTTTGTTTGGAGTTTTCGCAATATTACTGCGTCCTCTCGCGTCATACCATTATGCGGTGGGGGTAGTGTTCTTCGTGAAAGGCGACAGTGTTGTAGGATGTGCGTGTAGGTTAATGGTATGGGCTCTGGTTAGAACTGCTCGGCGCGGCCATCTCGCGGCTCCCGGTGTGCATGCGCTCGGGCGTAGGCGTGGGCCTGCTGATTGCCGCGTAAGGACTCATGCCCCGGAGTCCACACGATTTGTATGTATGTTGGCAGCTGGTGCGCTCCATTCAGAATGCGATGTGCGGCCCTGGAAATTTTGACCGTGGAATAATATCTACATGCCGTCTGAGAGTTCGTCAGAACTATGACGCAATCCTAGTGCGGTCTCGTCATGATGGCTAACGCTATCGCTAGTTCCTCTGCCTCCGCAGCACTGACTCTGGAAACCGACGACGCATTTATTTCGGTCCCGTGATTGTCGACTACGCTGGTGACGAATGCGGTGCTTCTTGCGGTGCTGGCCGCGTCTACGTACAAGACATTGGGGTGGTTTCCGTTCTTTCTCGCGAGCGCCTGCGCTCGGGCTTGTCTCCGTCCGATGTGGAAGTTTGGGTGCATGTTCCTGGGAATCGGTGAGACGTGCATATATAGTTTATTGTATTAGTGCTGGGGTTTTGGTCAATGCGCTGGTCTTCCGTACGGAATATCCAAGACGCTCCAAGACGAGATTTGGTGACATGGTGAACGGTAGGTGTTCCAGGGAGTTTCCAGTTGAAATCGCGGCATTGTCGTAGATGAGGGCGTGGTAATAGCCAAGACATGACGATGACATAAAACATACCATTTTAATAAAAGAAGACATCTCGACGAGTTTTCAAGTGGAGACTTCCTCTCAACTAAGTGCATCGTCGTGACTGATCAACTGCGAGCTCGAAATGTGCGAAGCGGTAATCTGAGAAGCAGTTAGCAGTTGAAATGCGTGCTTCCTTGCATGACACCTTCAAAAAACCAGCATGAGGTGATAGTTGAAGGCAGTGGCACAAACAAAAATCACTGGATATGAAAGACGAAGAAACAAAGCGAATGTTTATTGCGTACAGGTTTACCGCGCTAAGACGCGAATGTTTTGTGTAGTTGGTACAGTAGTTTTACTGCACGTAGTAGCTGGCTGGTCGTTAATACTATTTTGTACTAGTACTAGTGAAATTTTGCAAAATTTTCTACGCCTCGTGTCACTAAGAGTAACTGCAAATGCGAACACTATTTGCTTCTACATTCAGGTTGGTTTTAAAGGAAACTGATTATGCGTAACTGACGAAGGGAATGCTCGTGGCAGGTGCCTCGTAATATTCGGTTAGTGGGCAGCAACCACAAACTAGCTGCTAAAAGCTGCGAAACTTGGTAAATCTCCAGTGCTCTTGAAGAATAGTTGAATTAGTTCGAAGAAGGATGGAATGGACGTGAGAAAACTGGTATTGCGTCCTCAAAGTCGCTTATCTTGCTTGGAAATGTTCACAGCTTAAGTTGTACGAGCGAGCAAACACAATGAATTCTGCAGGATGAGAATCGGAACGACTCGATGTGTTGCTTGTTCTGCCAGTTCATCTGCCAGTGGCCACAGTCACTTCGCGTATAATCGAATAAAAGATGTGCTGAAAGCCGCTAATCACTGCTCTCCGGTTGAGTCTTGAGGCTTGGAGTCATCCTGCCACGAACTCAATTCACTTGCCGCTGGCGCTGAATTATTGGTCAGGTTCCGCCTCCTGATTTAGTGGCAGACATGAATACAAGGCGCCGCTCGAAGGTGTAAGCGAAGAGTCTGAGAAGGGCTGGGAAGGGACGGGGACGTAGTTGTCTTAACACGGCTATTAGCAGCTACTTAGCGGAAGCCTGAAGACAATAAAAACAGGGCGCAGAGAAGCGATTGCGTACGGCTTCTCAGTGAGCACAGGGCACACAGTTCCTTAATATTAGTAAAGGGAACTGTGGCGCTTGTTTCTACGTGAGCTGCAAGCAGCTCGGTTAAGCCAGAATAGGAAGTACATGGATTTGCCTCAACTTCGTCCTTCTGTCTTTAAAAGGCTTCGTGACTTTGCAAACTGATCGTTTTCAAGAACGTATACTGCCTCACAAATAATTAGATAAGCGCAATTCGTCGAAACTCTGGCACAAGCTGACAACACCTGAGACGGTTTGTGGGACATTGGCCGATAAAATTTGAAATTCGTCATCGGCTATTCCTTTGAGGATTTGTTCGATCTTATCCGACTCGTGCATCGATGGGTTTAAATGCTTACACAAGTCGACAGCGTCTTCAATATAACTGGTGAAGTTCTCACCGGGTTGTTGAGCGCGTTCACGAAGTCGCTGTTCTGTGCGGAGCTTGCGTACTGCGCGGCGGCCTAAGATTTCGGAAAAAGTTGTCCAGTTATTAATCTCCGCTTCGTGATTTCGGAACAAGAGACTAGTGACGCCGGTCAAGTAAAATATTACATTGGTCAGCCTAGCCGCATCGTCCCACTTGTTGACCGCGCTTACCCTTTGGTAAGTTGCCAACCAGTACTCGACGTCTTGGCCGTCATTCCCATTGAATATCGGTGGGTGACGCTGAGGCCGCACGTCGGTATACAGATGGTGGCTTGCGTCTGGGAGGGGCCTTGTGTGGTGGTTTCTTCCGGCATCGCTGGCGTTGGAGGCAGGGTATGGCTTCGTAGTTTCAGGTTGGGAGACTGGGAGACTACCCAGCACCTCCACCAAACTATAAGGGTATTCATTTACAAACAGGGCTACCCAACAACAGCCCTGGTCCAAGAGCGTCGGTCGCTGTCTCGCGCTCTCCCGGCTGCCGGATTTCATCTTCTTCTCTCAACAGTTCCTGACTCTTTTCCCCACTACAATGGTTAAAATTGTCTGACGGCAGGATTCGAACACAGGACTTCTAAATATTGAAACCACTGCGCCAGGGACGCAGGGACTAACGCAACCCCTGCAATTAGCCGCGGTGATGCTTGTTCACAGAGTCTTATTGCCTTCTGCATTAAAAAAGATGTATAGATTGCTTTGAAATTTAGGCCAATCGAGGCAGCTAAAGCGTAATAAATGAAGTCATAAGAACGTCTGAAGCCACAAGCATTGAAGATCCGACAAATCCGTGCTCGAGCCATTATACCTATGTTGGCTGAACGATCGCAGCGCCAGCGTTCCCTCTGGTAATGATTGTACGGAACTCTATGACCTGAACCAGGAGCACGAGATGATGCCAGCGAGCAAGAATTCCAAGGCCAGCGCATCGATGCATCCCGATATTGGTGAGAAACAAGTGCCCCGTGCCTGCTGATTCTTTGCGCAAGAAAGATAAGGCAAGCGGAAGAGCAGACTGGCAGGTGACGCCCTCTTGTACGGGAAGAAAGCAGGGAGTGAGCGTGAGGGATTGCCTTATTAGTAAGGCGTTTAATATGCCGGGGCGCTAATCTCGCTGGTCGGTAAGGGTGCTGTTCATTACGGCCGTACTTAAGCTAATGGTCTATGAACTAACATCATTACACGACAGAGTGTCCGGGGTCTGACGCTGCGCAGCGACTCACTTTGATCTTCTTTGATCTACCCGGCTGTTTTCTTTTCCTTATCTCCTCAGCTCGGTATTTTCTTCCGGTACGCGTCTCAATGAGCGCATTGATCATAACTCGGCGTGTATGAGCTCTACGTATATAGATTTCCTGTTGGCATTCGGAAGCTCCATTCACTCACAGCAGTGCAATTATGCATAAATTTACCCACAGTCTGCCATAATTGGTTTATGCGTGACCGAGATCGAAGCGCGCTTCATTCGCGTTCATACTGTACGCGTTCGAATAACGTCTGAATCAAGTGGGTCCATAACCTCTGCTTAAATACATTAAAAAAAAGTGAGTCCACGAAGTCGGTGAAAAGAGCCACCAGGCTCAGACATTGGCCTATTTATCATGTCCGCGATGTGTTCTGTTCTTCAAAATGCTCCACCCGGTGAGGATAGTTCACTTCCTTAATTAAAGAGACGGTGATAAACGACCTGCCGAGACAGCCCGTGTCGAATACATCGTTTCGCGTTCACGATAAAGAAGTTCCATCAGAAGACACATTCTCCCTGTGTATATTTATATGCATTATTAACGGTACTTGTGTCTGTCGCACCCTCTTCGTCCATACGAGTCTCTTTTTGTTTCGTCGTTCACCACTCTTTATTGCCTATCACGAAACATGGTGATAACGAACAGCTGCGCGGTTCAAGAACGTATTACCAACTCGTGTAGAAGACATGTGGCAGAGAAGGAAGGAGAGGAAGACTCATCAAACCATCCGCCTATGCATGTGCTTTGCGTATATAGTGCCAGTGCTTGAACTACTAGTTGGCTGTCGCTTGTAGTTGGACTATATCATATATAAATGTAAGTACAAGAAGAATATTGTCATGGACACATTTAAGTGACGTGTTTATGCATTTCAATGACTTGACAGTGAGATAAGAAAGAAAACATGCAAGCCAGAGTAAAACGTTATGCCAATTCCATGCACTGCGGGAATTGATGTTATGCGAAGAAATTGCAGCATTGCTAGGTATTCGGAAAGCATTACCCGATTGATCAACATGCTTGTGTAAGCCGAGAAATTGCGTGTGATGCGAGCGTTTGCACGAAGACAGCAGCAAGACGGCAAAAATCGTATGGCGGTGACGGCATGACGGAGACGCCAATGGTATGACGACGGCATTTGATGCTAAGCATTATTTGCCTCGTTCCAGGCACGTGTGAGAAGTCGGTAAGTAGGTAGGTATGTATTTTCTGTCGCACCGCACTTCAGACCTCTGTAAAAGAAAGCAATACATGAACGATAGCGAAATTGACTCTCTGCCTTCGAGCGCAGCAGCGAAGTGCTCTAACCAATAGGCCACGATCGCAAGCACCCTCTTGTCACGCCGAAGCCGACTAGCTTTTTAAAACGTTTTCCGCATGCGTCACGCGCAAATTTCTCGTGTTCTTTACTCGTGACATCTGGAACTTTGAGACGCCGTGTTAGATTGCACCCCCCATTTCCAGGATCGGCTCATATTCCCCGGTACTTTACTCTTTGCAGCTAACGCTACGTAGAAGCTGTGCGACGCTGTAGCGCCTTCGTGGTCGCCAGTCAAACATGTTTTAAGCTTACATCGCCGGACTGCAAATGCCATCGTCATTTTAACATAAACTACATGACATACTCATAGTTCCGTATGATTGTATAACACATAGTGGTTGATGACATCATAATCCGTGTATCTCGCGTATGCTAGTTCAGTACCTATGTAGGAGCCAACAATCGGCATGTTGTAAGCTCTCGTCAAACAACCCGGAGTATAAATCATGCCATTGGCTTCACATGATCGTCGTCACCTTCATCTTACTGCTGTCGTGACACACACAATCGCGTTAGACACACTGCTGTTAGTCTTACACTAAAACGTTGGCCCATTTGCCAACGCTTTGCGTAATCCAGAACGATGCTGGGTAGCCAACTACCAGCAAAATGATTAGCATAACATCGATTCCCACAGTGCGTGGGAGCTGCTTCAATTTTTTTTGTACTCTGGCATACAAATGTTACAATTCGTTCTCTTAAGACCTGGGCTAATCCCGACGGCGGTATAATTTCACGCGGTGTCTATATAGCACTATCTGCAACGAGTAAAATACTGGGGAATGTGGGCCGATTCCGAAGGCTGTGCAATCCAACACCGCGTCGCAATGCTGCCACAGAGAAGAAACTGGCACGCTCTCGCACGGGCTATTGGACGTGACGCCACTTTAGTATCATAGGGCTATCATATAGTTGGTGTTAGCACGAGAGAAGTATGCGTGTCATTGTGGCCTAATGGTTAGAACATCGGGCTGTTGTTGTGCAAGACCAAGGTTGGGTCATACAGTCGGACACGTATTGAAGCCGCTCGAAAAGATGCGAGACAGGAACCTACTTACCACAATAAACTTGTGGTCATGCGCAATACTTCTTTACAAAGACAGCTCATCGACCAGCATTGCTGGTAGCCTGAAACTGATTGAGGAACACAATATAACCGAAAGAAAATTAAAACAATGATGAACGCCGTTTTAATTCACGCACACTAACAAGTGAAGCGGGAGGACGCAGCTGGCTAAACGACCGTAACTAAAATAGACCCACATAATTCATCCCGCTCAGGACTCATTCAGCGTGACAGCAGCAGGTGATCACCGTGGACACCGCCATCTTCTCAAAAACGTTTTTACGATGCGCACACGGTCGTTTTCGCCATTCAAAGCACTGCCTGCTGCGGCTACCGAAATACGAGCACATTCACCGAGGGTACCACTGCCAGAACCCGCACAGATTTCTCAGTGCAGAAGTTGTTCGATAGGTGAATGGTTAACCCGTCTGGCTTCTACTCTACGCTGCCGCACAGCCGCACAATAGGCTCGATCTCCACGGGCGAAGGGAGCCAAAGCGTCGTTTTTCTTCCCGCAAAGCGTCATCTTCGCAGTAATTTGCGGGTGAAGCTGAGGATGAAGAGGTGGCCTCACAGCGAAAGCGCCACGCTACGGACAAGCTATTAAATATTCGTATGTTAACATAGGTGTGCTATTTTATTTCTTTTTTTCCTAGAAAACACCCTTATTGAGATTTGCTTCTTAATGATTTCGCTCTAGACATTACGTCCTACGCCGTCAGAGTGTGTGAAAACGGTATATAGGTTCTCTCGTTCAGATACTTCTTCATTATGCTGTATATTATACAATTAATTCTCCATCATCTTGTCTTGCCCATTTGCTTTGGCTGTCCTTTAATTCCTCCAACATAACACTTTATTCTAGTATTCCAATCGCATCTTCTATTTAGGCTGTTAAACTATGTCAATCTTCTTTGTTAAAGCTTGGCTGTGATAGCCACAAAATTGTCTACCTTTCTGGTATGCTTGTCTTTTAAGTTATTCTTAATGACTCCGCTCGTATAAAATTGTAATTTCGGTTCAATACATATTAACTGGTCAGAACAAGGTCTGTACTAAAAAATGTATAAATCTGGCTAAGATCGAACGACTACATGTTAGAAAAGAACAGAAAAAAAAATCAGGTAAGAAGGGAAAACCCAAGACAGTACTTGTTTTTATTGTTGGCCTGCCATGTTGACTGAGCACTCTTAAAGAAGAAGCATGCCTGAAATACCTATGCGGTCACTTTTTATTTTGGTTGTTGCCCATTTTCCAGGTCTCCTACCGACGACAAGAGCAATCTACCGACGACAAGAGCAAGATTAGGAGACCTTCTCTAATAATTCAAAGAAAAGAGAATGTTGCCTTATTCATCTGTCATTTTCTTGTACCCCTGAGGCATTTTAAGGAGCCTCCAATGCTGATGAAGTACGCAGAACGATTTTCTCTTGTCATAATGATGAGCAGAAAATATTGTAAATTGCAAACAATGACCGTCAATTTAATAGATTATTCATCAGTTTGGCGTTCTCTGTTTCCACCATCGCTTTACACGGCCTTCCTTTTTCTACGTGACACCGTGACAACAGAACGCGGCCATGCCGCGTGACTCCATTCTTCACAATGGTCTGACCAGCGCTCACCACCGCCCTCGTTTCTGAAATATGACGGTAGTATCTGTCACGAAGAACGTTCACCCTCCAGTCATCTCTATTCCGAAGGCTCGCCCTGCCGCTTAGACGTCCTGACCCTGCTAGAGGGTTCGGGACACAGCGCCCGTTCAGGAACGCAGCAAGCTACGGAGTGGAAGCGTGATTTACTCAACCTCGGCTGCCTTGGCCGGTTTTCTGCGCACGTCCCTCCTTGGCATTTATCTTTATCTGCAGCGTAATGATGGAGTTATGACAGGCACTCCGTTTCGACCATCGCATCTGGCAGTACAAACGCGAAAAGGTCTCGTAAATAACTGGACACTCCTGGGGAGAAGAAAGGAAAACAAAACAATAAACTACGAACGGGATCTCGACAAGGAAAGATTGGCTCCTTCGCAAGAACTGGGCACGCATTTGGCTCTGCTGCAGTTCTTGCCCACATGTGTTTTATTTGAACCTGCTGGTATTGCTTGCTTTCGCCCAGATAACATTGCTTTTGGACCGCATCGAAGAAACCTGGCGCTTAATTCGCGTTATATGGAGGCGTTCTCTAGGCACTGCTTTTTCGCGTTTTGTCCCGGGCGCCCATGCATTTTTTGTGCACGTGCATTCGCGTGGCCGACGCAGATTGAAACGGAAATGATATCGTTGAAGTCAGAAGGATAGCCTCAGCTAGTCCAAAAACTGGGATGGTAGTGCTTTCAAGTACATTTATTATGTCTTAGCCCATCCATGTGCTACACATTCGTATTTTTCCCTGAGCACAACATCGTTATCTAGACTGACAATGGTGGGGAGTACCAATCCACGAAGTAGTTTGTACTTCGTACAGAGTAACTGTTTGTAAGAATGATGATAGGTCGGTTCTTAGAGGGAACGCAATATGAAGGACGACACCGGCGAAGGACAAGTGAGCCATATGACCAATTTCAGATATCTGCCAAGTGGGGGTGATGACATAGGTTGGGTGATGAAGTTAGGAAGTTTGCAGTCGCAAGTTGCAATCAGCTAGCGCAAGACAAGGGTAATTGGAGATCGCAGGAAGACGCCGTCGTCCTGCAGTGGACATAAATATAGGCTGCTGCTGCTGCTGCTGCTTCTGATGATGACATATCTGCCGTGAATCTGTACGCTGAGAGGGCACGTTTAGGAATATACGATAAGAAAGATGATGTTACTGACGGTGCTGAAAATGTGTGTGTGTGTGTGTGTGTGTGATGTGTGATATACCCACACACACGCTAGAGCACTGCCCGCCCGAGCCCGACCAAAAGTTTTATGGCGAGACCCGGGCCGGGCCCAGGCCCGGAAATAATCTACGTTACTCGACCGCCCCCCCCCCCCCCCTCTTTACCTTAGGCCCGAGCCCGGCCCGAGTCCGGCCCGAGCCCCCCGGCTCGAAACCGGCCCGAATCCGGTCCGAGACCGAAAAAGATCACCGAGCGCCATTAAAAAATAAAATAAAGATGAGAATGACATTAATTTATTCTTAAGGCATAAATACATGTCATATGCAATTATGAACACCATTTGAGCGGTCTGAACGCAAATACCAGCGCGAAAGTAGTACGAATGACCCTGCCGAGCAGTATCGCCAGCAGTTTCTAACGGCGTGACCTTGATGCGGCCTACTCCACTTCTATCACAGCGCCGCCACAGTATTTTTACACGTCTAGCGCCTCACTGCAAAGCATGCGCCGCCCCAGCCGCTCGTCCCGCTCAACCGTATTTTAGTGCAGCCACGACCGGTCGTGAGCACAGCGCATGGATGGAGTAAATGGAGAAAGAAAGCTTCTCGTTCCTCCATGGTGCAGCGTAATACGCTGCTGCTAGGCGGCCGGTTGAGAACATGCGTGCAATCGTGGATGAACGCAGTGCCATATTTCAGCCGCGTGACGAATTATGTTATCTTACCAGTCAACGTTTTACCAATTCGCCTTTGAAGACTCAGCAAGTCACGAACGGGCTTTCACCACGCTGAAAGAATTATTTACATTGATTTAGGTAAGGAACACAATGGCATTCTTTGATTTGAGGCGACTTCGGTCTTTCTGGACTTTTATATTCTGTGCAAACAGCGCAAAATACGACGGGAGAAGAAAAGGGAAGTACACAGGAGTAGCACTGCTAGCTTCCAGCTGCGCCGGGGCAACAGATTTTTCAGAGTCGAGACGCGCGAGGATAACTCGCTGCACGTTACATGCACACCACCAGAAAGTCCGAGCCCGGCCCGGGCCCCGGTCAAAAAGCATATGCCATGCCCCAGCCCGGCCCGAGCCCGTGAAAAAACTGCCCTACCCGGCCTGGCCCGGCCCACGGGCCGGGCCGGGCCGGGCCCGGGCTTCGGGTAAGCCCGAACCCGTGCAGTGCTCTAACACACGCACTCACACCCATACACACATACGCCCGCCCGCCTGACAACACGTCCGCACGCACGCACAATGTTTGGCATGGGCACGAACAGCGTTGCCTGCTTCTCCATGCATCAGCTCGTTTGCTTCTTCACCGTTAGGGACCTTTTGAAACCACAAATCATTACCGCTTCGCAAAGAGCAGCGTGGCAAAGAGCTAGTCACAGCACATCTTCTTTTACGACTTGGAGCCGTCGGTGTCGTACGTTCCGTCGGGCACCCAACAACTCGGGACGGTTTTGGTTGTCCGTCTTAATATTCACACATTTCGGATAGCACTTTCTTTTTCACTTCACAATTATTTTAGTCTCTATTTTGTCCTTTAAAATGATCCTGCAGAAAACTGTGCTGAAAGGCTTTCAGCTCCTTTTCAATCAATCTCAATCCGAATCCGGGTGATCAAGAGCGATTTTTCCTCGACCTGTCCAGTTCCCACTTAAAAAAATAATGAAAGGTGGCCGCAGAGAATACATCATTGGACTGCTTCTTCAGACACCTTTGATTCATCAAGGCGCAGATACTAAGATGCTTTTATTGTTGCTTCCATCACCTTGTCGCAAGTATCTGAAATTATGAGAAATCTTCAAACGCCACATTTGTTGTAGGTGCAGCTCTATGCAAATAACCAATGCCGTAAGGTCAGAAACCGACTTCTACAGACCTTAGTGACCCACCGTGGTCGCAGTGTACCACTTCAGATCAAGCAGCACCCTCACTGCTTTCATCTTTCTTTACCGATTCTCATCCCTTAACCCCCGCCCCTTGTGCAGGGTAGCAAACCTCCTTCCCTTTCCTTTTAATACACAGCATCTTTCGCCTCATTCCAGGCACTCTGCACGAGTTCGATAGGTAGGTAGGGAGGTCTTTCCTGTCTTGCCCCATTTCGACCTCTGTAAAAAAAAAAAAAAAAAATGCGCAGATCCCACGCACTGTGGGAATATGATGTTATGCAAATAATTTTGCAGGAACCTGGTTATCTAGCATTGTCTGGGGTTCCGAAAAGTGACACCAGGTGGGCCAACGTGTTCGTGTAAATTGAGCATCACGAGCCTACGACAGCTGCACGACGACGACTACATTGAAGGTGGCCGTGTGGTGGCAACGGCATGATTTCTACGATGCAAGCTTACGGCATGACAACTGTTGGTTTCTACATAGCTAGTAGACGCGCGTAAGAGAGAGAAACGGAGACTGTGGAGACATCAGAGACTACGTGTTATGCAATCGTGCGTACCTATAGCTATGCGATGTGGTGTAGTTAAATCGACAATGGCATTTGTACTCCGGCGAAGAAATGCGAAAGCACGATTAACTTGGGCGATTGTGAAGTCGGTGCAACGCTGCACAATTTATACGTAGTGTGCTACGAGGAAAGCACCTGAGGAACGTGGGCCGCTCACGGAAATGGCGCAGTCTAACACGGCGCCTCAGAGCGTGAGCTCTCACAAGGAAACAAGTGACTCAACTTTGTGTTGCTGTGTTTCTGAGCTGACTTGCAGTATTAGTCTGGTATTAGTGCACTTATGTGACTGGACTTTGTGTTATTGTGATTTGGAGTCGACATTTAATTTTAATGCGTGTAGGTTAATTCTTTTTTTTCTTTCATATCTCTATGTGAAAAGGAGTAGCAGGCGCCAATTAAAGGCGTCAGCATCTCCTAAGTACCATATAATAAAAAAAAGAGGAAGTTGCGCGGGGCGCACACACCGAACGTTTCAAAGAGCTGGCTGGCTTTGGAAGGAGAAAAGTATGCGTAACTCAGTGTCCGCCTCATAGCGGCTGTCATCCTTAATTTTACTAATCTTGTTTGTTTGTTTATTGTAATATGATAAGTAAGGCAATAAAAAAAGTGATCGTGGCCTAATGGTTAGAGCACCGGGCAGGTGTAATCGAGAGCAGAGGTTTGCTTCCGCTGTCGGTCACACATTTTCTTTTTATTAAAGTGAGGCGAGGCAGCAAACTACCTAGCTACCTACCTGCCGCAAAGTGCCAAGAATGAGGCAAAAAAGGCTCTGCATTGAAATGCATGATCTATAGTGGAATGGAACCTGTGGCTTCGAGCACAACAGCCCAAACATATAACCACTACGCCACAATCGCACGTACGCGTATACTCCTTTAGTTCCAAAGCCGACTATATGGTTGCCAGTTATAGAAGAATTAGATCCTGCAATTGCGGTCGCCAAAATTACCAACAATATAATTACAGCCGTGAGATCATGCACTACCACCCTATCCTCAAGGCGGCGTTATCGTGCTCTCCTTTGCAACTGGTTATCAAATTATCTATTACGTATTTAAAAAAATGTATCTGTATGAAAAATCCAAGCGACGGCCTTTCAACACGCGCCTTAAAGCACGATATAAGCATTATTCAAACACATTAGCATCAATTCTTAAAAATGCAAAGCGTAAATAATGAACACAAAATTCAACAATTAAGAAATAATACCAAACGAAAATGGCAAATGGAAAATGAATTCTTAAAACAATTCTGATTCACATGACCCGATTACAATATTACATATAGGTGGGGCGCTCATAACATTTCGGCTTATACTCCCTCCCTCACAGTCCTGATTGCTGGTTTTCGTTCATCCATTAACCACCAACCACCATCTTTTTTCTTCATCCACTAACCCTGAAGGAATTGAATCCGTCATTTTATGTCTAAGTTGAACTGGCACTGGTCTGGATAACATCTCCACAATACCAAAAAAAAAAAATGTCTTGCTACAATGTCACCAATTTTAGGTCACATAATAAACGTTACGTTTAGATGCGGCATTTGTCCTGACCAACTAAAAGTTGCGAAGGTCCTTCTGTTTTAAAGAAAGTCGAGAAAACTTCATTTGAGAATGACGGTCCGATTTTTGCTTCCCTTCATTGACAAAGTTCTAGAGAAATTGATAGAAACAAAACTTCACAAGTACTACACGAAATTTAACATACTAACTTCTTAGTTTGGATTCGGCTCAGTGTTGTCTATAGACGCTGCCATCGCATGTTTCCCTGATAATTTCAGTTTTACATTTATCGTGGCAATATTGCAGCTTCTATGTTTATAGCTATCTCTAGGGCTTTAGATTCTATTGACCATAATATTTATTTTTTAAAGCTCGAGTATTGTTGGGCCAGCGCCATCACTACTAAAATATTTCCTATCTAATAAACGGTAGCTTGTTGTTGTCGTTGATGATTACCTTTCTAATCATCACATAATATTAAAGGTGTTTTCAGAAGGAACTATTTTAGGGGACCCTTTTCTTTTAACGTACATTATTCACTTGCCTCATTGCCTTTCTCACTCAGTGTATTTTGTATAGAGACGACACCACTATCTTTGCACGGATCTTAATGCTTTGATTTCTGATTTACAAGCACATCTGAATTTCCTGGCGCAGTGGTGGGCTGCAAACCGACTATCAATTAAACATTCTAAATCCTCTTTCTTGATTTTTCATTCACAAAACAGAAAAAAAAATGCCTGCTTGTCTTATCATCAATAACAGGCCTTTTACCTCATCCGCTAATGTTACTTTTCTTGGAATCATTGTTGACACTTATCTTTGGGTTTCTTAAACACATTTCTTCAGCATGCATTACAATATCTTTTAGCTTATATGTGCCCTCCTTAAAAGCAGAATATACTTTCGCCTCCATGTACTCACAACATTATATTTCGCCTTTATTATTACTACACAGCCGTATAAACTACTGCATCACACCATAAAAATTTTGTTGATTAGCTCTTGGGTTTTAATAGTGGGGGACTCCGGATTAATTTTGACCACCAGGGGATCCTTAACGTGGCCCCAGTGCACGGGCGTTTTTGCATTTCGCTCCCATCGAGATGAGGCCGGGATTTGATCCCGTGAACTCGTGCTTACAAGCGCAACACCATAGCCGCTAAGCCACCGCGGCAGGTCACACAATGGGGTCGTACATACTCTGTTCACTTCTTCCCATTGATTGAACTCCAGAAGCAAGCCGCTGCGCACTAATAAATTCGCTCCATGGTTATCACCACCTTTTCCCCTTTTTGTTTATCATGTTATCTTACCTTTGCCTAGCCTTCATTTTATTGTGATAGCAAATATATGGACACTCCAGGCGAAATTTAGCCGTCAGTGTTGCCGTGCGGCTCCGCATATGCTTAGCCCGCGAATACACGCAAAACTGCCGCGCGATTCGCCGCTCGACGGACTTGGCCTGCATTCGCGGGAATCTTTCACGCTCGGAAAAAGACTTTTATGTAGCGCATATTGAGCAACAGAAAGCTGCAGCAGGAGTTTCTCACGTTGCTCTACAATTTTCTCGTTTACACTTTTCATCTAATTATAATAACTGAGAAGTTGAATAATTTATTAAGACTAATTGTCTAATTAGCTGGAATGCAAAAAATAATCTATCTCCAAGCGACGGCAAACAACATTACTTTGGTTCTGTCCAGCTACGTAGCATTTGCATATCTTTAGTTTGGCCCAAGTGAAATAAAACCCCCTGTATATATGTTTTTACGTGCTGTGTATGCCGTATACGACGGCTATACTACTGAGCTCCAAAGTTCTTCAAACCAGGTCTAGGTTCTTGACTAAATTATTCCTCAAAGTTTTCAGAATGGCGGCCCGCAAACAAAAATCACACAACAGAATCATTCACAGCGCATGGCCGTTATCTTAAATGTTTTGAGCCTATAAATAATAACAGTGCAAAACAATATCAGTGCTCAAACTTGACAGTGATTTAATTTTACTGGCGCACTTCCTTACGCGGCAGTGTATTGGCGCCTGTGCGATGTCATTACAGGTGCTACACGGCGTGTAAATGGTGCCAGAAATTTTAGCGCACCCGCGTATGTCACATCCGCGTTAGTCGGAACTCCGCATAGCTAGAAAACCGGCCCAGGAGTTCAAGCATGACGCTGAACCCTTGCTATCGCAGTCAGTGCTTCGACGTTTGGGTGAAACTGCCAATTTTAACACAGGCCCGACTTTGTTGCAATTATATATTTACTTTTTTGTAACGTGGCATATGGAGCGCCGGCGTTGACTCTTTCTTTTCTTACAACATCGCATCACCGGGGTATGTGTTCACAGACAACAGTTTTTCCTATCTTTACCGTGTGCTTTCTCCAGCTTAGCTTACGTTTGCTGTAGCACCACTATAAGTTCAATACCCGACCAGCTTTGAGCCCACCGTGACATGTTCGTTCTTGCGCACTAAGTTTTGTTTAACTACTGTGCTGACTACCGACTTCTGGGCGATTTGCAGCTGGAAGGTGGAACGGTACAGACCAAACTATACAGGCTAGCCACATTAGATTTGACGTGCTCACCAGTAGTCTGTTTACTCCGAGAGATCCGACCTGACATCTGTCTCCTTGGGCGTTGTACCTCAGTCTTCCTTGCTTACAGGAGAGCCCATGCATGGCTCGCTGCACCGATCGATAGCGCGAAGGCCTGGAACATGTTTGTGTAGTCTGGCTTTTTTGAGTAGTTGTTGATCTGTCGCGGCACTGTCACGTCGTCCTCTGTTTGCACTGTCAGGTAGGCTTGTCAGCGCAATTGACAGAGTTAGGCAGACGGTTTGAGCTGGCCTTAGTTTGGTCCCTTTAGTTTCACGCCAAATTCCCTTGGCGTGAAACTTCTAAAATGAATGCTGGAGTGCGCAGACACTTTCCACGATTGTCTGCAAAATGCCTCCCGGCTGCGCGTGCTCCACCGCCTGCGTGGTCATCATCATCATCAGCCTATATTTATGTCCACTACCGGACGAAGGCCTCTCCCTGCGATATCCAATTACCCCTGTCTTGCGCCAGTCGATTCCTACTTGCACCTGCGAATTTCCCAACTTCATCACTCCACCTAGCTTTCTGCCACCCTCGACTGCACTTCCCTTCTTATAGGTATCCATTCTGTAACTCTAATGGTCCACCGGTTATCAATCCTACGCATTACATGGCCTGCCAAGCTGCATTTTTTCATCTTAATGCCAGTGGTATTGCTGCGTGGTATTGCTCCCTTAATCTGTTCGTCATGCCCCGCAGGAGTAGGCAATTTGATATTAGTGACGTAGAGGCTTGAGTTTGTTGGTGCATCTTATACGAAAACAGGCGCGCTCAAGAAAACGGTGATGGAAGCAGCGACAACGCAACAGCACAGCACTGGTGTCGTCTCGGCCTCCGTTCCCGTTTTCCGTTCATTATATACCACTGTCCCCCGAATTCCAAAAAGAAATTGCAAAAAATGGGACGCATATTTTGGGAGATCAGAGCGTTGCAAGTTCAAAATAAAAGAAAGAAAGAGTGTTCTGCAAGTTCTCCTACGTTAGAGCGATTCTTGCGCTGGTAATTCAAGACGAAAACGTTTTGTCAGGTGCAGTGTAATATTCTTGTAATGTGCCGTCCACTTGTATCGCCCAAAACAACACAAAAGCACGAATACGAGTCGACATCTTGGAGGAACTCTCGCATTTACTTAGCCATGAGAACATGCGCCCACATTGCACAAAATTGTGGTACTGCTGTGGCACAATTTCGCTTGCAGACAGACCACACGTATTTGGGCACTCATATCTTACTGACACTGAGCAGAGGAATAATACAATAATATTCTTAGAGGTAGGGTAGTTTTTGTAAGCAGGCGCGTAGAAAGCCAGAAAATATATGTTTCTTAAAAATTATGGGCTGCCGAAAAAAAAAAATGTCGTAGTTCTACCCGAAAGGCGAAGCATCAAATGTGATAGCAAATTAGTAGAGAGCTATACGGAGTAAGGATAGCAGTTTTATCAGCTGTACGCGTATAAACTTGGACATGTAGCAACACCAGCAACGCGCAGAACTGTTGTCGAAGCCGTCGGCGTTTTGCCCGCGTTTGCACCGAACATGCGCGGCGTTGGTGACTGTTGCCGGTGCCTCTGGTGGCGTCTCAGATGTTTTCGACGAGATCAGAGCGGGACACTCGTCGAGCAGCGTCGAATGTCTTTACCACCTTCTCGCCTGGCCACGTTTTTATATGAATACGCATTTGGTGCCGCAGCTAAACGTCGCCTGCCCTCCCTCCCGTCTCCCCACGGCCTTTCGCGCGACGGAAGAAGTCGCGTTCGCTCTCCGCCATGCGTTCGCTCCCAGTGAAAGCACGCGTCCCTCGCGCGCTTTCACTCACACATACAACATACGGCGCGCGGCGACGATTTTATCACCATTGGACTTCATACGGAACCTCACGGCGACGGCGACGCCGACGGCAGAAATCCGCTTGGAGTGTCCATATAATTGCTATCGCAATAAAAGAAACAAAGCAAAACAGAAAGGGTTACTGTAAATTCACTGTATGCCGACCATGTTTTTTCCCAAACTGTTCTACTTTGTTTAATTCCTCCTAGTTCCGAAATCTGAAGATCAATCGCTAGCGTACATTGCACAAGCAGAATTCCCAAAAGTGATCCGACGAGCGTGATCAGAACGGGTATTTGCTCCTCATCTGCCGTCTAAAGCAGGCTCGTCGCGGTATCTGAAACAGAACGTGAAATTGCGCGACATATCAAGTGAAATCCCCTTGCCGATGCTCGTATCTTCGCGCGAACGGCTGTCGTGATCTCAAGCGGTGAGCCCCCATTCTGGAGCCACCCTGGTACCCACGAAGGCGCCAGAAAATGCTTTCATTCCAATGTATAGGTCTTTTATTTGTCGCACTCAGAGTTTCGGTCCCCTATGGCTATATCTAGACGTGCCGAAGCTGGTAGGATCCATGGCGGTGAGTTAAAAAAAAAAAAACTGCGTATATTGCGTAAAAAAAGCAGTAGAGGCTATGAACATCTCAAGACGCGTACAGACGCGTACTGAAAGAGGGAACAAGAAAATGAAAGGTACTGCAGTGTCCTCGAAGCAATGTGGCACTGGCGTTGAGCGATGCCAAACCTCCTACCAGCCTAACTACTTTTTCACTCTCCCCAGTTCACTTGAAGAATAGGGTTTTCTTTTTTTGTGGTAAATAATCATTGTAATCTCAGACGTTCACAGTACTCATTCAATGTACTGCTCCACCCGGTACTTTCCCACTTTCTATTTTTTTAAAGTATAGAATGACTGTTCAGAGCGCATGCCCACTTGTCCTGCCGGTGCCATGATGTGAGTATTCTCCACCGCTTTTATACCGTAATCATCATCATTATCATCATCAGCCTATTTTTATGCCCACTGCAGGACGGAGGTTCCCCCCAGTGATCTCAAATTACCCATGTCTTGCGCTAGCTGATTCCAATGCACGTCTGCACATTTCTTCTTGCCACCTAATTTTCTGCCATCCTCGACGGCGCTCCCCTTCCCGTGTCACCCATTCTGTAACTCTAATGGTTCATAGGTTATCTTCTCTCCGCATTACACGGTCTGCCCAGCTCCATTTCATTTTCTCCGAATGCCAACTAGAACATCGGCTATCCCCGTTTGCTCCCTGAACCACACCGCTCTCTTTCTGTCTCTAAATGTTGTACAAGAATTTTAAGACCACCATGCGCAGAATGATGAAGCCAGCTGAATTGTGAATTTAGCCAGCGGGTTATTGGGGTGGAGAAGGGGAAGGAGCGTACTTGCCTCCACATGCGCTCCTATTGTGCAATGTCACTATAATCAATTCCCTAACTATTTTATCTGATGGGTTAAGCCCGTTAGTCACAGGTAAAAGAAAAGGTATGTGCTTCGAATTATATTTGCCCTTCAGTCTGTTAAGGACTACCGTAACCGGCATCCTTGGCATTAACGGCGGCATAGTGAAACTTGTTCAAGGATTGGCCTATCTATTTGTACTAATTGACTTATTAACATGATATTCTGGGGTAATACGTGCGAAAACCACAATATGATTTTGAGGCACGCCGTAGGCGGGATCTACGATTAATTTTGACCACCTGGCGTTCTTTAGCCTGCACCCAATGCATTGTACACGGGCCTTCTTGCATTTCGTTCCCATCGAAATGCGGCCACCGTGGCCGGGATTTGATCTCGCGCCCTCGGGCTTAGTAGCGAAACGCCAAAGCCATTACGCCACCACGGCGGGAATAATAAAAGTTATTTGAAGCGTAATAGACCCAAGCTGAACGAAACTTGAAAGTCGCAGAAGAACGTCTTCGAACAACTTGTAATAATACTTTACCGGTTTATTGCTTAACGTGTGTTATACTTTATTAGTCCCGGAACAAGAATGCGAAGTTCTGACTTTTCGTTGGTCTCGAGATGTCAATTTTAAACAGACAAAGGGATCAAAAGAGGTATGGTCCGAAGCTGGTAGAATACGGAGAGCTTATTTAGGACAAATGTGGTCGGCTATCGTGTGCTGGAGGTAGGAAACGCAGAGGATAAAGGACAAAGGAAATAGGAAAGGTGGAAGTAAACATGGTCATGTACATGAACGGCGAACACTGAAGGGAACACAGCCTGTAGAAATGAACGAAGTGGGTTGATTGGTACTTGCTAAGCAAAAATATTTCTCTCTTCACATGCCCTCCCACCTGCTTCATATAACATTGAAAAAATAACAGAAGGACTGCGCAGCATTCTGTGTGCTCTTGCACTTTTCCTATTTCTTTTGCTGCATACTTTGGAATTTTTCAGACAACGCTATTGGCTTAAAGTGCAGGTGTCTTTTGCATTTAGCGCCGTGTGATTTTAATCTCATTCACTTGAAGTGCTACTGTTTTGCTACCCCTCGAGTGAGGGAGAGATTAAGGGCAGAACTTGTTGAACGCCATGGCCTTGAGCTCATGACCTTGAGCTCACGTACAGAGATCTATGTGCTTTATTTTTACTTTGTCAAACCTTGGGCGTTGGTACAGAGAAGTTTAACGCTTTTAAATTCGCAGCATGATTAACTTGACTGCTTCATAGCTGGACGTGTGACAACCACATTTCACGAAATGAAACAATAAATGAAGAAAGACGGAACATGACTACCGTAAATTGGGACCGTAGATAGGAACACTTCATCAATTTTGACTTAAGTATTCTTTCAAAACAAATTTTTTGTTCATTTTTATAAGGGTTTGATTACCAGAAAAGATAGAGAAGGCCAAACTTGAACTTCTTTTAAAATTTCGCACCGTGACCACGTATTCGTACGTCAGAGGGACACCATGGATTTCAAAGCTCGTATTTTGGCTGTTGTTGAGCATAAACGTTCTAGAAACTCCTTCAGATTGCTGATTTCTAGAATGCCGATAAAACAGCTATACATTCGAGAAAACGCTGTTAAAATCCTTGATATCAGGGCGAGCTGGTGCGGAAACTTCAGTGCGGTGTCAACACATGTTATCGTTCTTGCGTTTCTTTCTGGCTTATCAAGCCACCTCTCACGGCAAGAGTGTCTTGTTTTGGTATTGTGGAAACGTTTACTAATACAGCTGAACTTATGCTTATCTTCAGTGTCCCTGTAATGACCCAAACGAATGAGCGGCAATCCTCTCATTAGTCAACGCTCGTGAAATGAACACTGCAATCATCTTGCGATTATGGACTGAACGTATACGGGTTAGAGCACAGCTAAAAAAGCTCGTCACAATAGGTTCTGGCAGATCTATGTGCTTTATTTTTACTTTGTGAAACCTTAGGCGTTGGTACAGAGAAGTTTAACGTTTTTAACATATCTCATCCTAAAGCCTTGATGTTTGTAAAAAAATAATTAGATTATTGTAGAGATTGTAGGGTTTTACTTGCCAAAACCATGGTATTATTATGAGGCACGCCGTAGTGGGGGACTCCGGAATAATTTGGACCACCTAGGGTTCTTTAACGTGCACCGAAATCTAAGTACATGGGTGTTGAGCAGAGTTGTTTAAGAGCCGGTGATGACAGCTCACGTTTTTAACACAAACGTGTTTTATGCAGGGTTTCGTGACCGATTTCCAGCAACGGATGTAACGGACGTGACAACCGCCATGTGATGATGTGGATAGTGGCGTGCGGTGGAGAGAAGACCAGCTTGGAATGATGATTGTATGGCAGCACCAAGAAGAGGATTGATGATGGTGATAATGGATGATGACCACGTACCATGAACAAAGAAGTGGAAGAGAGCACGCAGAGCGTGAGAGCGAGCGGCAGCCTCGAACGCAAGCTCGCAAAACGGTGGCTCTAGGCTCGGGTACCGGCGACCGGGTGTCCAGCTACCGTGCGGACCTGGTCGGAGATCCAGCTCGTGGCTGGGCTTTCCTGCGCGCCAGCGGCCTGCTGTGATAGCGGCCTGGTGCAGTGCTTCCTGCTTGGACCGGGACGCCTGAGCTACCAGCCTGCTGAGCGAGCCCGAGGACTGGCGACCGGGCGTCCGGCTACCGTGCGGATCTGGTCATGGATCCCGCTCGTGGCTCTGCTCTCCTGTGTACCAGCGGCCTGCTGTGATAGCGGCCTGGTGCAGTGCTTCCTGCTGGCCACCGGGGCGCCTGAGCTACCTGTCCGCCGACCGAGCCCGACGTTATAGCGGCCGAGGCGTTCCAGGCCAGGCGTTACTGGCCAGCTACAGCAGTGGCCTGGTGTTCTACCGGCCTGCTGTTTCTCCTGCTGCCACGTCGCGACAAGGTGCCGCGCGACAGCAGCGACCTAGCCACAACGACGCTCCACCGTCACAACCACCGTCACGGGCACCACAACGACGAGGCACTAGGGCGAGTGGTGACGCATGAGTGCTAGGCACATGTTTATTTAGGACAAACGATTCGCGAACTATAGCCCACGTACATGTGCATGTAAATAGTCTGTATCGTTTAGCGTGTCTGTATAAAGTCTGTGTTTCGTGTAGCAAGCTCCCGTCTGCCGTGTCATTATTAAACGGATCCTGGGCCCAACTGGAAACCGGCGAGTTCTTGTCGTTTCCCATCACACGCCATCTAGGAGCGGTGAAGCGAAGTACTGCATCGTGACACGAACAAGCGCCGACAGCGAGCGCTTCGGTAGTCGCAGCGCAGCGGAGTCTCCAACGTGGTGTAGCCATAGAATGAACAAGTTTGGCCTCGTGCATAGAGTTTCCTACAATAATTATACAATAGATGATCATACAATAAAAAAAAGTGGGCAAGTTTGCACTCGACTGTGCAAAGCTTAGGCACAGCGGAAGTGTCGATCCTCAAGTTTGACTGGCTGCTACTGCTAGATATGGGTTGCTGCTAGGTCTTAACTTGGTTTAACTTAACTACGCAAGTAGGGAAGGTATTCTCGAGCGATCATTTTCGGAGGCACCTTCCCTGTCGCGACATTTCGGGTGATTAGCGCTGGACGAGCGACAGCGTTCCGGGCATGCCACAAACGCAGGCTGGCAGGCAGGCAGGCAGGAGCCATGTCTGTGTCGGGAGAAGCGAGCGCGCATCTGCGCCGGCGGTTACTATAGGCAACGCGAGGTGACGTCATCGCTACTGTTTCGGTGCTTGTGCGGCTAGGCAACGCGGGCGGTGTCGGTAGCAGCTCTGCCCGTTGCCTCACTGGTGCTGCTACAATTTGTTTCTCTCTCTCTATCTCGCTCTCATTTTCTCTTTCCCTCTCCCGAACATTGCGTGCGCCGCCCGCATGCTCTCCTTCCCTCTCCTAACGTCCCATGTCAAGGCAACGTGTGCACGGCACGAAGAGGAGGCGAGGCACACGCCGCTCCGTAAGGTGGTTGGTAGGCAACGCAGTGACGTCATAGCTCGGCGAGGTTTTGCGACAGCAGCCGCGACTTTTTACGGCTATAGTTAGAACAGCTTCGCTGTTAAAACATTATTAAAATTGTCCGACGACAGGATTCGAACACAGGACCTCTAGCAGAGAATCCCGATATTGAAACCATTACGCCAGGGACGCTTGCATCGACGAGCTACATAAAACGCCTTTATGAATTTATCGCTGGCAAGCCAGTGCATTGAGACGCTTGGCGCGTTTCCATTTGGCCACCTCGACAAGCTGAGCCACTGTATTTAATAGCGATTGTGCGCGTTCGTAGCGTCTTCTGCACTTCGAAAAGTTTACATTTCTCTGAAATTTGCGGCAATGAAGGCATATTGTCACGACGGCGAAAGCTCGAGGGACAAACGAACCGCACTTGTCGGCAGAGGCAGTAACAAGAACGGACGGTTTTAAACTACCGCGCGCTAGTTACTGCTTCTTCTTCTTCTTGCTATGTTTTTCAAAAGTGCCGATGTGTCTTATGTCGTCGTCATCGCCGCGCTAGACACGTGGCATTTGCCTCCCTCCCAAGGGAAGCATCGTCCCGATGCGCAACGCGACTGTATGCATGTACGAGACACTAAAACGCGAATCACTTGGAAAAGTAGGGCTTCATGCGCACCACATGCACCACTTCGGGGGTTTGCTGGCGGCGCCGCGAACAAGCTTCACCATCGGGCATGACCTCGTAATTCACGCCGTTCAGTCGTCGGATAGCTATGTATGGGCCAAAATATCGCCTTAGTAGTTTTTCAGAAAGTCTCCTACGCCGAATGGGTATCCAAATTCACACTCTCTCGCCGGGTGTGTAGGCGACAAATTCTTGCTGACGATTGTACCGCATTGCGTCCTGGTCTTGCTGGTGGTGGATGCGTACATGTGCAAGCTGTCTGGCTTCTTCGGCACATTGACCAAATTCTTCAGCATCTGCATGGATATCGTCGCACTTATGGGGCAGCATTGCATCCAAAGTTGTCGTGGCTTCGCGACCGTGTACCAAGCTGAACGGTGTCACGCGAGTCGTTTCCTGTTGAGCGGTGTTATATGCGAAGGTTACATAAGGCAAAATCTCGTCCCAGTTCTTATGGTCTACATGGACATACATGCAAAGCATGTCAGCGAGTGTCTTGTTCAAACGCTCCGTTAGTCCATTCGTCTGGGGATGATAGGCTGTCGTGTTCCGGTGGGCTGTGCCGCTGAGTTTGAGAACTGAGGTACTGGGATCGATACCCAGCATCTCCACCAGTGTCACGACGGCGAAAGCTCGAGGGACAAACGAACCGCACTTGTCGGCAGAGGCAGTAAGAAGAACGGACGGTTTTAAACTACCACGCGCTAGTCACTGCTTCTTCTTCTTGCTATGTTTTTCAAATGTGCCGATGTGTCTTATGTCGTCGTCATCGCCGCGCTAGACACGTGGCAATATAAAGGGCAATAAAGAAAGCCACAAGAACGTTTAAATCCACAAGTACGAAGATCAGACAAATCCATGTACATGTGTGGCTTCGTGTCGGCAGTTAGCGTCGGATTAACCTGTGGCGTCTCGCCGCCTCCGGATTGCGGCTTCAACGTGCATCAGCAGTGCATCGCCTACTGCTTTGCTTGCGATGGCCCCACCTAAGACAACTGCAGCGCTAAAAGGCACAGGAAGGCGCTTTGCTCCGGCGAGAGACACGCCAGAATGAAGCAGAATCGCGTGGTCACGGCGCACGGTGCGAACTCTGCCACTGGCATTCCTGCAGCTGTGCGCGTCGCACCTCGGCTGGCTGCCGCAGCTACTACGGAGCAGGACCAGAATTCTCGCACCTTCGCCTAAGCCACTCGCCAGCGGGACGGTGCTATAGCCAACAGGACGCCGCGCGCTAAGCAAACCTGCAACCTGGTCGCCGACCCGCAAATCGCGCGCCTTTTGCTGCAGCGGACCGTGAGTTCACGAAGCAAACAGCGTCTGTGAAGACACGTTTCACTTTCGTATTCTACCGATTCCTATGAAAGAGGCATCAACTATTTTTTTTTCCGATTCTTGGTGTGGTAAGATGCACTGCAGGTCGAGCCAAACGCCATGGAGGAGTTGACGGTTAGTTTCGGGGGTGAAGCCTGGTGGAAGACGGGTGTAATATTCCGAAATCGTAACACAAAATGATGCCTGCGGCCTTTCTGACGCTAGTGTTGCAATGTTGGAATTGTACCGGGCTCTTTTTCTGGTATTCTGGAGATACAGTTTGCCCGTACTGAACAACATACGCAGGACAAATCTTCGTGCTCTATAGGCTATTCAAGATCGGACTCTGATGAGAGTTTGTCTTTGTTTGCCAAAACGCATATCAACGGTGGCGACTATTGTAATCACCCGGGACCAACCAATACAAACACACATTGCAGTGGAAGTGCTGAAAGTGCACATTAGGCACTTTGCCCGAGCCCGTTCCTACCGTTCGGTACAGGTGAAAGAAGTGCCTAATTAGAGGCGGCATCGCATACTCGTTATCATACGAACAAGACAGGGAGTGCCTCGAAGGGTCGGGTACAAGCGAAGAAAGAAAGACTGCTATAAATATAAATTATGGTGTTACCGCCATGAAAGAAACAACGAAACAACGAAGTAAAGGGCCGAAAGGTGAAAGAAAAAGAAAACGAAAAGGTGGACGCCGCATCCTGTTTGCTGCCAGAGTGATTCTCTGCACGCATGCCCCAATGTTAGAGCATAGCGTTTTCGACGGGTCATTCCAGCGGCGTCGCTTCCTTTCTTTATTTGTGTTTTTATCTTTTAGTCGCATTTTGATCTAACGCAGAGACGAGGGACTCGGAGGAAATCATTTTCTTCCGGTCTCCTTTGAACTCGTCTCGGTGCGTCAGACACCCCGACCCCAAACCGTGAGAGACGCTCGTTCTTCCACTGCGGCTGCTCCTGCTGTGGCCACTGCTGCATGATGCGTGCTTCCGGACACCGCGTTGCATTCCTTTCTTGCCGTTTTCCGACAACAGCTTTCTCGTTACACGCTTCGCAAAACCCGCAGACGGACGCGCAGACGCGTGCGCAGGGAGTCTAGCAAAGCGGCTTTTCCCTTCGGGGAGAAGGCGCGGTTGGCGATGATGTGCAACGAGAGAGCCTATCTCGCACACCCATCGCTTCTTGGGCATTCGTGCGCAGTTTTGGTGCCAATTTCTTTTTTTTTCAACCGTAGGTTTTCATATTAAGAATACCAGAGAAAGAGAGAGCAGAGAGAAAAGGCAGGGAGGTTAACCAGACGCATGTCCAGTTTGCTAAAACACTGGCACTGGGAAAAGCGGACATCGGGAAGAAGGGAGAGAAAAAGGACAGGAAGAAAGAGCACTAGTTGCGCGCGCACATCATGGTATACTCACACTGAGTTTATGAACGGTCGCAGAAACTTGCCGATTCGAGTTACTTGGCAACGCTCTTGCCACTCGCTGCGCCGGACACGTGCACGAACATGATCAAATAACGTTCGCTTCCGAAAACGGTCTCGACTCCAGCCGGTTTAATGGTGTCCGGAGAGAGAGGCGCTGGACGTTTTGTTTATTGTTTATTGAGTTTACACATATGCAATGGAGGAGGCCGGAAAACAAAAATTCGTCGGCCCTTCCACTCCGTGAAGATGGTTAACCAACGAAGTCGAAACGTGCGGCCCCAGTGTTTATCTCTGGGTTAATCCCGAGTGGTCATGAAAGTATTTCTGAATTATGAGGTTGCACATACATTCGGCTGCGTCGGAGAGAACGAGGTCACTGACGGTATGCCCGCAGTCCGCCGTTGTAGCTTGCGTTCGATATCTTGAGTTTGCTCGGTGGCGTGGTTAGCGGCACTCGCCCGCCATTGCAAACTCGCGATTCTTCGAAATTAAATTGCTTCAAAAGTAAATCTGTCCGTCACGTAAGACAATGAACGGCTCATACCCCCTTAAGCAATGGCTGAAACCCCCGTAAACGCGGCCTCCTCATTATGACGACAGAAGAGAAGTGAAATTCTACTCTGGAATGATGAGTGGCAACGCAACCAGCTGTGGAAGAGGACGACGAATGCGGGAGCAGTGGCATGAGCGCTTGCCGAGCACGAGCACGAGCGCAACCCGAAGGATGCCAGCGAGCCATCTGAGGAGGAAGACGACGACGCTCGAGCCAATGCTTATGATGATAGTTTTCTGTACACATCCGATTTAGCCTAGCCATATACGATTTCGCCTGGGCCTGGGCCGATCCTGGCGATATTGCAATACCGGGCCGACCCGCGCCGGAGTTGAAGCAGGCTTCAAGAACTACATCCCTAATAAATAAATAAATAAATAAATAAATAAATAAATAAATAAATAAATAAATAAATAAATAAATAAATAAATAAATAAATAAATAAATAAATAAATAAATAAATAAATAAATAAATAAATAAATAAATAAATAAATAAATAAATAAATAAATAAATAAATAAATAAATAAATAAATAAATAAATAAATAAAATCATTTATCATGCCCAGGAACAACCATGAGGTCTAAGTGCTGGCACACGTATACATAGAAAAAGAAATACAGCAGGGGAATATCCGTAAAAAAACAATGCATAAAATATAACCTTGAAAAGAAAAGTGTACATACAACAAGGCGCAAAATGCAGACATAAGAAAAAGGAGGAGAAGGGAAGTTGAACAATATGTGAAACTAAGACACAACAACGGAAAGCTCAGAGCAGAACAAAGACAGAGAGTTGGGAAAAATATCAAGGTCATGAAAGTGGGCATTATAAAGACTGTATTCTGTGGACGGCTGAGTGTTGGTGGTGACAGGCAGCAACATGGAAAGGTCTGTTTTCTCTGGTGATCTTGCGCGGAATACGAAACATGATACAACTGAGCAGTTCGGGGCACATGAGGATACCGTGAAGGAGTTTGAAAAGAAACACAAGATCAGCACGATTACGTCGGCAGCGAAGTAAGGGCAATGACAATAACCCGACAGTGCTAGAGCAAAGTCAAGCGTCCGTGTTAGCAAAGTGGTGATGATATATGCTTAGAAACTTTTTCTGGACCCGATCTTGTATAGTGTTAGTGTTGGATCTAGAGATGCCGTTCCCGACGACCGACGCGTATTCGAGTTGAGGAGGGCATATTGTTGTGTACAGCTTGCGGAACGGTGTAGGAGAATTGAATTCTCTCGATAGTCTGCAAACAGAGCCAAGAGTACGCATACCCCGCATTGCAACGCATTTAGTGGGAGCTGAAAAGTGTAAGGTTGGTTGTTTGCTTAATTCTCCAAATCAATACATAGGATCTTCTAAACTAATGATGCGCTACAATATCCTTAATATTAGAAACTCTTACCAAGCAAAGATCTGCATTCGGTTGTTTAAAGAGTTCTCCAGCAACTTTGAGACATTTTCAAACCGTTACCTCAGTAGAAACACAGGATACAGCTTACGTCACACCTCAATAGTACCAAAGAAACCCAGGACAAACTATGGCACACAAACTATCGAATATGAAACCATGCGTTTATGTAATACGTACCCTAACATTGTTGATGTCGCTAGGGATTGTAGAACTATTCACCAATTTAAATACTTCGTAGTGAACATGTTTCTTTCTTGTGATCTAAATGTGCTGCATAAATGTTAATGCAACAGTGAATTTTTCCGTGTTAAGTGTGTTTGGTTGTTGCATTAGTGATGAAATAATTTTTTTAAATGTTACTTTTATGTTAGTGATGTAATAACTCGTTTGTATGTTATTTTACAAGCAACTTGTGTTCTGCAGTGTGCTTAAAAGATTGTTTCGTATGTAGTTATGAAATGTCTGTTTTACAAATTGCTTTTGTAACTTGCAAATTCTGCTATATCTGCTGCCCAGCGAGGTAAGGCCTAGTCAGGAGGTTCAAGCCCTCCTTTTGCCTTACCTCGCGGGCAAACTTTGTACGTACCTGTTATGCCCGAATAAAAGTTTCACTTAAAAAAAATGTCCACCGAGATCATTGATCTCACGGACCCTACACAATGGTACAGAATCTACCGAATAAGAAAAAGAAATGCTTGCTGTTTTGTGGGTGAAAGTCATGACTTTCATCTTAACAGCATTCAAGGTTAGGTTATTATCTGTGCATCATTTGGAAAAAGAAAGCAGGTCAGACTGCAGGATGCGACAGTCATCAACAGTGTGAATTGCCTTAAACATCTTTATGTCATCAGCACATAGAAGGAATGAAGAATGGCGAATGG
This sequence comes from Dermacentor silvarum, assembly GCF_013339745.2. Taxonomy (NCBI): domain Eukaryota; kingdom Metazoa; phylum Arthropoda; class Arachnida; order Ixodida; family Ixodidae; genus Dermacentor; species Dermacentor silvarum. Next base: position 9,246,850 of record NC_051161.1, read on the forward strand.
CGGAAAGAACGTCATTAATAAGGAGTGATCCAAATACAGATCCCTGAGGGACGCCGCTAGTTGGCACGTAAAAAAAAGACGTTTGGCCATTGACATTTACAAAACATGATCGATCAATAAGATAACTCTGCAAGCGATTTACAATTGACGATTCAACACCAAAGTATGTAAGCTTGATCAGAAGCAGTGAGTGGCTGGCCACATCAAAAGCTTTGCTGAGGTCACAATCATCATCATTATCATCATCATCCTCAGCCTATATTTATGCCCACTGCAGGACGAAGGCCTCTCCCTGTGATCTCCAATTACCCCTCTCTTGCGCTAGCTGCTTCCAACTTGCGCCTGAAAATTTCCTAATTTCATCAACCCACCTAGTTTTCTGCCGTCCTCGACTGCGTTTACCTTCGCTTGGTATCTATTCTGTAACTATAATGGTCCACCGGTTATCCATCCTACGCATTACATGGCCTGCCCAGCTTCATTTTTTCCTCTTAATGTCAACTAGAATATCGGCTATCCCCGTTACTCTTCCCGGCTAACTCCTACCCAATTTTATTCTTCTGAAAATTTATTTCTCATAATAAGGATCCCCTGTGAGTAATTGACCTAGATAAACGTGCTCCTTTAGAGACTCTAGAGGCTGACTGGTGATCCTGAATTCCTGTTCCCTTGCCAGGCTATTGAACATTACCTTTGTCTTCTGCATAATAATCTTCAACCCCACGCTTATACTTTCTTGGTTAAGGTCCTCAATCAATTGCTGTAATTCGTCTCCATTGTTGCTGAATAGGACAATGTCATCTGCAAACCGAAGGTTGCTGAGATATTCGCCATTGATCTTCATTCCTAAGCCTTCCCACCAAATAAAGGTCACAATAAATGGTGTCAACTTGCCCCCTTTGAAGTACCGGCGAGGAGACCTGTGTCATGAAATTTTTGAGATTTGTGATAGTGGAGCGGCCGGTGAGGAATCCATGCTGATTCATGATCAATGCGTTCTTCACAGTAAAATACAATATGTTGTGAAGAGCAAGCTAAAAAATCTTAGACATGACACAGAGAAGAGAAATCGCCCGATAATCGGAGACATCGGTTTTACAGCCAGACTAAAATACAGGAAACACACGAGCAGTTTTCCACATGTGAGGGAAAGTGGAAGTATTCAGAAAGTTATTAAATATAGATGTCAATATTGGTACCAATGTACTGCCGCAAGCTTTTAAAATTGCAGAGGAGATGCCATCAGTGCCGCAGGATAGGGAAGGCTTCAAGCGCTTAAGGCATTCGTGGATGAGCTTTTCATCAAACAACACAGCACTATATGTATGAACTGTCGTGTGCTGCTGATTGACACCAGCGTTGAAACCTGCCGCTTTATATAAAGATGAGAAATGGGCAGCAAAACAATCCGCGACTGCTTGGACTTCTACACTTCTAGAGTCAAGCAAGCGAAAACACTCTCCACGTTTATTGGAGTGCTTACGGATATACTTCCAAAATTCCGCCGACTGGTCGGAGGCGCTCTTTTCCAAGAATGCAATATATGAGTCTTGATCCCGCTTATAGAGACGTTTACAGAGAGCCCGAAAAAAGCGGAATTCTTCTCTGCACTCATCAGGCAATGGAGTTCTAGATTTTCGGTGCGCGCGTTCTTTATGCTTTATGGTAATTATGAGTTGAGACGAAAACCAGTGGGGATATTTAGAGCGTTTAGGCCTGTACTGGGGAATGTATTTCTGCATACTGCTTAAAACAAGCTCCGTAAACTGATCTACTTGGTCATCAACACTGCTTTTGTCTGTAACCAGTGACTAATCGGTGGTGCACAAGACAATATATAAACCAAGATAATCACCACGCTTGAAAGCAAAGCGAGGGGATTCATTTACGCCACTGAAGGAGCTCTGCCTCAGGGCTGACACAGAGGCAGTTATCTTTATTGGCGGATGAAACTTATCGGTGCGGACAAGGGACATGTCAGAACGAGAGACATCTAAATCTTGAGCATTCGAGATGCAAAAATCTAAGACGTTGCCACAGGAATTGGCGATCAACTTAAGCTGCTGAAAGGAACAGAAGGACAGAAAGTCCAACAACAGGCTGCATTTCTTCTCTGTGTAATGATAATGAGAATATCTAAGCGTGTTCCAATCAATACCTGGTGCATTAAAATCACCAAGAAGAATTACTTTGTGCTTACTATGGGAGGATATTACACCTTCAGTAGAAGAGATGACCTCATCAAACAAAACAGGGGAAATATTCGGCTGCACATAGAAAGATATTAAAAATAATAAATGAAGTAAGTAAGCCAAGATGCATTGTTTCAAGCTGATGGGTGTACTGGAATAGTTGAACAGCACATGGACTCACGAGCAGGAGGTTGGCATATACGCAAAGTACACCATGTATCTACAAATACACCCTTGACTCGCAAGAGGAGAATGCCACCGACTGTGGGGGTGTCTGTGCCGTACAAACGAAAGACACAATTGTGATATCCACTATGTATACTCTATATCTCCAGACACATCCAAGTGTGATATCGAGAAGTTCATGACCACGCACTTTGCATGGGTTACCCGCGATAACACTATAACACTACCCCTGTGATGATCGTTGGAGACTTCAAAGTGGACATTTCAAAACCAGGCAAGAAATGCTTCACCCAGTTTGTGCTACAAGAGTTTAGTTTAAAGTGCCACACCAATGCAAGTCACTCAACTACTGAACAACAGTCATGTACAGATTTAACTTTGGCCAAGATTTTGTCTAAGGTTGTAAACGAACCAATCAGTGTAAGTATATCACAGCAATCACAAAGCTATCGTCACTACCATTACCAAATGATGAAACTAAATAAATGCACCCTTGTCTAACCCAGTGTGATGTGCTACAGCTTCGCTGGTCATCCACCTTCACAGAGTGGATTGGCTCCTCAATTTCCTTCTTTCTTTCACTTATCTTTTCTTCAGGTGTTTCTATATTTGACACAATTGTATTGCTCCCCCCCCCCCCCTATGCAATGCCCTCTAGGGCCTTTAGCTTAAACAAATAAATAATAAATAAATAAATAAATAAATAAATAAATAAATAAATAAATAAATAAATAAATAAATAAATAAATAAATAAATAAATAAATAAATAAATAAATAAATTTCTCTCATGGGTCTTGGGAGATCTCGTGGACATGGCTCATCTCTTGAGAACGAGCGCCGCCAGTACAGTGTCCGGGGACTGCGGGCCATGATTAATGCCGATCTCTAAAGCGATGCCGCGTACACAAGAGAAAACGCGGGTGTTGCTCCTGCTTTCAAAGTTCTTGTTTACAGGTTCAGGGCTAACTTAGATTAACTGTTTCCTTAAGTGTTATGTCGTTTTTAGATACCTGCAAAGAAGCAATCCACACCGAAACAATGTTCTAAATGCAGATTTTCGTTCACCTCTTCAGCTGTTTCTTTTTTACCCCGTCATCAACTTTCTTATGCAGGTTGGCGCGTTCTGCCGGCAAGGCTTCATAACTTCTAACAGCCGTCAGTTACAAGTAAGAGGAGCCATCTGTAGTATTCCGGTTTGGAATAAAGTAATGAGCGTGTTTGAAGTCTCTAAGCTGGTCATTCGCCTAAAGGTATGCTATATTACAGGTTGCAGAGGTCATAATACTCGCAGTGTGCCTGGGAGAGATAAGCAGTAAGCCATTTTCTGCTGGAAACAAACAGCTAATGAAAAAAAGAAACTTGATGCTTACTTTGGTACTAGCACTTGGCATCAAGCATACCCGTCGAGAGCATAAACCTCTGCGGGACGCCGCGGAGCTTCCTTGCGTCTGGACCTGCAGTGATAAGGGACATTCCTGACCGTCTTAAGAGTTCCTGAATTGTGGCGTACTCGTAAACATCAGTAAATGCAGCCTTGTTCGTAAAGTTGTGCTTAATGGTCTTACAAGTTTTTTAACACCGAACGTACCTTTACCATACTGCGTCATTTTATGGAGCAACAGTGTATTTAGCTTAGAAAAAAATTACACCATCTTCCCGTAGCGGAACCCTGAATAGTATGCGAAGCAGCCATGGGGTCGACTCAAGTTCCCATCAGTTTTCAGATCGGCCTGTCGCCGCTGCCGTTTCGTGGCAGCGGCTCGAGCCCTCTTCTCCGCGGCGCTGTCCACGGCGCTGACACTGGCGTTGACGCTGGCGCTGTCCGTGGTACTCATCGCGGCGTTGCGGGAGGAGAATGAGAGGATGAAGTGAATGATGATGAGTGGGCGAAGCACCTGGGGATCATTCGGGCAAAACGCCGGAAGCGGAACCGGAAGTGGAATCGGAAGTGGAACCGGAACCGGAAGTGAACGCCGCACGGCGGAGGGAGGGAGGGAGGGAGTGACATAGCCCAGAGCATAAGATGCTTCGCATCTAAAAGATCACATTGGACCCACCGGGGTACCCTAGTTAGAGCACTGCACGGGCTCGGGCTTACCCGAAAGCCCGGGCACGGCCCGGCCCACGGGCCGGGCCGGGCCGGGTAGAGGAGTTTTTTCACGGGCTCGGGCCGGGCTCGGGCATGGCGTGTGCTTTTTGACCCGGGCCCTGGCCGGGCTCGGCTTTTTTTGACGCGGGCCCGGGCCGGGCTCGGGCTTTCTGCGTGTTATTCTCGGGCTTCTCAACTCTGAAAAACATGGCTACGGCGTTGGGCTGTTGATCTCGTGGTCACTGGTTTGAGCCCGGCCGCGGTGGTCGCATTTCGATGGAGGCTAAATGCAAAAACGCTCGTGTACTTAGATTTAGGCGCATGTTAAAGAACTCCAGGTAGTCAAAAAAGCCGGCAGATCCCACGCCCAGTGGGAATTGATGTTATGCGAAGTGTGTGGGGAGCCTACCAAGTTAACAAAACAACCACGAAAGCACCAAGACGTAGGCGGCTGTTTCAGGACCTACATGACACGCTTATCATGATATTCATGTCATGAGCTATCATTTATGTTCGTCATACCCTCTTGTCATACTATGCCAATTTTGGTAGTACCAAGTTAACGAAATCACCATGAGAGCACAAAGACGTAGGCGGCTAGATAGATAGATAGATAGATAGATAGATAGATACTGTCAAACTAGCAATTTTTTTTATTTCGAAAGCTTGCCCTTAGGCATAATACAAAGTATATCAAAAATACACGAACAGACTTGACTCATGCAAAAAATCTAGAAGTGAACGATGATACGGTCCATGAATACAACGTTCAAGGTCGGGTGGGCGGCCAGGCCGAAGGCCTGTTGCCCGTAGGTGGCGGAGACGGCTTAGGTGAAGTCCTGGGCACGTCCATAATAGGTGTGTCAAAGTGGAAAATGTTCGCCAAGAAATGCTTCGCATTTAAAATCCATCGGGAGTCCCCCACTACGGCGTGCCTCATAATCAAATTGTGGTTTTGGCACATAAAACTCTGGAATTATTTTATTGCGATAGCAATTATATGGACACTCCAAAGCGGATTTCTGCCGTCGGCGTCGTCGTCGCTGTCGCCGTGAGGTTCCGTATGACGTCAACCGCGATGAAATCGTCGCCGCGCTCCGCGCGCTCTATGTGCGAGTGAAAGTGCGCGAGGGACGCGCGCTTTCACTGGGAGCGAACGCACGTTGGAGAGCAAACGCGCGTTCTGCGCCGTGCTCCCTGAAGGGCTGCAGAATTAAGCGTCTCTTTCCTCCTTTACAATCACTATATATACAGAGAGCAAACTCGACTTCTTCCGTCACGCGAAAGGCCGTGGGGGGGGGGACGGAAAGAAGGGAGGGGAGGCGACGATTTAGCTGCGGCACCAAATGCGTATTTATATAAAAATGCGAGGCGAATAGGTGGGTAAGATTTCCGATGCTGCTCGAAGAGTGTCCCATTCTGATCTCGTCGAAAACGTCCGAGCCGCCCCCAGAGGCACCGTCAACAGTTACCTACGCTGCGCGCATTCGGTGCGAACGCGGGCAAAGCGCCGACGGTGTCGACAACAGTTCTGCGCGTTGCTGGTGCTGCTGCATGTCCAAGTTTATGCAGGTGATAAGACTACTATCCTTACTCCATATAGCTCTCTACTAATTTGCTATCACAATTGATGCTTCGCCTTTCGGGTGAAACGGCGACAAATGTTTTTTTTTTAAAGATAACATTCAGAGGCGTTCGCCACGAGGTCTCTCGCGCGCGCGAACTCGTAAGTTTTTAGAGCATATGGGGCTTGAGCCCTGGCGGTTTCATACTTCGTTGCATACTTATAAGGCAACGCTGCGGAAGGTACGTGAGAAGTGTAGTCACAGAAGACTCACTGCGCGCGTTTAGCAATGCAGGTGTTTTTGATCTGCAACGCTTTTTGCCGATTAACTACTTCATATATTACAACTAGTGTATGTAAGGTTGCGTCAAATTACGTATTATTTGTGCAGCTTAGTGATTCCAGTATGCGATGTTATATAGCTTTGCTCACGGGCGCAGGCGGTGCGCTGTGGGCTCTAGCCGCAGAAATGTTCAGCTCTGCTATTTCGATGGTAAATAAGTTCATATATGCAACGCCTTCCATGTAGTAGTTACGTCACGTTTTTCGGTGTAAATGTATTCGACATAATGTTGCATGAAATCACAATAGACATCCCTACACCTTTCTTTCCATTTGTGACCCACCATTCTTTTTGTCGCGAATGCGCGCAGTGAGAGAAGTCTCTCTAGGCTTTGTAGCGATACCTGCTATCTAGGAAACTGAGTATCCCACCGGTGACGGTGTACGATGCTACATGACAAACATTGTTCTGTGACAAAATACACAAAGCAAGTGTTATTCTTTACTTAGTCGAGAACCTGCATATATGGTCGGTAAATAGGTTTTTTCCACCACTCATCCATTGTAACTTCCTTCCTATGTTCCCCACCTATACAAGCTTTGCAGGATCCCAAGCGATGCTGGATAGTCAACTTGCAAAATGCTTGGCGTAACATTGATTCCAATAGTGCGTGGGATTCGCGTAAGCTTTCTCAAATAAAGCAACTTATACATCTAGTGGATTGGTCCAGATCCATTGGCGTTTCTCCTACGTCCATATTTCTACGGAGATAGCAGAAGGAGCACGTAGGACGGCAAATAAAGTAAATATGTGCGCTACCTGGCTTCTCACGTAGATCTTATGTTAGTGCGCACCCTTAGTTACCACTATCAGTTCTGTCAAACTTTAAGTGACCAGTGTGTTATGGCGAATATTTTAATAAATCAAACGTGTATGTTACATTAAAAAGTTAGGACGCCAGATCAAGCACGCAGCATTACTCAGACGTTGCGTATGCTGTGCTACTACATGCTACGCGTGCACTAACGACGAAAGTGGGCGAGAGGTACCCCTCATGCGGTATCTCTTGGCATTGGTTATTTTGGTTGCTTCCCGACAGCCTTTCTTTTCAGGCTGCCGATACCTGCTACACGCTTCCCCAGATATTTTTGGAGACTGCCTTTCGGACCAGCTAATGTTGCGACGCCGACGAGCATTTGCTGTTTACCACAGGTACATGTTATAGAATCAGTACAAGCATTTACTGCTTTTTTGACAGTTTGGCTTGTTGGTACCCCACTTTAGCCACCTGTAACCACTAACCCACTGTTCATGCGCATGTTGCCAGCACTTACTTTAATGCATTATACTTAATGTATCTGCCATATGTTCCTGGAGAGCTCCAACACAATCGTTTCCCGGTAAACATTACGGTTACATAAGCTGCAGTCACCGGGAAACGTGAGAAGCAGTCAGGGATCTTCGAATGCTATCGCGTTCCACTCTTAGGGCGAAGCTTAAGGCGTCCTCCAAGTTTTACAGCGAAGCTGTATATGCCGAGGCTGAAACATTCGTGGTCCGACCACAGAAACTCTCCGGCGGAAATAAACCTATCGAATAACTCGCGTCTCGTTCACTTGGTATATACAAAAAAAAAAAAAAATATCACTGCCCAAACACTCCGTAAACCAGTGAAGCTGAAACATGCGGCCCCGGTGTTTATCACTGGGTTAATCCCGATGATTCATTAATGTTTTCTCAATTACTGGTTATGTCTGTGTTTCTTAATGAGGTTACGCACATGTTCTGCAGTGACGGAGAGAACAACGTCACTGACGGTATATGCCCCAGTCCACCGTTGAGGCATTGCCGCTTGCGATTCTGCAAAATAAACTGCTTCAAAATTAAATCTGTCCAGTCACGTAAGATAATGAATAGCTCACACCCCCTTAGGCAATGGCTCATACCACCGGTAAACGCGGCCTCCCCATTACGACGACAGCAGAGAAGTGAAATTCTAAGCTGGAATGATGAGCGGCAACGGAGCCAGCTGTGGACGAAGACGACTACGAACGCGGGAGAAGTGGCACGAGCGCGTTCGCGCGGTTGCGCTGAGGGGCGCCAACGATAGAGTCAGCTGTGGAAGACGACGACGACGCTCGAGCCCTTGCTGATGATGATAGTTTGTGGCATACAGGCGACAGATCGACGAATCGGCTAGCCACACACAGCTTCGCTGTAATTGGCATGGAAGTGTACGAATGTATGACTAACCAATAACATCACATGCTCGTCAGTTACGTCACGATTAACGACAATAAAATCACGTGTGGCGCATACCTGCTTTGGATATGCGGGTATGAGCAAGGGACAAGAAAGAAAGAAAGGAATAAATCACGTAGCCCCGCCCTAGACAAGCAAATCCTGGCTGTCCGGCTTGCCCGCGACCGGGCCGGTGGGCTAGACCTGCCGGTCCCGACGTGGGACTAGCCGGGTGCGCGACGAGTTCGCGTCCTCACCGGACCTGTAATAAAAGTTATTTTACTCACTCACTCACTCATAAATCACGTGTGTGTTATACCGGGGCCGCACATTTCAGCTTCGCTGGTTTACCATCTGTACGGGGTGGATGGGCGGTGACTTTCTTTTGTTCCCGCGAGGACACCGGATATTTAACAGAGAGGTGTTTCGGTTCGAATTCTTCCGTGATACAGAATTGACACGTAAAGGGTGAGATGTGCGGGCGTTTTAGCAGGGCGAAGTATATAGGATCGATGACGCGCAGCAGGTTGACTCACGGTTGAACTCCGTCCTCACCGTTAGTTTCTCCTGTGTGCGTTGTGACCGCCATCAGCAGTCTCTACCGCACTTGATACGATCGGGCGGAGCAGTAGCCGGCAGCCGTTGAAAGACTCGGTCCGTCTGCAGCTAGCAACACTCCTCTTCTTCCTCCTTGCGAATAAAGCAAGAAGCTTGAAACTTGTGTATGAAACTGATGCCTTAGGTATTTTGTGTCGGTCAAACCCACAGAATGATTCCTGTGTTGTCACGTCAATGTAATTTTAACGGCTTTTCATATGATTTTCCCATTCGCGATTGCGTCCGATGGTGCACAATACTACGACATTTAATTTCACCAGGAGCAGTCTTGCCGCGAAAAGCACCAAGTAGTTGTCAATTGGGCAAAACGAAAAAAAGATGTAAACCATAAAAAAGTGTGAGCGGTAATACATTGGTACGAAACATAGTGAAAGAACGAAGGTAACGTGACAAACCAGGTTCTGAGAGTAGGCAAACAAATGTGTTTCTCCTAGCTTTTCAGTGCGTTTCACTGAACTTGCCGGTATGTAACTCCGTCGTAGTTCCTTCACAAATGTCTTTCGAAAAAATATTAGTTTTTATGTTTGCCTCCCTCACTCCTTAACCTTATTTTGTGTTTCCTTTTTGTCACATTTTTCAACATAATTTCTTTTTGAGGAGCCAGGACAAGAATAAGCAAAGCAACGTCCAAGTGCAACCTAAAGTGTATAGTACGCCATCTGAGTCACGTTGCTGAATCTGCCTCAGAGATAATTCTTTCAAGAATAAAAAACTACGCACTTAGAACGGACGACATTGTCACCCGTGTTACTGTACATAGCACCAACCATCAGTAGTTTCGTATCTGTGGTCTTAACGCGCTCGTTTTTCTCTTGGCGCGATGCATCAAGCACGAGGTCTGCAATGTTGCGATTCGGAGCACGGATTAACCCAGCGCAGTCGACGAAAGCTTCTTTAATCCCTCATCTCATGCTCGTTTCTTATGTGTATTTAGCCTCCCGGTCATCGTGGAATGTTTTCGTGGCAGGAGATGCCCAGAAGATATATTCTTTCGTACAAAGCTGACAGGAGGTCTTACTGCTAATGTCAGAGTTGGTAAACTGCTATCGTAAGTTCGCGACACTTCAGCCCGGTCTTGGGCTCTGCCCGCACATAGGCAACTGGGTGTCACGCAGGAAGGGTTAACTAGATGAATTCGTGAACGGTACAAATGAACCCGCATTTTCTGGGCTAAGTGCATCTGCAGGGTAAATGAACGCGGCTGTACCTTAATGCTCGTGGGCGATGTTGCAAAAACAAATTCCATTTTTTTACATAAGGTGAGTTAAGGTGTACCTGTACATGGTATTTTACGGCCATACTTAATTTTGCAAAGCAGGATGTGTTACTTCAAAAGATGGCCCGTAGCCGAGATAACAGAAAGAATGTACAGTAAATTTGAGAATTCGGTTGGTTAGACTACGCAAAGGACTGGGAAAAAATTATTGATATTTGAGCGATGTATAGGAAGGCACCTTGAACAGATATGCAGCATTTAAGCAGAATGCCACATGGTCCGCAGAGAATTCCGTGTCCCCATGACCAGCAGACTTATTACAAAGTCGAGGGCTAGCGGCCCTCCAGAGATTCCTGGAAGGGAGTAATACAATTGGAAAATTGATGGCCATTTGTATTTGTGCTTAAATTCATGTGAATTTTTGTGACTTCACTTTACGTTCTAGTGTGTTTTATGTGATTTATGTCGTGAAGTGTTTATGTCGTGAAATATTTATGTGAGTTGGCTTTACCATCTAGTGCACAGTAATACTTTCTGCATTCACGTGTGATGACTTTACGTTCAACTATGTTTATATGATGTCTGTTGTGAGATGTTCTTCGCAAATTTATGTCACTTGACTTCAAGCTTGACTTCTTTGCTCTTGTTACCTTTTTTGTTCATTGTCGGCTTGTTATTAAATTTTTAGTGTATATTCGTTCTGTGTGATACGGAATACACGGAACCGCTTAAGTGTGCCAACATCTCCTAAATATTATGCATTAAAGGAAATATTTTGTGTGGAATCGAACAATCGAACAGAAAGATTAGAGCAAAAGAAAAAAGAAAGAAATACCTCAGACACAATAACGCCTTCACTGCCTTATGCGCTGACGAATGCTGAGGCGCTCTAGTGTTTTATTGCGAAAGCAATTATATGGACACTCCTAGCTCATTCCTGCCGTCGCCGTGCGGTTCCGTATAAAGTCCAAGGGCGATAAAATCGTCGCCGCGCGCCGTATACTGTATGTGCGAGTGAAAGGAAGCGACGGTGAGCCGGCAATCCCGGCTCGCGCACGCAAGGGCGGGATGCGGGAAGGAAGCGCGCAGTCTTCCAGTCGCGCACAACGCTCCGGAGGGAGGGTAGGGAGTTGGAGGGGCCGCGCTTTACCGCGACTGCGCGCTCCCGCCGGGCCGTAAAGCTCCTGCTTGGGAGGGGGGGGGAGGCGTTCTGCGCCGCGAGCGCCCACCCGTTTGGCTGTATCTCGAAAGCCATCTGCGGCGGGGGCACAGTCCGCCCTCCCTGTGTTGTCGCGGTTGAGATCGCGGTGATGCGAGCGCCGGCACGAAGCTCCATTCGCTCGCTGTGACGGTGCGCTAGCTCACTCCAGCGTTTTGACAGCGAGTTTCTGCGGTCATCGAGTGGGATGCGTTCACGTGTGCTTGTGCGCGCGTGACACTATGTTTGTTGATTCAGTTAGTGTGCCTATGTTCACAAGTTTATGCGGCCGATAAAACTGCTATGCATACTTTGTATTTGGGCCTAAATTCATGTGAATTTTTGTGACTTGACTTTACGTTCTTGTGTGATTTATGTGATTCATGTCTTGAAATGTCTTTTCTGTATTTATGTGAGTTGGCTTTACCATCTAGTGCACAGTAATATTTTCTGCATTCACGTATGATGACTTTACTTTCAACTATGTTCTGTATGATGTCTGTGGTGAGCTGTTCTTAGCAAATTTATGTCACTTAACTTCAAGCTTGACTTCAAGCTTGGCTTCTTTTGTGCGGTCATTGTCGATAATGCCGTAGGGAGCGTGGACAGAAAGATCTGAAAGATAATTTCATGACCTGCCTATTTAGCGTGGTGACGAAGCTCCATAATTTGAGCTGTGATATGTTTATGGTAGCAGGGTCGGAGCGCGGATAAGAGGCACTGTAAATTTTCAATTCCCAAAATATGACAAACACACACAACATAGAGAAGAATCATTTACATCCGCTGGCTCAGGTGGCATTGTATTTCTCAATACAAGCTGAGTAGGATTTGTAAACTTTGCCCGTTACAATCTCAACAACTTAGGGACGCACGCAAACAAGCAGTTGTCAAGCAAGTATGCTACTTCCGAGACCAGTGTAAACAAGTGTCATCAGCTCGATGTACCTTCATAATACAATATTCCTTTCATAGCTCAAGTTCACACCTGCCCGAAACCATTATTTGCTAAAAGAACCCATTTCGGCACGTCACCTTGTTTTCAATATTACCGAACTTACCACAACATATTAAAAAAAGGAAAAACGTAAAATTACGCGAGCTGGTGTTGCCGCTGCCCATTACCATGATACGTACACCACCTCTATTGCCTTATTGCCATGAAATCAGTCGTGTGAAATGAGTATGTGGCAGGGTTATGTCGAATAAGCATATTTTTACATGTCGCAGAATAGTTCACAATGCATATAAAACAAAACTAACATATCATTGAAAGCTTAGACAGGTCGTTCACGAGATAAATATATTACGTGCATTCAATGTTTGCGCAGAATACGCTACACTCGGGTGTTTGAGCAATAGTGTGTTCTTCTTCTTCTTTCTGGGGTTTTACGTGCCAAAACCAGTTCTGATTATGGGCACGCCATAGTGGAGGGCTCCGGGTTAATTTTGACCACCTAGGTTTCTATAACGTGCACTATAACGCAAGCACACGGGCTTTTTTGCATTTCGCCTCCATCGAAATGCGGCTGCCGAGGCTGTGATTCGATCCCGTGACCTCATGCTCAGCAGCGCAACGCCTTAGCTGACTGAGCCACCCCGGCGGGTTGAGCAATAGTGTGTCGAATATTTGACGTCATATCAGCGGAAACATTGTTCTTGCCATTCATCAATGTTATAGCTAAAGAGGACTGAGGTACAGTGCTGGCGCATATTGAAATTTCTTACGAGGAAATATTAGCGCAACAAGAAGACAACGCACATAGGAAGGGAAGACAATGACAGCGTTTTATCATGTGAAAATTTAACTGCTTATAACCAGGTAGAAAAGAGGTATTTTGACCTTACTGTTTACTACCACATTTTATTAGATGCTCTTCGTGTACGAATCACTCACGAGAACTTGAAAAAGGAATGCCACTTTGGTACAATGTTGGTGTGCGTTGCTTAGGAGGGCGAAAATGCTAGACGTTTCTTCGAAGGGTACATTTCGGTCATTTCTGCCTTACTTACAGAACGAATTTTGTGTACCTCATGAGACACGGTCTTACCGATGTCTGCTGAGCTCGTGAGACGAGGAAAAACGCTATTAGAGCGGGCCCTGCGAGAAACGTCGACGCTGCTGTTATTAATCGCCTGTGGTTCACCGATCCCGTTCCTTACTTCTCACGGGCAGACGAAATTTATTTCCTGGGACCCGACACGTCAGGTGCATGTAAGGGTAGACTTCGTATGTATATACTGATTTGTTCCTGTCATGGTTTGCTTGTGGTTCTGCAGGATTAGGTTTATGATCGTTCTCCACGTACGTATTTCTGTTCTTATCCATCGAAACGAAAGTATAGTTTTTCGAAGCTAATACACATTAGGCTGCGGAAAAGCAAGGCATGATGTGATTGCCTGCTTGCTCAGTGGCGTGTGCGAAGAAAAATGTAGGTGGCCAACAAATAAGTTTGCTCGAACTTGGAAAGCACAAACGAGCTTGACGCAGAAGTTGTCACTTCTACATACCACTTTACTTTCGGTACATGGCATTTTTTATTGAAAGTGGCTGTCAAGAAAAAAAATCGTTAACAAGTTATAGAAAATCGAAGAGCGTGGTACTCTTAATTCGGTGTGCAACAATATTCATAGATGCTAGCGTGAGGGTGTCGGCCGCCGAAATGATCTTCAATGTTTCTCACTTTACTTGTATTGAGACATCTTAGAATACCCTGCATTATTGTACTTCTTCACCAGGATGAGTCTGAAATACAAGCTATTTTCCGGCCCACAGGGTTAAATTTAGCTTCGCAACGTACATTTGTCACTTTTTTTTAAAGACGGAATTGAGAACTGAGAACGTTTGCTTTTGCACCCGCTATACCGGTGCTTGTTGGCTGTACAGTTTCTGGTTGCTTGCGCCTTTGTGGTTATTTGTGCAGGGAAAACAGCAGCAACGCTCAACGTATTAAATAACGTTAAAAACATGTGGTGTAATAAAAGCATTAGTGCATGTGTTTCATTAAGGTTATATTAACGTTATTAACGAGCAATTATGCTTTAAGCATAATGAATTCCTAGCATGTAACCACATTGATGTCCAATAGTTAATTTCAAGCTTATAAGCACAATGGCAATTAATTCCCAGCTTGCAACCGCAATATATATATCAGAACGCACTCTCGGGTGTAGTCGTTGTGTATTGCTTATCGATTGCAGGCACCGCACCTTTTGCCATTGATCAAGACGTTCTAAACGAATTCTTACGTTTCTCTTTACTGTCGTTTCAGAGTACGTTTTGAGTTTTCAATAACGTACATAAGTTCATGATTCAATTTTACTCGGCACCATTTGCATAGCTTTAACTACATCAGACTTAACGAAGAGAAAGGCAGTGATGGGCTCCTGCTTACCGATATTAGAGAACTGCTTAAAAACACACTCCGGGAAGCCATCAACTCTCACAACACTTTGACCTAGAGCCATACTTGGTGTAAAAAAGTTATACGTTATTGTGTCATCCTATTTAACACGTTGTAAGTTTTTTCAAGAAGACTGACAGCTATGTTGTTACAGGAGAGTGGAGAAGTAACGTGTTTTGGTATAACTACACTAAAAACAATGATTTCGCTAACAGGAGCTCGTTAAGTGTTGGGTATGGCACTCAATACCAGTGCAGAAAAATAAAGTGCGAAATGCGTTCTAATAATGGTTTGTTTTCACATTCTTAATGCTGATGGATGTTATGAAACAAAAATGATCACATGAAATACGGAATGCAACAGCAACGCTTTAGGTGGCTGAATTTGTTTTCATTTCTCTCTCTGTCCTATAAGTGAGTTTTTACTTGATCTTTAGGAGAACGTACATCGTTGCTCCTTGTAAACGCCTGCAGTAAACCTTGTGTGTGTGTTTCTGTCAGATTCGCCGGATGTCGGCTAAAGGTAGGCGACCTGGAAAGAAATCACTTATGGTGATCGATCCCGAAAACGTCATCGCTTCTGTTATTAATCACCAAGTTCCGTGTCTCCGATTCCATTTCGTAGCGCTTGTCGACCGGACAGCACAGTTTGATGGATGAAATTTCTCCTCCAGACATACCAGGTGCCCGCGACAGCAGACCTTACTTCCTCGTTAGAGAGAAAAAAATATATAGCTCTGGTATTTTAGCCAAGGAAAGACAGAATTTCTCCTAGAATGTTCTGTCAATATATGTGCTTTAGACAACCCTTTTCCCAGCCCAATGCAGGGTAGCAAACTGGAAAAGCGCATCTGGTTAGTTTCCATCCTTTTACTCTCTTGCTGTGCGCAGAAATGCGGAGAACAATGTGGGACGTTAGCCTGCTTAGCGTATAGTCACCTGAAGTCCTAGTATGCACATGATTTATCTAAGCCATCGCAGTGGAGGGCGACGAGCGCACTGTTGCAGTTTTTAAGGCAACAGACTTCGACAAGCGGCTGTAAGCTGCACAGATGTTTATAGTGCTGCAAGTGGCTACTGTGCTGTGCGGTGACAGTGACCGACTGTGATTGTGCGCCTGTGCTCCCTTTCTTTCTCTATCTCTACTTCCCTGTCACTTTACCTCTCCCTCCCCTCTTTCCCCAGCGTAGGGTAGCAAACCGGATCTTCCCATCTGGTTAACCTCCCTGCCTTTCCCTTTCTTCTGTCTCTCTCTCTCTCTCTTTAAACCCTGTGCAAGCTTGGACGCAGGGAAGGACGATTATTTCTGACCTGTGAGCACTGATCCTGTGTTTCTACTTCTACAACGTTTCACAACTACCATGACAAAGCTTTCCGAAACTGCGAGGCTTTTTTTTTGCTGAGAATCTCGTACGGGTTTTCTTTGTGGCTTCGTGCTGCAAGTCAGGCGGACAACACATGTCTCTTTCGAGAACCTTCTTCCGCAGAACTGATTTGCCAAAGCCTGCGGACAGCAACCAGAAGGCAAGCTGCAACAAAGCCGGCTATCTGAAAAGATAATAAGCGATTGGCGCTAACCCTTTGCCCATATGGGATTTACATGAATATCAGCACAGACACACAAACATACTACGTCTACAAACAAAAAACAGCCGTAAAGGCAAAGAAAACATTAAATAAAGCTAACAAAGGATGGATCCTATGTACACACTCGTTAATTGAAAGGAGTTAATAACATTCTGAAATGCTCCATCATTTACTGATAGTCACTGGCAGCATGTGCTGTGCAAAAAAGATGTGAGCAGAAAAAAGTTTGCATTAATAATCACGTCGGCGAAAGATGCCAATTACAATTTCCAACACATCGTTGCTACGACTATGTTAATTAAAAAAAAAAGATTGCATGTTTGATGGCGTAATACTTTTATATGTTATTGGTGAAAAATTACCAAGTGCAACCTTCTCAACGTCGAGAGATAGGAGGATCTATTTGTCATCGTTAATTGTCCCTTGAAATAGGCCATTTCAAGGGGAACATTTTTCAAATTGCACCGCATTCATCTCCAGACAAGGTTATTAAAAACACAATAGAAAGCTCTTTGATTAGACATCAAATCTTTTTTAGCTCCATGTCTACGAAAATAAGAATAAACACACACGTAACGAGGTAATTGATTAATGGATGCACAGATGATAGTTTATGCACAACTCACTTTAGACAGGTGAGTTAAGTTTCTCGTGTTGTCTGAAGAAAACATCGTGCGTCCTTGGTTTTGATGGCACGACGCTACGGGAACCCGCGGACACGAGCATCTTGATCAACACATAATATCGCATAATGATCATGGCAAAATTTGTGACCATTTTTATTTATTAATTTATTTTCATTTGTCAATTGACTGTACCCTACATGTTCCTAATACTGCATACTGTATGAAGGGTAGTTGGTCTCTCAAATGTACAGATGGGGATAAATGCCCTACAAAACACAATCTGCAAGGACACAGAAAAAGGTATTTTATACAAAAGATCACTTTGTTTTTTTAGGAGATTACGCAGAGAGAGGAACAACTGGACAAGCACTAAAACGCATAGAAAAGGAGTTAACACGCATAACTTGTCATTCTTTATTCGATTTCAATTCTTTCCTGTGTGAGCATGGTTTTTGTGCAAGCAAAGCTTCAGCGGGGAATGAGGTGTGCTGTTCCGTTGCAATGAGCGGGGCCAATGACCTATGCGGGGGACCAATAGCTGTTTGTAACGACGAGATCGCAATAAATTGCTTTCTCCGCCCTCCGCAAACTGCCTTAAACGTTCTCTTGAATTTATTTTCAGTCATAGCCGAACGAGACGGTACTCTTCTAAGAAAACTACAGCTATCACCTGACCACTGCGCGAAATATTCCGAATGAACATTTTGACCACTCATGTTAGAAAACATGGTAAGTTTCTGATTTTGAACTTAAACATTCTTCGAGGTGCACTCATCCTGTGTCATTCAACATTATTTTAAAAATAGAAAATTACGCTATTCGTTCGTCGTGAAGGACGCTCTGTTTCGGCGAGCTACGTTTGCCTTGCAATAGACAGAGTCATTGCAGACACAGTCCAGGTGCAGAAGATAAGAGCTATTGTGGATACAGAACACAAGAAATGGAGAAGCATTGATGCTCGAGCATGCGAAGTATATAGGGTAGATCGCGACGTGAGAGTGCGCTGTAGTAACATGCACGAAGTAGCATGGCTGTCAATTTTAGCAGCAATGTACATCACCTGTTTCTCCATGTGCTTACCATTCTCTCAAGAGAACATTTGTTGCAGCTTGATACGAGGCAGTGCCATCACTCGGCTTGCCACCACCCGGTGCGGCTGCTTGGCGTGTCACCCGCTTCTCTTTCCCGCTTGTATTTCTCCTGCCATTTTCTCCTATTTCTTATAAGGTACATTTTGTATAGGGAACGGGAAATAATTTAAAATGGCAATGCTCCTATTTCTGCCTGTTATTCAGCATTTATTTCTTAAAGAAAACGACACATGGCGGGCTAGACATGTCACATTTCGTAAGCTTTCTAGAATTTGTGCCGCTAGACACTCTTAGCTAAAATATTATACATTAAAATGATAGAGTAAACAATGTCCTGCAAGTTACAAACGATGCGTAGAGCAAAATATTATTACTAATGATTATAACCGGAAACAGTTACTTAGTGGTGACCGCATTACAGGCGCCACTCAGCGGGCTGCACCCTGGGGCGTTCTGCCCCCCTCCCACTCTCCCTAGTAGCCCCGCCGTTACCATGGTAGAGTGAGTAGCAGTAACTTGGTATGCCGTAAGTTGTCGAGTGGAAAACAGTTGATGTTTGTTCGATACCATTGCCGCTCAACAACCTATTGCGTCGAAACTTGCTGTACCACCAATCTTTTTACTCTTGGGCATATTGACGTACACGTAAAAAGAAAAAAAAAAAGCGCTTCAAGCAAGCATGTGCATTCTTCTCTTCATTAGAAGCCCTCGGAGACAGCGGGAAAGAACTGCCACTGCCACGACGGTGACTCAAAACTGTGATTAGAAGACAGCCATTTGAGCAACGTAAACATTTCGAATAATAAACTGGGTTGAAGTAAAAGAAAGATGTGGAGTAGTGATTTTGAGGCTGTAAATTGCAGAAGCCGAGTACTGTGAGCAGAAGACACGTTATTAAAGAAATACGGCCATGAACATCATAAAACATTCTGCAGGTAGAACCATACTATAGAAGAAAGGTACGCTCGCGACCATCAAGGCCTCCGGGCGAAACCGTTAATTGGTGTAATCTGTTAAGCACACTGAATAACGCGGTAGTAATTATCCGGGCGAGCTACTTGGCCTGCAAAACAATTTAATTTGCTCCAAAAAAAAAAAATACCGGACCGTCTTTTAGTGCTACATAAGACAAAGCGCAAGAGGTATGGTTGTAAAAGAAAGAGGACAACCGCGATGATGGAGATTGAATCAATTTTACGGGAGTGATTACACATTTTACAGGAGGATAATGGACTCGATTAACGAAGGCGAGTGGCGACGTGGATCGGATATTTCTTGGCGCGTTTTATTTTTTACAGTGCAAGAGCAGCATTGCCACGGAGAACCGTGTTTGAGGCTAACGCTATAATGTAACGCCGAATGTGTAGCGTTCGTTAAATTATACCTTCTTGAATTGTTTCCAGCACTCCTAGGACGACAATCATTAAGCAGCTAGCGCTTTTCGATTCACATCGTTGTTTCAGCAAGCAGATACGCCGTGATGCCGATGGCATAAAAGTCAACATTGAAGGTTCTATCGACCAAAAAAGTTTACGAACCAAGGGATCTGACAAAAAGCTGAATATGTCCGCAGCCACAAAACGCCCCCATACATAGTGTTTAATGTGGGTAGATTACCACAGATGTGAAATTCCGAGCGCATGAAATAGCCGAGTTTTACCAAGAAGCTACTGTGGTATTTATATGGGAATCCAAACCGAGGTGTGTTTTGGAGAGTGACATAAGGATTAACATAAGGTTTTAAAGCTGTTCAGACAGCTCAGCATCTTTCTGCGGATCTGCCGTATAGAAAGAAGCTGCTGAAAACGCTGAACACTCCGCTAGAGCATTGCATTTAGCCACTATTTTATATCTGGTGCCTATGCTAGAGGCGTGTTAAAATTGGCAGAAACGTAAGAAGTGCAGTAACAATCGTGCCTGCAAAAGAAATCATCCTTCAAGGTGCCAGTGGCATTTGTGTCTATACTGGCTATCGCCCTCGCGTGCCATTTTGAGGCCGGTAATCTTGTACGTCCCCGAGTGCTCGGCGCAGCCGGACAGAGTATGGCGGTGTAAAAGCAGCCAACCAAGTGGTGCGCCTGAAATTAATAAACACATCGAGGAGAAACTTTGCAGAATGTTAGTAGACACAATGTATATACGAGTGAGGCTCTCAAAAGTTAAGTGCAACGAATATGCAGCTAAACCTCGATATAACGAAGTCGGTGAAATCGGTAATTTGCTTCGTTATATCAAAATTTCGCTATATTAAAATGGGATGTTTTATGCAAATAGGTACATTCGCCGTTGAACTTTTCTTACACGAAAGGGACCACAAGATTTTGCGAATTATCGGGGAATCTGAAAAAGCGAAGTTGAATGAGAAAAGAAAAATAATTTTGTTGAATTTGAGGGTCAGTAACGAAAGGTATGGTTTCATGCCGTGACGACGATATCTTCACATCGGCGTTACGAAGCGAAGCCAGCCACGCTTTCGCGTTCATTACGGGCCCCCTTGGCTGATAGTGTCACCCGGAGTGGGACGACGCTATCATGAAAAGCGCCGGCCGCGGACAGTGAATACTTCGTCTGCCTCTCGCTTCAACACGTCTCCGAAACGCGTGATTACGCAACGTCCAGCACTAAACGAGCGGAAAGACAGCGCATATGATGCCACGCCATCTCAGGTCACCCAGTCTTTGCATACCCGGCAGATTACCTCTGGGTAATCTGCCTCTAGGATTACGGCACGCGGGCTGTGTCTGCGCACCACCACGCCGACAGCCGCGCGCAACCACCGCCGCGCTAGAAAAGGGCACGCTCGCCAACCAGTGGCACAAACCTTCCCCCCGCCCCCTCGCGCGCTTGATCGTGTTAATGCGAGGTCTTGCCCTCGGAAGTTTCCATTTGTTGTCTGGGTATTCCTTCGCGGTGGCAGTGAAATGTTTTTATATTGAAATCGTATATAAACACACTATAAACACACTTGGTTTTATGATGGTGCGAAATACTATGAGCAAGCAGTTATAAAAAGGTAAATACCTTGTTATATCGAGAATTTCATTAAAGTTCATTATATCAAACTTTCTCTGCCAAGCATTTAATGAAAAAAAAGCGGAGAAATGAAACCTTGTATATTGTTTGGAAATGATTGCTGGCCTTTAGGGGAGCTGATACTTTTGTTCATGTATAACTACTAAGCATTTGCATAGATATGCAAATTTTTTTGTTTTCGCATTACTGTTTTAACTTATTTTTATCTTGAGTACCATGAGGCCCCATTGGGCATTACATCGTGTGAAAGAACTTTTCAATGGCAGTAGAAATTAACAATCGGACATGTCTTCACACTGGTTGGCGATAAGAAGCATTGCATAAGATACCAAGTTCGTGGCAGTCCAGGTGAGATAAATAAAAATAAAAGTCGCAGTTTCACCCGAAAGGCGAAGCAAGGCGAAGCATCGATTGCGATAGCAAATTAGTGGACGACTATACGAAATAAGGATAGTAGTTCTATCGGCCACATAAAATTGTAAACATAGGCATACTAACTAAATTAACAAGCATGGTGCAGACAGGCAAACATGAACACCTCTCACTCGATGACCACGGAAACTCCTGTCAAAACGCTGGAGTGAGGAAGAGCGACAGCAGCAGCGAGCGATTTGACCTTCGTGTGGCGTCTCGCATCAACGTGAACCTTGGACTATACGAAACCTCACGGCGACGGTGGCGGCAGAAATGCGCGTGGCGTGTCCTTATAATTGTTATTGAAATAAAACGTAACAGCCTAATCAGTAATACGTGAATGCATATTCGGATATTTCGCAACTGAATACTGCAAGACAACACTTTAGAGAAGAAAATGTTATAATAAATGAGAGTTAGTGGGAACACATCAAATGGTAGTGTACAAAGTCAGAATAATTCACCTATTGTAGAAAGCGTATTAGGTAAAAATGTGCAGCATCTAGGAATGAGGATGATAAGTACACAAACCTATCAACGCATTTTGAAAACAATTCGGATCATTTAAAGCGACTATGTATGAAGAAAATTAATTTCACTCTTTAATTCTTAATGGCAAGGGCGAGCTCCCACATTGGTTTGTACGACAGTATATCGGACGAACTTCATGGACGTGATATTCAAACGCGTGTAAACCTCCGAAAGGCTCAGGTAGTGCTACAGACCCTTTACGCTGCGGTAATGAAAGTGGGATTGCAGTATAGTGGCTCTATTTTGTACCGACTCGATACAGTTGGTTCGGTTAGCCTTGTGCGGGTGTCAGATGATAGATAGACATTACAGTTGTCAAAAAAAAAAAGAGCGAAGAAATGGAGCTGGGCAGGCCATGTAGTGCGTATGTTCGATAATCGGTGGACCATTAGAGTTACAGAATGGGCGCCAAGAGAAGGAAATCGCACTCGAGGACGGCAGAAAACTAGGTGGGGTGATGAAATTAGGAAATTTGCAGGTGGAAATTGGAATCAGCTAGAGCAAGAAAGGGGTAATTGGAGATCGCAGGGAGAAGCCTTCGTCCTGCAGTGGACATAAAAATAGGCTGCTGCTGCTGCTGCTGATGATGATGATGACAGGGGTCATTGAACTTATTGTGCATAAATTTACTGTACAACTAAACTTTTCTCTTTTGGGTGAATTTATGTACACATAAAAAGAAACAACTTCACTGCAAATGCAGTCTGGCGTCTGCATTCGTAAGAAATAAACGGCGCTTAAGAAAGGCCAGATTCCTGATTAGAACATGCCCCTAAGTAACATGAAAATTGTGTGAGAATAGCTGAATCTATGTATTTCCGAGAAATACGAACACGCGGACACCCGTATTACAATTTCTAGTATCCTTAAGCACACGAGAAGCCTATGTGCTTGCTAGCCTTGTAAGATTAGGGGCGATCAAAATGCTTGCGTAATGTTCAAATGAGAGGAAGAGCAAATAAAACAGTGACGTTCGAGAGAGGCGATGTCGGTTCCTAGTTGCTGGCAAGGCGAACTGTTAAAATTTCTTCAAAAAAGCTTGCAGGCTTTACCAGTAAACGATGCCTTTCTAACATAAATTCCCAGGACGTGATTGAATTCCTTGTGGCGTATTAGTGCACGGCTGAACAGTTCCGCACCTTTTCCAGTGATGTCAATTACTTCTTTCTCTAAAAAAAGAAAAAAAAAAAAGATAAGAAGGTTCAAAGCGAGGGACTGGTTTTTATTCGATTCCTCAGCATGACCTGCTTCGCTCTATTAAGGAGATAATTGAAGAATTTCGTATGGTAACTTTTCAGAATACGGTGAGTTTATCTGTGGCCAACTATTTAGAAATGCTTACGTTGTCGATCTTAAGGATGTAATTTTTTTGCGTAGAAATAAATATTTTATATTTATCGCTGCATAACACAGATCCTAAATGAGTTTTCATCCCTTTCTGACAAAGGGATTGCCCGAGGACTAAACAGTACTATCGCAGCCACGACTTTTAGGTGTGTTCACGATTATCGTGTTACCCGAGGGGGAAGAAACGGGACATGTCGGGAAAAGTGTACCCAGTTCCTTTTAACAGAGTGTTTACCGCACTGTCCTGGGAACTTCTTATTCGCTGTTGTCTTTTATTGCGTTTAAATTTGTCGTAGCTGTCGGTTTCCTTGTCTACGCTTTGGCGGCCACGCAGTGGAAGCAAGTTTATCAATTTTTTTTGTGAAACAACAACCAGACCCACAACAACGCAAGGCCAATCGCAGGCATAAAATGATGCAGTTAGTGATAAGCATTAATTATGTATATCCTAAAAACAGTTTTCGCCCCCCCCCCCCAAAAAAAAAAGAAAACAAACAAAAAACAAGGAATTAGAGGAAATAAGGTGTTGCGATATTTTTCTTCAATGGTTTGTTTATTTCTGTAGCTGCGGGGAGTAAGATTTACGCACGAAAATATTTATGCAACATAAGAATTTCTTCATGACTTTCACAAAGCAATGCATTCTTGGGAAGAAGAAAAGCCGATACGCAATGACGCTTGCAGCAACGCCCTCTTTTCCCGCTAAAGCTTCCTCCTTTCCTTCTTTAACACTCGTCGCGAACGGCGTCGTCTCCTTGCTTCCCCTCTCGTTCACGGCGCACAGCGGGAAAGCGAGAGCATATCGTTCCACGGTGCCGATGGGCGTCCACGCTGCACGGCTGCAGCGTGCGGATGCAGAACGTGACCCGATTGCTAAATGGCTACGTCAACCCTGCGACCCCGGATCCCCTCCACTCGATCGTGTTCATGACCCCGGGCGCCTTCCTGCCTCGTTGGTTTTCATAGCTGTTGTGTTCCGTTCTGGAGGCTTGGACCGATGTTTCCCACTTGCTTACGCACAGCGGCACCGGTAAAGCTATAGCACGTCGCGCATCGAAGTCATCATGCCCAAATGCTCTGTCCCACCACAACCATGCAGTGTTGTTCGAGCTATAGACTCTCGCGTCAGCTACTTCGAGACCAGGACCGAATCAACAAAAATTCCCTGTCTATAAGAAAAGTGATAAGGTAAGTGCTCAGAAGCTATAGATAATCATGCTGCATTTGGTTGGCTGCCTAGCATTGAGAGAAGGGACAGAAAAGGTGACAGAAAGGAGACAAGAAAAGTTGGTGCACGCAATGATACGTTCGCTATCAGGATTTGCCGGCGCCTGTTCCAACAAACATCTCCAACATTCACACTGCTTTGTCAGTAGGTGCACATAACCCGTATTGACAATTTCTAGGTGCAAAACGTGTTCGGCCAAATGAGCTGTTATCCTTCCTAAATTTTATGACAGTGCAAGGGTACCTGGCACGGCACACAGAAGGTATGCACACGTGGATAAGTAAACTTTGGAGCGCGTTCGAGCGTTCCACCTGGACGTGGGAAACACGCTTTGAGTGCGAAAGAAAATGCTCAACATAGCATGCTCATTTGAATCCGTCGATTGTAACAAAGAAATTTGGCCAGCTTCGTCTCTATTGTAGCGCTTACCTCGGTTTCTTTTTCCCGGTGTGAAATTCTGAGGCTTTTACAATGTGCGATGCTTTTTTAAAATATAACACATTTTCAGAATCACTTGTGAAATTGCAATTCAGCCTGTTCGTGTGGTTTTTATGCAGATGCGGAAATTATTTGCGTGACAAATTGCAAGGTGCAAGCAGCTGATAAATATAATTAACTTTTTATTTATTCAGTTTATGTTACGTCTTGAAATCGTTAAATTGAGCAGCAAGACCTACTCAGCTAAAATCCTAAGACTAGCGCAAATTATTACATATTTATTTCCAAAACCTGGTCCAAAAAGTCGCAGTTTCGTCTCAAAGGCAAAGCATTGATGCGATAGTAACGCACTAAGCACACAAAGTTAGTAGTGTTATTGGCTGCATAAATTGCAGTAAACATCACCTTACTATTTAAATTACCAAGCATGTACAGATCTCACTCGATGACCGCGAGCACTCGCTGTCTGCACGCCGGTATGATGAAGAGCGCAAACGCTTCTGCGGCCTCTCCCTTCAACACGTCTCCGAAACTTGATATTACTCTACCTCAAACAACAGCGCCCGGGAAGACAGAGCACATGAAGCGACGAGCCACCTTGGCTCGCCCAATATTTGTACCTGCCACAGATTACGTCCAAGATATGGCACATAGACCGCGTAGGCTCAGCCACGTGGTCATTCATGCGCAAGACGGCCGTGCTAAAGGAGGAGCCGCGGAGAGACGTAGTCAACTGCCCCCCTTCCTAGCCCGGGCAATTATTTTTATTATTTTTAATAACAAATATTATTGTTTAAATAAAGTCTATTCTCTCTCTTCTCTCCCTAGCGCGCGCTTCGCCACCTTACCACGTGCTGAACTCACTCGCCCCGCTTCCCTCACTTGTGCGCATGTGATCACGTGACCTCCTACATATGGTGCACAAGAGGATGGCGCGCATCAAGGCACCATTATTCTCAGCTTCCCCTTATTTATTTATTTATTTATTTATTTATTTATTTATTTATTTATTTATTTATTTATTTATTTATTTATTTACAGAACCCATGGAGTAAGTATACGTTACAGAGGGGAGAGGCTACGTAAAAAGATGTAAAAAATAAGATTATACAGTAAAGGCACATCATAAGTAACCATGCAAAATTTGTTAGCTCCAGTTCATTACAGGTCATGAGCGAAGAAGTGCAGGCCGATTTTGATAGAACAAAGGTGTTAGTGCGGGCCAAGGACCAAAGGTCACGTGAAATCTTGGAAGCTTGCTTGATAGCAAAGACATGGCCCAGATAGGTACGTAAGCGAACCATCAGTTTATGTTTTCGAGAAATAGCTCAATTTTTTGGTTTAGATAGGGGCTTGGCGGGGGAGTGTTATACGGTCCCGCGGTTATGATTGTGCTTGCGCAAGCGCATTGTTTGAAGAGGCACGATTGTGTGGTTTCAATCGTGCCTCAGTCTGCGTTCGTCCTGTCTTCCTTTACTTCAATGTCTCGTCCCTAGCGCAGTTCAAGTTTTCAAATACTGCTAAAGGACATTGATGAAAGAAAAGCTATTGGTTCGGGTGGAATTTCACCACGTATACTGAAAAATTGCGCAGGACTAATTTCGCTATAGCTTTAATTTTTTAAGTCTTTATCTACAGGTGTTTTACCAGATAACCAGGAAACCACTCCTGTCGTTCCAGTACATAAATGTGGCTCAAAAAAGGATGTTGGCAACTATAGGTCAATATAAATTACATCAGTACCATGCATGTAAAATACTTGAACATATTTTATATAAAGAAATAATGCATCATTTAAATGAAAATATGTCTTTATCAAGTTCTATATGTAAGAAAATATGTCTTTATTTTGAAAGAGACTGTCCTGTTCAACACAGCTCATTAGGTTCAATCATGACGTGGTATCGAACGCAGATGCAGGTGGACAAGTAGACAGTGTCCTCTTACATTTTTGGAATGCATTTGACACGTTATCGCACACACTTCTATTATTTAAGCTTAATCCACTAAACATTGATTCTAATCTACTTAAATGAATATAAAGCTACCTGTCCTAAAGAAGTTGTAACAGAAAGTTGTATGAGGTGTTTCCACCAAGACTTCACTGACGTATTTCCGTCACGGAAATACGTCATAGAACATAATACAAAGAAAGAAACCAGAAGAAAAAGTTCCACAAACATGCAAAATTTGGGAATCGAACCCACGACCTCTCGGTCCGCGACGATAGATCGCCGAGCGTTTAACCCATTGCGCCACAAACGCATTTGCAGAGAGCTACACAGACGCGCCTTATATATCTAACACTCCTCCGTGTACCCGCGCTCTTGTTCGGGGCGGTGCCGCCGCCTACGAGCAGAAAAGAGAAGTACTGCATTATGACACTAACGCGCACCGACAGTGAACGCTTCGGTGGTCTCACCACTACGACGCCTCGATGCCACCATTCGAAGGGACGCTGGCATCAAGAAGCACTACCAACGCCACCTAGGTGGTGTTGGTAGTGGCGTTCACCGTACTCAGCACAGCGGAGCGTGGCCTCCGCAATTAGCTCTGAAAATGTTTCTGAAGTTGATCGCGGAGGCTGCAATTACGACGCGCTTTTAATGTTACTCTACAATTTTCTCATTGACACTTTTCATCGAATTAAAATAATTGCGAAGTTGATTATCAATTAAGACTAATTGTGTAATTAGGCGGAATAAAAAATGATATGAGTATCTCTAAGTGACAGCAAACAACATTGCCATGGTTGCCCAGCTACGTAGTATTTGCATATTTTCGAAGTTGGGCCCAAGTTAAGTGAAAACCCCTGTAAATTGTAACTGGGTGGATCTGCCGCATTTTTTATAATTTGTGGCAATGATATTTCTGCTGCAGTTTTTCCTTCTCGGCGGTTATTTGCCGATGAGTGCATCATGTACATAAAAATTACGAAAATGACATCACTATCCTTCAGAAAAACTTAACCTGTATTCAAAACTGGTGCGTTACATGGAATATGAAGTTAAATATACAAAAGCGTGTGCATCTTTCCTTCACCAGAAGGCCTTAGCCAATGCCATTGCAATACTACTCAAATGGTGTTGTATTGCTGTAGGGCAGAATGTACAAGTACCCAGGTGTAATATTGTCATCCGAATTCTCATGCAAACTTAATGCAAACAGTGCCATAGCTAAAGCTGGTAAAGCATTGAGCTTCTTTGAACGAAACTTGGGTTGTTCGTATGCGAATTTAAAAACCATGGCGCCCAATTGTATTCGCCCAATGCTGGAGTATGGCTGTGTCATGTGGGATCCCACCGAAGTTACCCTCATTACCGCTCTTCAGCAAATGCAAAATCGAGCTGCCAGGTTCTGATATTGAAACTTTTGTATTTAGTTTACCGTAGTAAAACCGGAATAAACAAATAAACTTATATAAAGAAACCTCACTATATCTCTAAGCGCTGTGATCATGGCAGCAAAATCCTAGAGTACCAAACCAAGACGAACATGTATGCTTAACCTTTTTTAGAGCGTAGCTCTTAGACGCCCGTTCCTGCGTTTTGCGTCGGCATCGTCCCTCGGCGTAACCGAGCGAACGAGCACAGCGAAGGATGAAAGAGCGAACATGGAGCGCAGCGGGGGAAGAAAGACGGCGATAGCGAAGACAGTGCGAGAAGCGCTGAAGGAGGGTATGGCGAAAGCGTGAGAAGAAAAACGTAGTGTCGCGCAAGACGGGCTCTGCTGCCACGACCGCTACGAGATGGCGCCAGAGTATCTAGCTGTCGTCTGTTCACCGATGGCAAGCGGCGAGCACGTTCACCTATACCACATATGGAAATAAAGCGCTGTATGAGCGGAGGTCTGTCTGCGGCGGCTGGTGTGAATCGCGCCCACGCGTCGCCCACGCGTTAACCTCGCGCTGCCTCTCGCGATCTCCTGATTTGCGAGACAGTCGCGCCACACTTCGCTCCATTTGCAATGTGCAGCATTGTCCGCGCAAGCTGATATATCGCGAAACCACGTATAGACATATACGTATAGACGTATAGGCATAGACACGTACAGAGCTGCGCTCAAATTTCGCACTCGGGTGTATCGTAATAGTCGGCGATTTTTTTTTGTCCGAATAGTACACCAGTGGAACAGTCTGACTGAAAAGCAAGTGAATTGCGTAGATGAAGTTGTACTTTATTCGATGCTGTAGCCCCCCTGCTGTAACGCCTTAGGGTGCTTCGGGGTAATCTTTGAATAAAGAATAAAGAAGGCTAATCGCTTAAAACATGGCGAACTGATGTGCATGCAATCGTGCACTCACTTGCTCTGAATTCGTGTGGTTAAAGCATTGAGTCGTTATTGACTTCGGTTGTACACACAGCATAAAACACCAATATATTTAAAATCGTATTACATCAACGATTTCTTCTTTGGCGCAAGAAGCCGGTATGAGTACCACTTTGCGAAGCGCACGCAGGCCATTCATTCTATTGGCGAAGAGACAGCGCTTGTTAATCGTTCTCTGCTTTCAGATTACCTATAGTACCACTAATTTGGGAACGGACAATATCCCCCGCTTTGAAGGCACTTACAGGTATGTTTAACAGGGCGCCTGTGCGATGTTTCCATTAAGTGCTTGCAGCCAGACTATGAGGAGCGCACCGTGCCATCTCTCCTGTCACATCGGTGGAGCGCTGTGACAGGAGCTACAATGCCATGGGATTAGAAAAAAAACCAAACAAAAAACATATGCACGACGCCTATATGCGTCCCTTGGAGGAAGGCTAGTAAAGTGAACCCCATTTGAGCCTGTGACCGCCATTTCCTTATTCAAAAAAAGAGAAAGAAGAAGAAAAGATCAACACAGCCTCAAGCATTCCTACTGGGTTTTCAGTTAACAGAAGCGAATGTCCGAAAATGGAGCAGTTTGTGGGCAGGCTTACGACGTTGAACGCAGCGTCTAGATTTCCCAGGTGACCTTCTTTGAATGGCAGTGGGACAACCTGCTGTATGTTACATGCCTCAAGCAAGAGCGTGAAGGCGAAGGAGCAGCCTATCTGCTGATACTGCGGTTTAAGCCCATGAGTGTTGCTTATCCTTGCAAAGAAACTATCGAAAAAAAAGAGCTCTAAATAGGGGACAAACTTTCACCTTTAGGATATGGTCATTTGGCCGCAAAGGTAGCTTTATCACTGTTGAACAGACATTTGAAGCAATATAAGACCCATATAGCAAAATAAAATACCGTAATCAAGTAAGTAACAGTGCCATTTAGTGGAAAGAAGAGTGGGTATCTCGGGAGTTCCAGATCATCGTACAAAGCGTCTGCGGCTCCACCGCTACTCTTTTTTTCTTTCTCTCTATTTTCGGCGGTTATTACTTCTACCCTATATTGGTCCAAATCGCCATGAGTTGGGCGAATGCGAGATATGGGGAAAGAGAAAGAATTCGGAAGGAAAAGTTGAACGTTACGAGGAAGAAAGTAAGAAAACCGTACACGACGCACAGGTTATGCGTTTCTGTCCCAACTCGATACCAGATTTTCTGCAGCTAAATGAACGTTATCTATAGCGGAGTCCAAGGGCGCAGCCGTATTGCCGTTTCCTTAATGGCGATCGCGAAATTGTGTTTCTTCCATTTACCACAGAAATGGTTCCGGGGAACAACCGGGAGTAAAAACGTATACCTCTCGGGTAGGGGCGCAAACGACCTTTTCTTTTGTCGCCGTTTCTAGCCTCTGCCTTTTCATCGACGCTGACCACTTTAGAGATCGTTCTCGTGTCACAGTGATGAATGGGACCTGATAGCCGGAATGTTTCCCGGGTGGCGGTTTGCCGGCAGGTCGTAGCTCTTACGAGTCAAGTGCGTGGGAATTTCGTTCAATTGGCTTCCTTGTCGATTGGTATGCCTCTATGAAAAGCCCGCGAAGAAATAGAAACAGGATACTTCATCGATTCCCCTCTCTCCCAACTCACAACGACAACAGTTACTCCCCCGACTACCTCCAACGTTCCCAATATCTTCAGAAACCTTGCTAATCCCGTGAAAAGTCCCCTTATAATTTGAATTAGGATGACGGCACATAATATGGAGGGGGGGGGGGCAGCAATAACGATGACCATGACCGCGACAGCGTCACACTATACTGACTGAAATCAAAGAGGGCGGACAGCCTTCTTTGCCGAGTATGACTGGTGAGTATGACTGTGTATGACTGCTGTGCCCTCAAAAAGTGCGACTGATGCATTACTCGCCACCTATGCGGCGGGAACATAGTGTAATGGTGCGTATGTTCCAGCAAGCTCTAATGCGGAAGGCTTTCGCAGTGGACGCCACCATCTTGTAGACAACTTCGTCGTGATGTGTACAGCGTCGTCTTTGTCCGCAGCTCTGGTGTCGGAAATGAAGCAAAGAAAATGGTGGACATTTTAAAGCTGGCGGAATAAGCAATAAATTGCTATATGAAATGAAGAAACTAATTAGGAACAAGAAGTGCATGACTACTAGGTGATGGCGGGATGCTTCAAAGTTTATTTTTATGAAAAAAGGCAGTTTGTGTGTTGGGGCCTTACGACGCCCAGATGCGCAGGTGGGAAATAAAGAGGCAGCGTCTACTCTGATGACTATTCAAGACGCAAGGAGAAAACATCCTTGGCATGCGTAATACCCCGTCTGTTGCCTATGTATAAATTGGTGAAATCGGGTGATGAGAAAAGAAGAAGCAAGAAAGCAAGCACTCAGTATAGTTAAGCGCTTCTGATGTCAACGAACTCATTTTTGGCTTCCACAGCAGCAGCATCACACTAGACAGACCAGTGTCGTACTACGGTGCCGTAGTTCTGTCGCATCATTCGACCTCTCAATTTTGCTGTCGCTAATAAAGACTGCAGGCCAAGCAGATAAGTGAAAGTGCTAAAGGTCAGGCAAGCACGATATGGACATTAACATGTAACGATGTACATAACTGAAATACATGAACCTCGAAACGATCCCATATTCTAGCAATTTTTATTTCTTTCAACAGTTCTTTTCCTCTCAATTCACGCTGCAACAGTGGGATATGCAGTGCAACAACTCCCCCTCTTTCTGCATTATTCTTACGGTATAGACATGAATTCCTCATTGACGCCCCGAAATTTCAGCAAGAATCATGCGGAGAAAATGTATGTAGAATTCATCAGGACTGCACACGGAACATTTAAGTAATGACAAACGTCACTTGTTAGCCTTATTGTACCTAACTACCATATTAATCGAAACAAATATATGCAGCTCAGAACAGCTACATTTATGGAAGTGAAATAAAGTGGGCTTGAAGAGGGAAAGACAGAACAGATACGTTTTAGTGAGAACTGCAAAGCGTTGTCCGGCGACACGTTTAGTATGCTACTCCTAGCAAATGCGGGGATAAGTGATTTACACAGCACATAAAAATACGGTACGGTCAGTACAGGTTCATAAATGCGAAAAGAGCACGCAAAAGAAGGAGCGCTACAGAAATTAGGCAGAGAAAGGCTTTTCGCGGTCACCGCATTTTGACACAAAATCTCTTTTGCGTATTCTTGGCCAGGAAATGGGACATTGATTTAAAACCTACGATGCAGAGCCGTCTCCTAGCACGTGCGGCTGAGTGCGATTGCTATCTTGGCCTCGTGAAGGACCCCCTCGTCGTAGAACAGCGTCGCGGCGAACCACGACACGACTGCAGGAGCCATTCACTGGAAGGACGAGCCATTAGCGAGCTGCAGAACTCCTCAGCGGAAAGATGGCCGCAGCGCAAAGGCACTTTTAACTGGGTGCCTAACACACAGGCCCTTCGTGCATCGCATCAAGGACTGTCAGGCCATCGTCTCCTGAACGCCATCAGGTTAGGCTCTGCTGCAGAAGGAGTAAACTTGCAGCGAGGCACGCTCTTGAAGCAAAATATGTAGGCTTACACGTAACACCCGAACTACTAGGCCAACACCTTGCCAGCGGGGGTGGTGCAACCACATTTATGAGAATGACTCGTTCTGACTGGCGCTATTCGACGACTTGTTAATCTACCTTTTGAATGCAGCCTTTAAGCCCACGTTTGTGCGCGTTGCTTAGAGCGCTTCAGAACTGCGTGATTTATTCTGAGTCATGCGATTTATTATAGCGTATTCTTTTCAGTATCAAGAAAAATTAATAGCATAATCTACATTGCACTGCTGTGGTCCTTCGACAGCACCGAAGTAGGTATATGCCATCACATTGTGATAAGATAAAATGCTTTACAGGAAGTCTTTGAATTCGTCTCAGCCCTAAGGGCTTAGGCGAATGCTGAGACGTTGCTGTTTTCTTTGCAATGAAAAGTGTGAATAAAATCAGAAACATTAAAATGCGTAGTGGCACCCGGATACCAAAATTGTAAAGGAGGACAGAGTTCAGCAAGTCGATTCAACGCTGACACAAGACGCGTTGGCGATATCAGTATAGCTGAAGTCGAACAGCAACAAAGTCCGTCACAACATTCCATGGTCATCGATCAAAGGCCAAGAACATGAGGTTGTGCTGACGGGCTGAGAATAATTACGAAACTAGCTTGAATCAAGTTATACGCTGGTTACTATTCGTGTTTCTTGCACACAAATAAATATTCCGTGGCACGCCTTATATCAGTTTATCTCCTGCTCTGCTATCTATACTTCAAAAATATTGTAGCTCCGGCAATGTGCACAATGTCTTCACGCTGGCCCATCCAACCAAAAAAGTAAAGAAAAAAAAATGGAAAGAAAGAACGAACTGCAGTAAGATATCCTCAAGACGTAAGTAAGTTGGCTCCTACGTTATTTTCGTTTGGTGTTCTACGGATAATAAATTCTAGCGACGAAAAAATATATAGGTCACAAGAACAAAGAAGGCGCGTGGGTTTACTTACAAGCAAAAAAAAAATTATTGACACTAAGCTCTTTATATCTATGATGGTGATATCTTAGAAGCAAGCATGCATTTAAAATTATCGAAGGCTCCTTGGTGTGTGAGAATAGTTTGATTACGTCGATTCAGTGCGATAACACCGCAAGACGTTGCTCCTGTCTTCGCTTAACGAGACGCATTTTTTCACCGGCATCAACTTTGATTTCGGCAATATTTCTAACTTCGCTTTCGAAGAAGCAGCAAATCTGATGACTCTAGTCCGAGTCGTCTTTGGTTGTGGAGATGGCGCACCCCGATAGTCCTTCACGACTTCGCTCTGCGTACGTGACATCAATACTGACTTCGCTTTTAGGATCCACGACAGGCTGAATTTTGGAACTTGAAGATTGCAGCGCAGTTAAGGTCTCCAGACTGGACAGTACATCAATGAGTCATTTTGAACGGTGGCGACGTGCGGTTCTTTACAAGACATACACAATCTCAAGGCTTAGTTGCACTATTTGCACATTGATTATCCAAAAACTTGGAGGGGACAAGAACCTGCACGCGTAGCTGAATTGGCAGAGCGCGGTGAATGTGATGCCAACACTACTTTTATGTTTTGTTCTCTTATAGGGAATATGAAGACAAAATAAATTTACGAGCGCTATTCTACATTTTCCAAACACATTACTGTGTCTTCGACGTGTTCTTCGATGGCATACGCAATAGATTGCAAGAGAAATAAATGAGGTGTGCTGCATAAAGGGAGAATGCGATATGTGAGCACGGCTTCTGTGGCCTCGTCATAAAAAGAAATCGAACATCTGCAGCGTGTTTTGATCAGCGCGTATGTATAAAATGTCTAGCTTCATTGGTAGCTTTTATGTGAATATACTTTGTGTTTTCGGGAATCTAACTGCTAGTCGACAGTCTAGCGGTTGTTCATTCCTTTCTATCTCTGTCTGCGTTCTTAGTCATTGAGCTGGAAGAATGCATCCTCGACAAACTGAACTAAGAAGCCCAGCTTGTTACCCTTATTAACCAAAATAGGTTTATCTTTTCCATAATCTAATTGGATATCTTCTGGCTTGCGTATGAATCAATAAAAATGTTTTCCCTTTATTTGGCTTTAATGTTTGTCTGGAAATGATTGCCTTTTACAATGTTGCATTGGA
This sequence comes from Dermacentor silvarum, assembly GCF_013339745.2. Classification (NCBI taxonomy): domain Eukaryota; kingdom Metazoa; phylum Arthropoda; class Arachnida; order Ixodida; family Ixodidae; genus Dermacentor; species Dermacentor silvarum. The sequence goes on from NC_051161.1 coordinate 9,282,176, forward strand.
AAGGGTGACGCAAAAGGAACAGAATACTAAATGTTTTTTTTATATTGATACGTCATTATGTGCCCACTTCATGATTGCAGCAACGTTAAAGTGTGTGTACTGAAATAAAAGTCGGGTCCTTCAGATTTCAAAGGCTTCTCCGGACTACTACATATGACAAAGTAAAAAATAAATAAATTGAAGAAATGTACACAAGGAAAGAGATATGAGTTTGCTCGTATTGTTATTTCCCAAAACGAAATGTCGCTGTAGCATGCCGCGACTGCAATAAACAGTGATATTGAACCAACAGTTTCATTTAGCTCTATGCAAAATAGTGAAATAGTAGTAGGTGCTTTATTTTCTTAAAAACTTCTTTAGTGTTCTTAAAACAGTTATTTTTCCATTCAACAAGGGAATGAATTTATTTATTTATTTATTTATTCAATACTGCAAACCTTGTACAGGTCCAAGCAGGGTGAGTAAAAAGGTAAACAAGGCAAATACAACAGAGTTAATAACGTTTCAAAAACATCAAATTGAGGCGAAAGGCAATAAAGAATCATTCCAATCAGTTACAGTGCGAGGAAAAAATGAAAACTTGAATAAATCTGTTCGTGCAAAATAGGGTGTCAGCGAAGTAGGATGATGGTGGCGAGTATGCCTTGATGTAGAAGATGATAGATAGGGTGATGGATTGATTGCTAGGTGCCGATTCCACAGCAAGAAAAGAAATTGTAAACGTAACACTTTCCTTCTTTGTTCGAGACATTGAATTCCATTAGCCTGCATTATTTCAGAGGGTGAGTCATACGGGGAAAATTTCGAGTAAATAAACCGTACAGCCTTCCTCTGTACCTTTTCGAGGCGGGAAATATTGTGTTTAGTAAACGGGTCCCAAACAACGCATGCATATTCAAGTTTAGGTCTAATTATTGAATTGTACGCAAGTAATTTTACACTCGGGGGTGAGTTTTTAAGCTTATGTCTTAAAAAATATAATTTACGGAATGGAGAAGAGCAAATGTTATCTATATGTAAATTCCAAGATAAAGTATTAGTAAGTGTAACGCCTAAGTACTTATATTTAGTCTCTTCCCTATATATAGTACTTATATTTAGTCTCTTTGCAGACAAGAAGATACATTTCAGCAAGTTGAGATTGTCGGAAGCCCCTCAAAGACAAATGCAAGGTCAGCAACAACTTTCACGAGGACACTCAAATATAAAATAATAATTAACCGCTAAGCAGTACAATTACACTCCAAGTATGGCGTTAAGGACACAATAGCAAACAAGCGCATCTCTTGGCATCTACCTTATCCAGTATACCTGTCGACACAGAATATCTGTGCAGATATTCTGTGCAGTTGGCAGACTATCTGTGCAGTTGGCGTCGACATTAAACCAGAACAGACAAAAATAAAAGCAGGGAAAAGGCCACACTAGCACTTGCTTGGAAATAAGACAATGGCGCGAGCGAGTCGTAAACGCAAAATACAATTTTAATTATTTAGAGGTAGGCTTCGTAAAACGCTATTATTTACTTCGAACTTACTTATTATTATTGTCAAAACATCGGCTAGTTGATTATTCATATTCAAGCGTGAGCAGCGCTAAGGACACGGACGAAGGTGAAGGCACATAGAAACCGACACGCTGCACTGCTCACGTGACTCGGTTTCTATGTGCCTTCAGCTTTGTCCGTGTCCTTAGCTGTTCCAGCCTGAATATGAATAAGCAACTAGCCGATGCTGCCACATCAACGGACTTCATTTCTAGTTCAAAAGGCTCATTGAATGTCGCTTCTTTGGACCCTTGTGCTTTGGTTCCTCTCATCACTGTGTCAACGTGGGGCGCCCGCTATCTGGGCTTCCCCATTCGGAATAGACTTCTACCCCCCGACGTCAGGATGGAACATTTTCTGATGCTTTGATCCTTCCCCTAGGCATGCTGTGCGCGTTTGCAAGATTCTACAACAGTGCAACGGGACGTTTTCAATGTGCCTTCATCTTCGTCCATGCCCTTAGCGCTGTTGCCGCTTGAATTGTTTAATATGGCTTGTAATAAGAACTGTAAGGTCTGCTTACCATAGCTGGTCACCGTTATAATAGGAACTGTCCATTTCTTAGTGCATTTAATCGGAAATACATTTTGTGGGTGTCAGTTGAGCAAAAGCTTTCAAAAAGTTACACATGTCAAGAGGAGTAATTTTTTTATTATATAGCTACTTATATTCATATATATCTTCAATGTATATAATTCAGTGTCAGGAATAAAAATGCTTGAGTGTGAGTTCTACAAGCAACGCGCGCAATATTTTTAACCACCATGTTGTGCAGGAGAAGCAATTTAGCTAGCTCATTTTTGGAAGTTGTGCTACAAACCAGGTGGCAGTGCTTAAAGATTGGAAAAGTGACCAGGTTTAATTTCAGGAAAAAATCAAACCGACAGACATCAAACGGGCTGTGACGGCTTTTTTGAAAGACGTGATGCGTGTTTTGTCCAGTTCATGGACAAGTTAAATACAACACCAAGCGATTTAAAACTGTGCGAAATCAACTGTTTTGTTTCCCAGAACAAGGTCGCTGCTAGAGATAACGTTAACGCTTTCTTGCCATAAAGATGCGGCTTCCAATTTAGGCTGATCTATAGTGCATTAACCATCGGCCATTATTTAGTAAGCTAAGAACACATGCGTAATGTATCATTTTGTCTGCAGATGGACCACTACTACTACAACTACAAGGAAAAGAAAAAAAAATACGAAAGGCGGCAGACTTGTGCTCCCTTGCGAAATCTCGAATTTTCAGTGAAGCTGTTTATTTCGAGCCGCTGCATTAAGAAATTCACCTGGGCGCAATGGAATTAAAGCGTTGCCTGCACATGACTGGCCGGTTTGAAGCTTTGCTCGCCATTAACGCTTTCGAGCACGTTTGTAAGAAAAGCTTCACAAAGGCTACAAAGGCTATCTGACCCACAGGCATGTCACTTCCCATATAGATTTACCATAGTGTACCCCCCATGTTCGCTAAACATAATTTTAGTGGTGTTTTTTTTTCTCCTAGAGCTGTGGGATAAATTGTGTGCTGCTCGTAAAGTACACAACGCTCCGGATCGCTTGCATACGTAATTTACTGCTATGACCGTAATTTATACACACACGTTGAACTTCGCCTAAATATTACCCGTAACCAGCCTCTCCTAGATGGCGGCGCCATCTCTGTCAAGAGAGCATATTTCACGCGTTCGCACCGACGTCACATCCGTTACAGGAAGTTAGTTGATGGTGGACCACAGCATAAAATACTTTCGTGTTAAAAACGAACTCAAATACTCAAACATGATTATACTCAAACATAAACAAGGCACCTTGTTTAATTCACCGAGGACGCCGGAAAAACCTACAATACTTCGCGCAACTCATATAAATAGTGAAAAAAACAAAAACAAAAAAAAAAACACGAGAATTCCGGAATGATTTGCAACGCATATAATTAAGCCAGAAACATTATTGTTTCACCACGCATTAATGTTAACATGTGTTTCATTTTCTGAAACTGTAAACTTGGCATGACGAAGAGTTCTCTCGGAACATTGCATGGGAAACATCGCTGATAACGGGGATATGACAATTTCAAACACTGGTTTTCGAATTTTTTTGGAACACTGTAATTACCTGGCACTTGAAACTTTGCTCACACATCATGCGTAAAGTTTTGCCCATTTACTCAAAATTTCAATTCTGTGGCCCGTTGAGTTCTTTCAGGACACTGGGCAAACGCTCTAGGCACGAGATCACGCGTTGCTGAGCACGAGATCACGGGATCGAATCCCGGCCGCGGCGGCCGCATTTCGATGGAGGCGAAATGCAAAAACGCCCGTGTGCTCGCGTTCTAGTGCACGTTAAAGAACCCTAGGTGGTCAAAATTATTCCGGAGCCCTCCACTACGGCGTGCCGCATAATCAGAACTGGTTTTGGCACGTAAAACCCCAGAAAGAAGAAGAAGGATGGGCAAACGCTCTGAGCAGTTCGTAATATACGCTTGTAATGCTCTCGAACGCTTGTATCAGTAATTCCTTTTTCACAAGGAGATTAATTAGCCTACACACTTGAAACATTCGGTCCACGTCGCCCATAACCGCCGCCACCCACCGCGGTAGCTCAGCGGCTATGGCGTTCCGCTGCTGAGCTCGACGTCACGGGTTCGATTTCGGCCACTGCGGCCATATTTTGAGGAGGGCCAAATGCAAAAACGCTTGTGTGCTTAGATTTAGGTGAACCTTAAAGAACCCGAGGTGGTCAAAATTAATCCGGAGACCGCCCACTACAGCACTCCTCATAATCATAGGCTGGTTTTGCACGTAACACCACAGAAGCTGTTGTTTTTACATGACCCATAACATGGACCCCATTATCTGCATTTCATATAACGCCTCTGAACATGCATAACAAAAACGAAAAAAAAAGAACGGTGGTTTAGCAGTTTTTACTTAACCCTTAAATGACCCACACACTTCAAATTTTGCCCTCACATCACCCCTTGCATATCCCCCCTTCCCTCTAAATATACACTTCGTGAATAATGTAGTTAGTTTTGGACACCATGAAAACTGGCATATGGCGTTTTTGAGCGCTCGTAGTCGCATCATCATCGCCGTAAGAAAGGTTGGTATAGTTAGCGCAAAGAATGTATAGATACGATTCACTATAAATAGTAACTAGGTCATTAATATAAATGAGAAACCAGAACGAGATAAGGAGACTACCTTGGGGAATGCCACATTCAATGGGCGGCAGAGAGAAATTGCAATCAATGACAAATGCCTGTTTCGGATACGGCGATGCCCGAGTGCGACAGGTCTTCAGTGCACTTTAGCATAATGGCGAAAAATTACAACACAGTCTCAAGTACAAGAGATATTGTGAGTCGTGCGTCAAATTTCTTCATTACTCTGCTGCAGTGGCGAGCACTTGCGATGTCGTGGTTAGGACGCTTCCCGTTCTTACAGGTTATTTGTTCACGAATACTGTTGTGGAATTATGGCTCATATATTGGTGTTAATAGGCGACCAGCTTTAATGGATAGTTAACAAGAACCTGAATGGTTCAAAGAACGTTTCAGGAAAAGTGCACGGTGTAATGATGTGCACGTGGGTAAGGAACCATCTGTATATACCTATTGTAAAAACTACGAGACAAAGTTTGTGATTACTACTTGCGCAAGAACATTAGCGGTATTCGGCCACTGCTCTCTACGAAAGGCCCTGCCATGACGGGGGAATGTTGCGCCAGGTGGTCAGCATTGCACAAGTGGATAAACAGTCTGCTGGACTTCGCTAGACAGACCATAAATTGTTCCGATATTACTCTGTATAAATGGTTCCGCCGTGCTCTGCGCGCTTGCGAGAAAAGTGCGGTTCTTTTGCCATCTTTCTCACCACACAAAGCTAACAGGGACCACCCGCTTCAGAGGGCCCGAAAATAACACTCCTTACATTGCTAATCTAGGACGGTGGCAGCTCATTTTTTTCACCGTTTACATACAAGACGGCTTAGTGCTTAGTTCATAAATCCACAAGTTTCTGCGCAACTTTGACCTTAAGGCACAGTCGGCAGCGGCTGTTTCTAAGCTTATGCTTCTTATAAGCTCTAGGCGACGGAAATTTCGTTTGGCTCTCACATTCATTCCTTGAAGTAGTTACCTTTCTTTCGTACTTCGAAGCAACCCAGTAAAAACAGTACCATTTGAAATGATTTTTTTTTTACAGAAGCAAGCCCGAACGCATCGCGTCCTTCCCTCTAGATATAGCCAAGGTAATTTTTGAGATGGTTCCTTCCATTTACTTTTAGTAATTTATAAACAGCAACACCGTTCTTTCAAGTTCCTTGTCTCTGCCTTACTAAGTTTTGCAATCGAACATATGGTGACAAATTGGTGCTGGAACGAATATCATGCCAAACCCTTAATGCAGGTAGGAACTGCAAAATGGGGCTTTTCGCACGCTCGAGCGAAGGACTTTCCTTTTGTGGGACTACGTGAAGCCCATCACACACAGCAAGAACACGCTGGACGCTGTGGAATCGATGAGGCTTGGGGAAGCTAGCTGTGGTATCCATGAGAGTGGACTGGATGTAGAGCACCAATTTCTTAATCAAACGAAAGAGTACTCGTGATTTCACTCAGCTTGCCAAGGCGAACTCGTAAATAAATGGAAAGCCTTCAGCAATGAAAACTTCTTGAACTCGAGATTGAAAACCCATTACCCAATGCAAAATATTTTCTGAGCTAATGCCATCCTGATCAGCAGTGAATGTGAATACGTTACACAGACACTGTGCATTTCGACGCGTGATAAGAGATGTCTGTGCCGTACGTATGTCAAAATAACAGAAGTAACGTAGTATACGCATACGAGAAGTAGAAATTTACGAGGCTAGAAGAATATTTTTTACACCAGTAAGCTTAACTACAGCATCTGTAGGTAGCAATAGTATAGTATCGCAGGAAGAGGCCTTCGTCCTGCACTGGACATAAATATAGTCTGATGATGATGATGATGATGATGATGATGATGATGATGATGATGATGATGATGATGATGATGATGATGACATATTACCCCACTAAACAGAGCGTGGCAAAAACGCTCCAAATCACGCAGCTTGACAAAGCCGCGTACACCAAACAGGACTCAAATATGACAGTGATTATGGGTATGTTTGCTAATGAGAATGCGTATCGTGCCTTTACGTAGTTTGTGTGGTTTCAGTCGCCTGAATGTGCAACTCAGGCTGCTGCAGAATCGCTTAGTGATTAGTTCAATGCGCAACTTTTCTCAGCCAGGTTTTTACTGTTGCGTAATACTACGATAACATGTTGTCATTACAAAAAAAGAAAAAAAAAAGAGATTAAGTCGTGTACTTTACTTTCAGTGGTTTGGTGAGCTAGAATCGCACGACCATGTAAAGTCTACAAAACAAAAACAGTCAGAAACCGTGCGCTTACTTGTTGTTTTAATGCTTTATTCTTAGATAAATCTAAAAATTGAGAGCATGACACACTACAGAAAATACAACGAAATCGTTTGACCTAATACAGCTACACGTAAGAATTGTATTTTTTATTTGCATGCTAAAATTATTATTGTGAATTAAAATGCTTGCCTACCACAGTTGTCGTTGAAAAGGTGAATGTATTCGTTGCACGTAAGGAAAACAAAATTGGGGTGGCACATCGCGCGCTGTACGCCATGCGCCTGTACTTCATACTTGATGCTTGGGTTCCAAGAAGACTGTATTTTTCACGACACTTAAGCTCGTAAACGTAACAATTTTTCTCGTAGTAGGTTATCATGTGAGCAGTGTGAGTGACGTCGAAGTTGTGTGAAATTTTTTAGGCTCGTATAGCAAAGTCTACCGAGCTAAATAGCGCGAATACCACTAAATATTATTTAGTGGCGCAGCTGAACCATACATTTCAGCTTTTCGCTGTTTGTCCACGGCTGATTGCCAGGGAAAATGTCCGGTTCATATATTCGTTAGAGTTCCTAGTGAATCAGCAGCAAAATACCACATCGCTGCATGGCAGGCCACCTACTTGCCCCCTAGCTCTTATAGATGACCTTCGGACTTGTCCGTCTTCCACCCTTAGCTTCTCTGGAAGGAGGCAAAAGGCTGCAGGATATTCAGCTTCCCGCTACCACACTGTCCACCGCTTTTTTCTTCGGTGTGAAGCCTGTCACCAAATCTTGGGCAAAGATGAAAAAAAAAGTTTAAGGACAAAGGGCACGTGTAGGAGTTCGACGGACCATGGAATAGCAATGGCGCTTGATGGGTGTCTTCTTTGTGCGCGCCTACTTTAATTATCAATATTTTTGGAGGACGAAGCTGCTCTCGCGGGTTCTATTTGATACGTGGTTTTATGAGAAGGCACCGGTGGAGAAAGAAAAATTAAAATACCGGCCCAAGGCATGAAAACACAGGTCGATGGTGAACGCAGGCACTTGCCCTGTGGTTCAGGTTTGGGCACATTATGGAATGATACGCGCTGTGAACTGTCAGGTATTGTATCTACCGGAAGTCTGGGCAAGGTAATGCGTCTTTCTCGTGCAGAAAGTCCTTTCCCACTGCGTCCTTCTTCAAAATATTTCAAATAATACATCTGGCATTCCATAAGTTAAAGTGCACCGTCCAGCATGACTGATTAAAGCACTTGCAGAAAGCAAACTCTCCTTTCGATCGATAAACTATTTCTTTCTTTTCTTTTTTTGTTCCAGTGGGAGCCGCACCGATTCAGCGTGCATGTCCCTTTTCTCTTCCGAGATTTCTGCATGTGTAGCGTTAGGGAACGCATTTTTAGCACACAATGTTTCTTAAACGGTACTTGCTTTTTTTTTCGTACCAGCGTTTTATTCATCTCAAGTTAAGACGCATCACTAATACATGGTCTTTTTGAACAAAGGCTGGAGAAACTTATTACGGAGAAGTCTTCGTTGGAGCGATTTTATAATGGACTTTTGTTCTTCTTATGTTATGTTTTTCCGTGTAGTATTCTGCTTTTAACTTTGACTGCAAATACTGTTTAACAGAAGTCTCGCCATCTTGCCACCATATACATTTACCATAGGAAACACATAAATATCCATGCAGCAAATGTTCAGCTTCTCTAAATGCATAGTAGCCCCGAGAAGGTAAAAGGCAAGGACAATTTATGGTGAAACGTGTGCTCACTAGCCCCACCTTAGTATTCCTCACGACGATGTATTTATTCACTGCGACAGGAGTGGAAACCTTCTCGCATCTTTGCTTTCATTCGGTCTCGCCTTACCCATCGGGCCTCCTGGCAAGGATGGATGATAATGACGGAATTTTCCCGCCATGAATGAGCCGATATCTTGCTTCGGCGAGAGTTCGTGCCAGAAAATAAAAATAAAGAAAACGAAGCTAGTACGTTCCTTAGCCACGTGATAAATGGCCTGCCATTGGAAGCGCACTTCTCTATGCGACGCTCAACGAATGCTGCGAATATGCAACCATTCTCATTTTTTTCTTAAAATCTGCAGCAGTATTGCAGCAGTATTTCAGCTGAGCAATCCGTCTTTTTGATACAAGGATGCTTTCTCTTCTGCTTTGCTGCTTTTTGATGCCGGATATCTCTCGAGAGGATAAATAAAAGCAGGGAATTTCCGAGTGCGTTTTTTTCTCTTTTGAGAACAAGCGTTTGTAATTTATTTAGTAATCAAGCTTGTATAATTCCAATTTTCCCCCCTTCGAAATGGCCTTACGGCATTTATATTTTCACAGGTTTGGTCAGTGCCCTCACTAGGCTTGCCGGATGCCCGGTGCGGCTGCTTGGCGTGTAAGTAACCCCCCCCCCCCCCCCCCCCCCATCCACTTTTATTTTTCTCTTGGCACTCCCCCCTATTCCCTAACGCACATTAGGTATTGTGAATGTGAAATAATTTAAAAGGGCGACGCTGCAATTTCTGCCTGTAATTCGGCATTTATTTCTATAAAAATAACAAAGAAGACAATATGGTGGGTCTGAAATGTCACATTTTGTAAGTGTTCTACAATTTGTGTCGCTAAACACTCAGCAGCTAAAATGTTATACATTAAAATGACGAAGTAAACAATGTCCTCCACGATGCAATCAGTGCGTATGGCAAAACATCATTACTATTTCTTATCACCGGAAGCAGTTACTTATGGCAAACGCAGCACAGCCGCCATTCAGTGGCCTGCACCAGGGGTGATCCTTCCCCCTACCCCTCTCCTTCGTCTCCCTCCTGTTAGGCCATTGGGTATGGTTCAGCGCCACTGGCATGGAAAGGCTTCTGACCTGAACTGCACGTTATATATCTCGTAAGGTTTAACTGGAAGCACCGTTTCGGAATATAGCTGACCTGGATAAGAGTAAAAATTCGGTTGAGATGACCACTCGTCAAAACTTCCTTCTAAAAACGGCGATATAGGGCTGAAGTCACGAAAACAAAATAGAGTGACAGTAGCAGGAGCTACCAACGATACCTCGTGGGGAAAAAAGCAAGAAAAAGAAAGGAAAAAAAGACGACGAACCGAGTAGGGAATGTTCGAATTAGTGAAGGCGTTCGATTTCAGACGTAAGAAATTGAATCGAACGGCATAGTGTTACAGCAAAGTACAGCGATGAATTCCGATGATGGTAGGCACGAGTACTCAAAGAAGCGTCTTAGTGAGCTTAAAAAAACCTGTGTTAAGCATCTTATTGGCGTTGATATATATTAGTGGTGTCACCAAGAGTCGACAGTTACTCAACGGTACACAACAGCAACGCAGCGCGGGAAACATGACTTGGGAAAGCGAAGCTTTCACCCTGTTACTCTTGGCGCGTTCAACACACCTCGAGGGTTCATTGAAGACGTTATATTTATGCAGCGGACGCGCATCTACGCTCAGAAACACTCGTCTTGTGAAACATGGCCAAGAGATTACTGTTGCGAGAAAACGTTTACCCTATATATCAGTATACGTGGATGAGTGCTCCGGCTAATTAGTTTCGCTTGAAAGAAAAAGGAAGCATAGCTTCATAACATAGGTTTTCATGAAATTCAGCGTATGCAGCACTGTAAAAGTGAGTAAAATATGACGGATAATCTAGCTGCCACGCTTTAAGGAGGCTGTTATATATCTTAAGTGTGGGTTAGCTAGGAACGCCAGAAAATGTGGCAGTAATGAGTACACTAATTTTAGAATGCACAAAAGTTCAGCGAAGCTTTTTGGTGGCTATAAGCATGCGATCCCCGACATCTTTTCAATTTAGAGAAAGCCCTGTGTCCTCCTATGCCGCCAGTAGAAATGAACGTTTGTTAATTGAACACGACTCTCAGATGTCTTTTCTATTTCTTTTTTTTTGTACAGGTTCCCGTACTTTGGTCCGTATTAATCTCCGATACTCCCACTTCCCACAAGTTATACCTATTAATAGTTAAAGGATAAACGTGCAAATCATTCGGCACTGCTTCCTCTTGGGCGACCGCAGACGGCCTGCACATGCAGTGGGCCGTTCTGATAATAGAACTTTCAGCAGCGCGATGTTCCCCCGTACAAGCTTCAGATCAACATTTTTACGTTCCGCATCACCAGCCGCACAACGACGGTGCGAGATCCCGCTTCACTGCTTACCAACGGCGCCGCGCAGTCCTTCCACGCATCTGGAGGCTGACTCTGGGGAATAGGCCACCTCGAGCCTGATGGTGTCGGGCACTGCTCCACGCTGTATGCCTTCGCCTTACGTTCTCGTCTTATACGAACGCATTCACGCTCGTTTCTATGAGGTGAGAGTCGTCGGGTGCGCTGTCTTGCGCTGCTGGACTTAATTATGCGGAGGAGCGAAGGCGCCCCCAAGAGAGCCTCTGGAAGGGGAAAACAGAGCTGGTGAGAAGCTGGTCGTGCTCCTCAGCGCTGTCATGGCCGCGAGTTTCACAACTCACAAGCTGCGCACTATGCGCCAACTCTAGCTGTGCACAGGCAACTGCCGTTTTATTTTATCTTGTTTCACTGCCCGTGTTTGAACGCCTTCGCGTGCCTGGTGCATTTCAGTCACTCTTCTCCGCGTCTTCGAGTTATTGTTGCCCTTCCTAAAGGCGTATAGGTAGTCAACATTTGCTAGGGTCCGGTCTTCCGTCGCCAATACTGTGAATGACTTCCATGGTGTTACATATGGGACTTAGTATATTCGCTAAACGACCAGCGGATATATGTGAATAGTTCAATATTGGTCGAACCGAGTACTTGATCTATGCTGAGGGCGCTTCTTTCTGACAACGTGGGAGGCCTGCCCCTGGTGTTTCCAAAGAAGTGCAGGAACACGAATAAGAGATGACGCCTCACAACGAGGGATGACTATATATTCACGAGGCTAAGCCGTAGTACACGAGAATAAGGTGTAGAAATTCCCTAATCAAGATTTTCTGCGAAGAAAAATAGTTTGGGGGTGCGCATAAAAAATAACTGTTTAATTGCCTTTCTAACTGTTTAACTGTCTTTTTTTACAGTGTTGTGAAAGCATCGGGACCCAAACACATAGTCTCCCTACGCGCCACGAAAGAATTCCCTAAATATATGAATAATCTGCACATTTCTCAAATTCTACTTGATTTATTACTACGTTAAAATGTTATGAGAATTCGCACATAATATACAACCATTGTGCAATGTGGGATATAATTTTCTTCCCGTTTTTTCTTCTTCTAATTTATTTATTCCACTACGTTTTTGGCCGCTTGTTGTGACAGTAAATAAGGCTCGTATTCTCGCGCAACCGAGTTGAGGGCGCGTTCATCGCCGAGCGCCAACAATACATATATCAGAATAAATAATCCCTTTATGATAACGTAGTTCTCCAACACATATGAGATCGAGATATGGCATCTTCAAACAAATATGTCGTCAATTTATTAAACATCAATTGCTATTCCGGAGGTTAGGAGGAGAGGCAGCGGGCGTATACAGCGTGTAAAGGATACCGAAACTGGAAACGAAATCAGTCGCAAGTAGCCGTACTACTTGGCGGAGTAACACCATTGTGCAGCAGCTCCCCCGCCCTAGCCGTAGAGTTTCCCACTACATTACCCAGAGGGAAATATAGCGCTGCTGCGCTGTAGCATGCATGGGAATGCCGGTATATTGTGACTTCTGATTGACATCGTTTTATTGCGATAGCAATTATATGGACACTTCAACCGGATTTCTGCCGTCGGCGTCGGCGTCGCCGTCGCCGTGAGGTTCCGTATAGATAAAATCTTCACCGCGCGCCGTATGCCCGAGCTTCCGGGAAGCGTGCGGGAACGCGCGCTATCACGGAGAGCGAACGCACTCTATCTCCCTCGCGCAGGCAGCGAAGCGGGAAGCCAGCGCCGGAGGGAGCGGGGGGCATTTCTACTCTGCCAACAAACGCGCTCGTCGCTCGACCGCGCCGTCTCTTATCTCTCCCACGCGCAAGCAAGGAAGCAGGAAGCCAGCGCCGGAGGGAGCGGAGGGGGGGGGGGGGCGCACTTCTACTCTGCCAACAAACGCGCTCGTCGCTCGACCGCGCCGTCTTTTATCTCTCCCACGCGCAAGCAAGGAAGCAGGAAGCCAGCGCCGGAGGGAGCGGAGGGGGGGGGGGGCGCACTTCTACTCTGCCAACAAACGCGCTCGTCGCTCGACCGCGCCGTCTCTTATCTCTCCCACGCGCAAGCAAGGAAGCAGGAAGCCAGCGCCGGAGGGAGCGGAGGGGGGGGGGGGGGCGCACTTCTACTCTGCCAACAACCGCGCTCGCCGCTCGCCGCACCGTCTCTTATCTCCACACGGCTCTGGCCTTTATGCACTGTGCATTCGCCGCTCAGTTTGTGTTGAAGCGATAGACCGCACGGACCTTCGCCCGCTGCAGCGTACAGGCTTGCTGCCAGCGTTTTGACAGTCGTTGTCTGCAGTCATTCAGTGTGATCTATTCATGTTTGTTTGTGCGCGCTCACACCACGCTTGTTCATTCAGTTAGTAATAGTCGGGCCACATTTTCCAACGCACGCTACACATGTAATGCTGCCCGGATCGGCAGTGCAGCACTACAGGTGTGTCCCTTCGCACGCGCTGCCCACGGGCAGCGCTTCTCATCAACACCACCATTTCACACGCGCCTTCTCGTGGTCATCGAGTCTCTCTTCATGTCGGTATACTTACGCCGCAGCACACCTGCTTACTTAATCAGCTCATGTTTACTACAATTCATATTGCTACCAAAGCCGCTCACCTTACTTCGTATGGCATTGCTATTTTGCTATCGCATTCATTGCTTCGCCCTTAGGGCGAAACTGTGACATTTTTTTAGATAGCCAGGACGCCTTGAAGACGCGCCTGGCTAGCACCGTTCCGTCTGTCACAATGATTGATTTCCTGTTGAAACACCACGTAAAAATGCTGTTTTAGCTTTATTATTACACAAAAACATGCTGTGTTTTAAGGGCGTCTTATTGGATTTACAAATATATGAAACGTAAAATGTGTCAGCTGGCCGCTAAAGCTGGAGGGCAGACGACAAGATTCTCGCTCATTTTGGAACAACTTGTCGTCTGTTCTTGCTTTTCTTCGCTTCATCCTGCATTGTAGGCAAGTAAACGTTCTTGAAAGATGTAATATGGGCGAATGAAAGTCTTTTATGTAGCTGTTATTTTAAGAACGCAATAATTGTGTAGCCATATCCAGGTTTTAGACATAGCCTCGCTCAACACTAGCAAGCACAAGCCTCACAGGCACATATCCTGTCATTCCCATGACGGCACAGCGTTCTTTAAGAAACTCGCATACACGGTGGCGCCAGATTACCCTCTAGGTATTATAGTGAGAAACTCTATGGCCCTAGCCTTCGCTTCACTGTCAAGATAAGTTGTGCACAATAGATGCGCTTAGAAAAGTTACATGCGTGTTTTGACGGTGCCCTCAAAAAATCTGATTATTCATCAAGTTCAGATTGAGAGGAATTGTAAGACATTGTAGGGGTGACAGGCAGGAACATTTTTAATAGTATGAGTTAATTATGGACCAAACGAAGATTGCTAAACCTTCGTTTTCTGCCTGTTTAGAGGCGTTACGTGAAATGCTTACGAATATTTATCACTGCCCTGGGAGAAAGAAAGGTGCCACCAATTTTATACTTGACTCTGCTAAATAGGGTGGTATTATCGGAGACCAGTACAGAAATATTGAAGTTCATTGGTTATTTACAGTGTTTGCAGCAAACTACTTAAGCAAGCGTTCCAGAGCTTCGCAAGCGTATTTTACAAACCGCGTAGCAAGTTTGCTCAATGACACGAATTGACCATTTCAAGAAAAGGGGGAGAATATTATGAGTGATATGTGGGCAAGATTTCATAAGCCCAGTTATTACAGGTTTTTCGAAAAATTTCTTAAACAAAGGCGCTAAAGCGTTAAACGGCCATTATCCGCAATTATTTCCAAAGCTTCAACATAGCTGTAGGTGACACCGAGTTAATATTTGGTGAAAATAAGGGCCATGTTTATTTGTAGGTAATGTAACAACGCTTCTGGCTTAATTACGAGTGTTGAAAATAATTACTGACCCCTAGTTATCACCCTATTTCCATGCGTGCTACGAGGCATGTAGCAGGTTTATCTGATCTTCTCGGAGAAATAAACGAGGCACCTTGTTCCTATTTTGTGAAATTACGGGAAAATTAATAGGTGATGTGTAGGCAAAGTTCGAAGAGTGGAGGTAAAATATGGCTTTTGCAGTAACTTACTTGTACAAGCCTTCCAGAACGTTATGTGTGTTTGACAAACGGCGTAGAATTTAGCTGGCTGTACTGAAAGAACTGTGTCGCTATTGCCAACTAGTCGCCATCGAGTTTTACTTTGGTGAAATTGAGGGGCCATTGTTGTTGATATGCATAGGAAGTTAAATGTGTGTATAAATTACAGTCCTTGTAAAACATATTTCATCAATTGCCCAAAAGCGTTATATACGGATGTCACTGCTTTGTTTCCTGCAAGGATGCTCATGTATTTGGATTTAGGTGCATGTTAAAGAACTGCACGTGTTTAAAAGTAATGTAGAGTCCCCAATCTCGGCGTGACTCATTACCATATCTTGGTTTTGGTATATATATAACCCAGGAATTTATTTATTCTTTCGTGCTTCGAAAAAGCTCTGCGCAACACCGAGTTTATATTAGGTGAAATTATAAGTGGCATGTTAAGTGGAGTCTGAGGCGAAACCTTTATTATAAACGTTGCAAATAATTACTGAATCGTCGCTTTCTCTCTGTTTTCACGCGTTATACGATGCACCCATGATGACTTTAGTGAAATGAACGAGGTATCATGTTTACAATTCGAGAAAATTGGGAGAGGGTTATGTGTGATATGTAGGCGAAGTTCAACGTGTGCAGGTTAATTATGGGTTCAGCAGTAAATTACTTATGCATGCGCTTCAGAACGTTATATATATATATATATATATATATATATATATATATATATATGCATGTGTTTTTAAAGAACAGCGTGGAATTTAGCTAGCTGCACCAGAAGACCTGCAGGTAACGGCCATGGAGATCAAATTTGGTGAGAATGAGGAATGCTGGTGCAATTCATTGGAAGTTAGAAGTACGTGTGTGAAGTACGGTCTTTGCTCAACATTTTTTAAACATGTGCTCGAAAGCGCTATATGCGAGCAATGCTTTAAAGTATATGGTTTAATTACATGCATCTTTAATGCAATTGCTTCAAAGGAACAGCTCCGCTGTAAGTTTGGCCGAATTCTGCAAAGTCGTAGAAATTCGCTGTGTGTTTTATATACTATTCGCGAAATGGGAGCGAGGCTATGCGGCGCAAATTTCGCGCGAGAGCGATGCACTCGAAACCAAGTAACCACATAGCCCGCAGAAGAACACAAGTGGTAGGCCAGGCTATAGGGGCGTCCTGTCAATGCCATTTTTTGACGCAACATACTTATTCTACAGCACTGTCTGTGCATTACCAGTTTTTTTTAAAGCGAATAGCTTTCTTTCTCTCGTTCACCCGTTTTCGTGGTCTGATCGACTTTCTATGCTTGCGGGGCAACTTCATCACCGAACGCCATCGCCAACATCGCCAATACTCGACGACGCGCTGCCGCTCGAGAACTTTGTGGTCTCTTTAGGATTTAAACGCTGGAGTCGCTGTGTCGCGTTTCTCCTTGATGCAAGTCTAAAAGAGCACGTGCGTTTAGCCTGGCTATTTCTCTGCAACTAGGGCTGACGGTTACGTTAGTGCGTTCGTCGCCGAAGTGCGCTGCGGATCTCTGTCGCCACTCGATTGTCATCATGCCGCCATCTTTGCGCCATCACGCTGTCATTATTTTGGCGTCGTCATGCCGTCTTAGCGATGTTGCCGTCGTCGTTCAGCCATTATTGTCTCCATCGTCACAACGTCGTCATCGAACGACCACTGCAGCCGTCACGCCTATCGAAACACGAGGCCGACAATTTGCGCCGCCATCATAAAACACTTTATCCACGCCAGCAGTATACTTCGAAAATATTATTAGTGTGTATATTTGATTTCTGTAGTGCGCAGAACTCACCAACCGCTATAGTACAAGGGGGCCTGGAGTCGAGACGTGTATATTGATCTACATAGCGTATTCCGTCTGCGTGGGAAGCTCGCTAGGCTGTCGCCGCTGATAATGAAATTACTAACACAGCAAGCTGGGCGAGTTGGTAATTGAACATGTTCTTAGGGGTGGGCAGCGCTACCCGAAGACTGAAACTGAAGAGAAAATATTGTCTTCAGTTTCAGTCTGTTAAGCTGCTCCTTCAAAGGCTCGTTCTGGTCCGGAGCTATGGGGCAATGTAGCAAATTTAGACAACATGCTTGCTAAGTGTGCATGGTTAAGAAAGTGCAGACGTATATGAAAAAAAAAATAGAAAAGGACAGCACTGTATAGTGCTTTATAGTATATATACAGAAGAAAATAAAAGCAATCTTATTCCTCTAGCCCATAGAAAGTCGTCTGCAAGAAATTAGTCCTACGGAGTTCACTCATTGATCGTGTGCTACGTGCCACTAGGCATCTGATTTTCCACAGAGACTGCGTAGTTGAGAGCTCTGAGTTAACTTCGACGATATAGAGTTTTACATACACGGGAATTTACTCACAGACTTGTGTTCATATCGCGTTCAGCGAATAACGGCAGATGAAACAAGTAATGTATTTGAAGATCTCTTGCTCAAAAGCATGTCACTATAAGTGCAGAACCAGCACGTCGGGTGCCCCTCAAGGGTAGACGTGCCTTTCTTCGCGCTGCAACATCTTTGCGCTTGCTTCGGTCCGTGGGTACACGGCATTCGCGTGCCTTTTTTCCATTTTGGTTCGGCCTGCATTCACTGCCGCTATTCGCGCGAAATTACTCTGCCGGCCGTGACTGCCTTTCGTGAATGAGCAGGCGAGTGGATCACGTCGGTGGCATGGAAAATTAGGGAATAAAGGAGGGTCAGAGGCCAACGGGAGAGGTGCATTACATTAACGAGCTTGTGCGCAGAGGCGTTCCACCAGAAACACGTGGCGCGGTTGCTTTCCATCTAGAGCAGCGCTCAGCCCAGCCCTTGTGCAGCGTAAACTTTTAGCTTCTTTTGCGTTAAAACATTTTACGTAGTTCTAACTAATTAAATAAAAGCGCTTTGATGGAAAATACTGAGCATAGGGAATTTAAAGCTGTGGACAATGACTAACTTCAAATGTTTTTATTCGGCGTTGGGGTTTACTATTACTACTTCGGTTTGCCTTTCCTTTTCTGCGTTTTGTCCCCCCTTTGAACACTCCGTCATTGTCATAAAATAAAAGCTACTAAAAAAATCTGGTCACACAAGAGGTAAAGGAAAGAGAGTCGGTACTGTCAAGTTCCAACAAACCGCAAAGAGTGAAAAAGTATTGCGCCTTGATTATATTTCGTAGCAATTCCTTTAAGGTTCTCAACGACTAACTAACTAACTATATATATATATATATATATATATATATATATATATATATTCTGATCTGTCATGCGGAGCGCAGTGGTGCGATATGAAAATATAAAAATACCAGGAAACGAAATGAAATGCAAAAAAAAAAGAAACCCGAGGAGGCCTGTCCAGACTGGACCAACAGCCTCGTGCTATTTCATTCATTGCTCGGAAATGACGCTGACGAGAGTAGAGACGTACACGGGCGAGCGCTATCTTCCATTTCATTATAAATTTAGAAAGCGGGAAACTAATAGTGTTGACGATTGGGCGAGTTGATATTTCATTATCAAACTGGTACAGGGGAACAAGAAAAGGAAGAAACATCCGAGCCGGCGAGAAGAAGGAACGGAGCGCTGACATTCAACTGGTTTTATTAGCAGATAGCGCGAAATGTATAGCCACAAGAAAACATCAGATCATATCGCCAGAACACGTCACAAAACGTCATATCGAGAGAGAACCGCACTTTCACGAGGAAAACAAATTATTGGGTTTTACGTGCCAAAACCACGATCTGATTATGAGGCACGCCGTAGTGGGAGACTCCGGAAATTTGGACCACCTGGGGTTCCTTAACGTGCACCTAAATCTAAGCACACGGGTGTTGTCGCATTTCGCCCGCGACCTCGTGCTCAGCAGCCCAACACCATAGCCACTGAGCAACCACGGCGGGTAATCGTGAGTAATCATGAGTAACAGAACACGTGCAATTCTTTCATGCACGGTTGAACTGATCAAGAAATTGTACTTCCAGTG
Source organism: Dermacentor silvarum (assembly GCF_013339745.2). Taxonomy (NCBI): domain Eukaryota; kingdom Metazoa; phylum Arthropoda; class Arachnida; order Ixodida; family Ixodidae; genus Dermacentor; species Dermacentor silvarum. The sequence continues at coordinate 9,301,440 of NC_051161.1, forward strand.
AAGATATGCACAAAGATGGGGCGCTAACACACATGCTGCCAGCTCTTACTATGAAATCGACATCGATTATATGTCCTGTAAGTATTCCTAGCTAATAACCTCGGTTCTTTCTTTTGGCCGGCTCGGCTGTTTCTTCCTTCCCATGTTGCGCTGTACCAGTTCGGCAAAACTCTACAACTCTCGTGTGTACATGCAAGCTACAAAAGCAATAATGAAAACAAGTAGAAATAAAACAAGGTGCCTACGCGGATATTTAATTTCCTTTTAAAACGAAGCTTTATATTCTAGCCTTCTAGCAGCCCTTGGGCTTCTCCGGTGGTGCTCGTGCGAAAGAAGGATGAAAGCTGGCCCTTCTGCGCCGAGTTTCGCTATCTCAACAAAGTAACAAAAGAAGACGTATATCTCCTGCCGTGGATAGATGACGCCCTCGATGGTTTACATGGTGCAAAATATTTTTCTTCGATAGACCTTCGCTCCGGGTACTGGCAGATTGCAGTTGACGACATGGACCGTGAAGAGACCGCTTTTATTACACCTGATGGCCTCTATCAGTTTATTGTGATGCCGTTCGGGTTATGTAATGCCCCGGCTACTTTTGAACGTATACGATGGACGCTCTCCTTCCCGGTTTGAAGTGATCAATCTCCCTGTGATACCTCGATGACGTTATTGTCTTTTCACCAACTTTTACCCCGCACCTCCACCAAAATGTTACGGGGAAAGAGAGGTGGAAATTATATTTACAGAATATTTACAAACCGCCCACTGGCATACAAGGCATACAAGATGCAACACCAGTCCGCGCGACATCAGAGAGCGTCGTCGTCTTCTGTATTGTCCTCAGCGTTATCTCGAGTATTACTTGGTAACAATATGTCTAGGCGAAATCGTATATGGCTAGGCAAAATCGCCTATGTACAGATAACTATCATCATCAGCATTGGCTCGAGCGTCGTTGTCTTCTTCCGCAGCTTGCGCTCGTGCTCGTGCTCGGCAAGCGCTCGTGCCACTGCTCCAGCGTTCGTCGATTAATTCAGTGATGAACACCGGGGCCGCACGCTTCAGCTTCGCCGGTTAACCATCTTCACGGAGTGGAAGGGCCGACGAATTTTCACAGCGGAGCTGTTTAAGCCGGCAGTAAAGTGTGCCGCCTGCCACTGCGTTGCCTAGCAACCACCTCGCGGAGCGTCGCGCGCTATACTCGAGAGAGAGAGAGAGAGAGATAGACAAATTGTAGCAGCACCAACGAGGTAACGCGCAGAGGTGCTGCCGACGCCATCCGCGCTTCTCCGTTTCCCCGCATTAGCGCCGAACTCTCGCGGTGTCCGTGACTGCAGCAGGCGCCTCTGGCGGCGGCTCGGCCGACCTCCCGCCAGATCCGTGCTACTGCGCATGCGCCGTGACGTCATCGCGGCGTGTCGTCTGTGGCGCGCCGCCCGTACACTGTGCATATATAGCTTTCGCCCCACTTCCCCTACGTGCGCTCGGACTGCAAGTGCTTCGCGAGCCGTTCCCCGATGCCACGGACCATGAGGAAATGCTTATACACATCGTATAACTTAGCATTACTTCGTATAGCCAGGACCAGCTAGGAACCGATCACCTCCGCTGTGTCTTTGTTGCGCCACTAGTGCAAGCTACCCCGATTTTTAAATTTTTTTGGATAGAGCAACGGATGGTTTGTTGATGCCGCAATTCCTGGTGGGACAAGGGGCGAGCTTTTGATAAATAACTTAGAGTCCTGGCTCGTACGATAAAATAGCATCGTTCTTCTTTCAAGCTTCTCATGACAAAACGATGAGCGACTAACAGTGAAGAAATGTCGTATTTTACGCTCTATTTGTGTTCGTGGACACATGCCAGTCTGACCGACATAACATTGTCCATACGACGTTGGTGCCCGGCTGATATACAACGTTATTATGAATGCTTCAGAAAGAGAGAGCGAGAGAGTGAGTGCGTGCGTGCGTGTGCGTGTGTGCGTGTGCGTGTGTGCGTGTGCGTGTGTGCGTGTGTGTGATCTCAACTTTATCTTTCTATCTACTGATCCTTTTCCTTTCCTCCTTCCCAAGTACAAGGTAGCCACCTCGGCTCGGCATAGCTAACGTCCCTTCCTTATCTCTCTTTTTCTCTTGGGAATGATAGGGAGAGAACCTAATTCCATGTTTTGCCTCACAAACTGTTGCCCGCTACACGTGTGCGTCCTGAATCTTCCTTCTAATGACTACGCACATCCTCATCGTCTATAATAGCGTTCACATCATCCGTATGGGCGCCATACCTCTTGGTAATGTTCTTTGAATTGTGTTAAAGACAAAACGATGGGACCACATTTTCCTATTTTTATTCTTGCAGAACTCTCCTGGAAATGATGGCCTGCCCTCTCACCTCCCCTTGATAAGCTTACCTCAATATGTTCAATATTTTGCGATAGACAGTAGCTCTCAATCTGATCAGCTTTACCGGGAAACTATTAGATAAACATGTGTACAGAACCTGGTAAATATGGAACGAAAGTCAAACAGGGCAATGAGAACATTAAAAAGCGTTGAGGCTCTTGGATGGTGTCGGGGTGACAGACCGGCACACATGGCAGGGAAGAAAGTCAACTTTAGATCCAGAAAGTTTTGAAACTGTTACATTTCCTGTAACTAACCCTGGAAAACACGCATTACAGAAACTACGAAGGAGGAATACAGGACACATTATCCAAACAAATGACCTCTTATTACGTCACGTTAGGAGATATAGATAGTGGTTTTTGAAACCGAATCAAATACGAATGAAGTAATGACAGAAGCGAATCGAATCGAACCGAGTATCGAATAGCTTTCGAATAACTAACCGCCGTTACAACAATTAATATAAAACGATGTTCGCATCCTAGTATTCTTAAAGTTAGCAAGTTTCTCTAATTGCATAGTACGTTATGAAGCGTTGTTTATTAAAATCACAAATGGGGCATTAGGAGCAAGCAAGTAGTTTCTTCACACGCACAGGGGTCTTCAGTGAGCGCGAATGATTGCTGTACAGCCTGCAAAGTATAGCTACCAAAGCGACGCAGCCTGATCTACTACGCAAGTTGTCATGTTTTATGCCTGTACTATGCACGCGGGGGTGAAACTTTACCGCACTTTTGCTCCAATCATGTGTCTGATTGTGTAAAGTTCACGTATTGAAACATTCGAAAAATATTTCCATTTACGAATAGTGGCTATTTGATTCGAAGAACGAATCGAATCGCACACTATTCGCTTCGTTATTCGAAAGTTTCGAATATTCGCACACCCGTACTTATAACTTTTTCGTAAACATTTCACCGCGGCCCCTCTTCGTAAACCGCACTTAGGAAATATCGCCCAATCATTTGCAGCGTCTATACCAGAAAGACAGAAAAAGGGAATGAGAGAGGGGATATAAAACGAAGATAAAATAATGTTACGGGAGCGGGGTCGGCACATTCGCTTCTCGCGCAGCTGATCAAGTGTGGCGGGCGGCGGCGGCTCCAAAAGCTCCCCCCCTCACTGCTGTCAATGCTCTCCCCGTCGGATCACGCACATCGCGAACACGGACTCCGTCTAGGCCGGGGGCGGGCCGAGGGTAGTGTACAGTAGCGGGCGGTAGCGTGTTCGCGCGCCCGTTCCTTCGCCAATGAGTCGAGAGCGGTGACTCATAGCTCGGCCGAGTTCTGTGGAGGCAAGGTGACTGGGTCTCCCGGAAAATACAAACACGGCAGCCGGCGTCCGTTTATGCTCTTGTTTCCGTGCACGCAGTACTTTAGGGCACGCAGAGCACGCAGTACTTTACCAGTCCTTGGCTACCAGCAAAAAATAATAATAAGCACCTATCAAGGCGTAGCTGTGCATCATTATAATATGTGTATTTCTCCTACGCATTAACCATTTGGCTACTTTCCGACTCTTATACTGCAGAAAGCGGCAGGAAGTCATCTTAGCGCTTCGTGTTTGGTGCCCCAATCCAACGCCTTGTGTGGTAGCGAATACTGTTAGAGTGGCCTATTAAAGATACTATATTGCTCCATGGACGTTCCTCACCTCTATTTAATTTTTTAGTGCTTGCTTTATCGCTCCACTATTATTTTCGTCTTTTATTTGACATTACCCTTTCCCCAGCGCAGGGTAGCAAACCAGAATATTTTCCTGTTAACCTCCTTGCCTTTCCCACCCCTGTTTTTCTCTTTATATATGATACATCTGCCTAGCAGACATACTACAGGTTAGTGTTAGCAAACGCGTTCAGGGCATTTCCATCACTTTCTCAATACTGTTGTATGTTGTGTGCCCTTTTATAAGACAGCTCTATCAAAGCAAAAGTATATTTTCTTATTTTTATTGGCGCGTCTGATAATTTTTTCCCACTGTCCCTAATTCATTCTACGGTTATATTTGATCAAAAAATAATAATGTGATGTTGAAAACAAACACACTACTTTTTATTTTGCTTTCCAAGTTTCCCACTGCGCTAAGAAATCACATTTTGAACCATATCGTATTGTAGATCTAAAAATGTCGCATTCGTTACATAGCTACAGAGTGGCTGCGGAGCAAAGTGTAAGAATTTTGAAATACTTAGGCATTCTCCAAATTTGAAAGAAAGCTTCATATATGACAACCTTCGGTAGGAAATATGTGCCACTGAAACATGTGGGCGATGCCCTGTGAGTGAAAGTTAACACACATAAATAAGCCTAGTTTTAATGTTAGACGAATAGCGTGACACCCGATTAAAAAAAAAAATTCCGGAAGTCATTAGGGACACATGAAGCGAGCCAGTTTTCAAGATGAATGTAGTCTCGCCGTTTTGAAGTAGTTTGTACCCAAAGCTCCTTGTTTGTACCTCTGTTTGTTTATCCTGTAAAGTGTGCTCTATTGTGGAGCATCTCGCTTAGTGGCGGAACCCAACCGAACAATGAGCAGGAGACGACTGCTCGAGAGTCGCTGCGCGGTGTGCACACTGAGAGGTACAACAAAAATGTCCTTTGCACCTTACCATATCGCTGGAACAGAGCGAGAGCATGCTATTAGCTCCTATATCTCGCTGATGTTTCCGCTCTGGCCCTTCTAATCGCGTGGTTTGCCGCCAAGTCAAGCGAACGTGACATGCCCATGACGAGGCGAACATGGCGACCGCAATCACTGTATGCTCTAGAAGTAGTCGCGCTAGTCTGACGTAAACCATGCGGCATTGCCGAAGCTGGTGTTGGCGTTACCAAATAAGAGCTCTGATCATAACAATGACACTCTTGACCATCGCATCACTGCTTCTTCTTAATGTCATGGCAGTGGGTTACGACCAACAAAAAACTGTGATTAAGTGGCAGTGACGCCATTTGCCGAGCTTATTCTGTACGGAACTCATCACGGCCTGCATTCTCGAAACAGTCTGTATGATAGAGGTATTGGTAAGAAGAGACACTGGACAATTGGGAGAAGGAACATTTTTGTTACAGTAGAAGTCCGGCTAATAGCAAACAGTCCTCGCAAACGGAAAGCTTTGTGGATTCAATGCAGTTTTATGTGGCTTGAAGCGCGACGAGACACGCACGTGCTATTAAATATGCGTGGTAGGTCTGCTCTCTAAGTTTTAAACAAAAGTGCTCCCCCTTGCATGACAGCCTCTAAGTCATTACGAGAAGTCGCCACTATTTTTCTTTACGTCTTTTTTCTTTGCGTTCTAAAGCGAACGGCATGCATTGTCCTCTCTCAGATCCTCGCTCATTTTTCACGATTTGTCGAGTAGCTGGAGCGAAAAAGTCCTTTCCCTCAACAAACGCTTCATCTTGATATATTTCATATGTCTGCTCCCTTTCTTACCACTGGACAGGTTGCTGTACGCAGCAGCTGTTCTTTTCTATTTGTGAGTTCGAAAACGTTGAGCTCATGTGCAACACCTGGAGTTTGCTCGCCCACAATTTGTCTGTTGGTTGACACAGATCCAGCCTGTGGGTATCCCATCGACATTGTCATTATTTTTAGCAAGATCATCGTGCGACGCTAGACTCCCCTCTTCGCTCTCCATTCCACTGTACAGTAAAGTACACTAAGCAAAATGAAGTGTCTCGCTCTTGAAAAGGATAAATAAACATCATTTGCTTTTTCTCGACAGCACGAGCTTTTCACAAGACAGAGCATTCACGTCAGTGAGTTAGAAGTTATATAAATGCCCGATAAGTAACACATCTCCAGGATGCTGCGGAAGGAAGAGTGTAGAAACTAGAAACTGTTTTACTCGGAGTGTCAGGACATTCTTCTTTTTTTATATAGAACTTGGTCGTCTCCGTGTGTTCCACCAAGGATATGTTCAGTGGATCTTCAAAGGAAAAATTTTGAAAATGGCGTGGTCTTTAAGGACGTCATCGATTGGGGCCTTTACCGACACTATTCTCAGCGCACAAAAATAACGTGAAGTGAGATTTTGTTTAATTAGAAAAAAAGTACTTCGTGCATTAAATAAATTCAGCTGGCTAAGCATTATAACTACTACAAGCCAAGGACTTGATAGCCACCAGAGTCATTTTTATTTTGCTAAATAAAAACTGGTATAATAATATGCTTGCACTTTGAAGATATCTTGAAATAACAGGTGCAACACCTGACTGCCTGATTGATTTTAATGCGTATGGTGGCCACTGTAGCGAAGGATTAAGGTGGAATATCTACTATTTGCGCCTTTTAAAAGCCTCTAAAACATTTGGGATTTTCGCAGCTGAGTATTAATAGTATACATGGTGTTTCACACGACGAAGATCCACACTAGCATGTGACTGAAGCTGTGGAAGTGACCTGATCAACCTCGGCGACGGCATGGATTTAACGCCATATGAACCTCTATGCAAGCACTATTCCGAACGAGCTGTTCGGAGGAACTTCAAACAGCACTGAGATACACCAAAAGCTAGTGACTTGAAGCTATCAAAGCTGGTCTAAAAAAGTTGCTCTTGTTCGAAATCCTTTGTTCGACCATTGTTGATTTGTTCAGGAGGAAGTGTCTTTACAAATACCTTTCCCTCTCTCTCTTTCTCTCCACACACACACACACACACACACACACACACACACACACACACACACACACACACACACACACACACACACACACACACACACACACACACACACACACACACACACACACACACACACACACACACACACACACACACACACACACACACACACACACTTTCGTAGTACCGAGTGATATGCGCACAAAATATAAAATATTGAATGAGATCTAAAATATGAATTTTTGGACCCGCGTTGATCTCTCGTGGAATCACCCGCCTCTGTATGTGCGCCCGAAGTTTGTAGTCACGTTGATTTCTCTCTCTCTCTCTCTCCTATTTCTGTTGAGTTTGACATGAGGCAATGTACGTGTTGGTTTGCATGACGTTACTGTGCTTGTGGTCAGAGACCAAGTACCGTGTTTTTTTTTTTTCGCTACAGAGAAAATGTTTAAGTTAATGAGCTCTGTGTGCTTGCAATCGCACTCTTGATGAAGGCCTGACTCGGGCCGAAACGTCGAAATTAAACGTTTTTGCTTTTCTACGTGCGCCTGCACTTCTTTCAATATATATATATATATATATATATATATATATATAATGTGTGTGTGTCTGAGTTATACCGGGAGGCTTCAAAAGACAGCCTCCACTGCAGGATGCCTGTTACCCGAAGCCACCACCGCATCCGGGGAGCAGTAGCGGCACTTCGGCATCTTCTAGTGTTCAGCAGCAACCAGCACCAACACATCGTGGTTGCAGCAGCAATGGCAGTGGCAAGTTACGATTTCTGCTACCCAGCAGAGGGCAGAGTTTGGCGTTCAAGCAAGCGTCAGCAGCCGGCAAGGCCATTTACCAGAACCACCCGTTACCACCAGTAGCGCACCCAGGATCTCTGCCAGGGGTGGGTTGACAGTTTGCCAATACCATCTAACTAAACAGCACTAATTTCGATTTCTGCACGGGAAATTGTAAAAAAAAAAAATGCGCTTTATGCGAGTGTGCAGACGATTGCGCGTCTGACATCTTAGTTGCAGTACTCAAATGCGTAAGGAAATAAAAGGGGCTAAACAAAAGGGGGGGTTACAACCCCCGAATCCCCCCCCCCCCCCCCGCCCCTCCGTCGGTGCGCCACTGATTACCACTTTCCCCTATTTCCGAGAACCCCCCTGCTGCCCCTCTCGGCGCTGTCACCGTTAAGCGCAGCATCCACGCAGGTGTCAAGCTGCGCCCTTCAGAGTCAGTGTGGCACCCAAGGCATGGTGGCCACCGCAACGAAGGGTAGCCGATGGCCCTGGCACCCGTGCTGCTCAATAGGTTCCGGTCTACATTCTCAGACAATGTGTCGTCACCCTCTTTTTCAGACGACAGTCCCGGCAGACCTGACGAGAAGCGAGGCCGGCATCGTCCGCTACAGCCAGTTTCTACTAATTCCAGCCATGTGGCAAGCACGACAACGCTGTTTCAGAATGGCTCCGACTGTGCTCTCCCGTCATTCAGAGCGTCACCATCCGTGGACAGCCTCTACAACTGTTCCTGTGACAGTCCTCGAAAACCTGAGGAGAAGCGGAGAAGATTGGTAGCAGTCGCACCACCCACATAGTAATCAACAGAAGATCTTTTAAGGGAATATCCTCAACTTCGGGTGAAATTTATAATGCTGAACGGCGGGATAATCGTTGGCAAGAGCAGCGACCAGCGCGCAACTGCCAATGCCACCCGCCAGAGAAGCTGGTTGCGCGCTGGACGGCTCACAACGACGACTTCACACGCTGAACAAGTTGCCTCAATGTTAAGTGGCGTGTTTGCAAGCCATGCCGGAAACTTGCAGCGTGGCCGAGTGTAAAGATGAAGAGATGTACTTTTGCTCGGGCACTCGGACAGCGAGCGCTAGGAGAGAGAAGACGACGAGGCAGAGATTAGAACAGCTTGCCCAAGCAACGAGTGTTGTGTCTGTTCTCGACCTTTACAATATATATTTAGCCTTGCGAATAACGCGAAAGTGATAACGTCATAACAACTTTGATTTATTGTTGCCCAATTGTTCAGTTGTGTTACAATGCAAATTTCATGCCTCTATTCTTAATAACAGTGGTTACGCAGGTGACACCTAGTGAGCTATAGGCTGAAAATATAAATTAACAAAGCATTGGGCATGTTTTCTAGGGTGGCGTGTGCGATGTCTGTATGAAAACGATCAGAGCAACCGGAAGACAGCAGAACGAACAAACCCACCCCGGACGTGCTTTCGCAACGTGTACGCTATTTCTAGTTTATGGCAACACAACAGAAGAGAGGGAAAACCAGAACGAAGATAATGGGCAGCATTTGTGTCGTACACCTATCGTGGCTCACTTCCCATTGCACGAAGCGACCGGAAAGCCACGAACGAGAGAAAGTGGGTGGAGCGAGGAGAGATAAGAGGAGCGACCTAAAAGAATAAAAGCAGCCAGTTGGTGTGTAGGGTGGTACGACAGAAAAAAGAAGCACGAGTAGTGGAGACACTACGAGTGTCATATACGTCTGGCTGCGGTTTGGATCGCGCCGCGTGTCAGACTGTCAGCGACCTGTGCCGCACTTTGCCGCCGGCTCACCCTGTGGAAGTTATGAAACATCCCTCCGATCAGGCCTCCGTCGTATCGATTGGGCCATGCGCACTGGTGGGCCAGAGGGGAGGAATTGTGGAGGAAGAGAGTGACGTGCTGATCTCGATGTGCGATGGGGCAGTGGTGACAGTGAGGCAGAAACTGTGAGCAGAAATCCGAAAGCAGGATGGCAGAGAGCTGAATGCAAGATCTGAATGCAAGAGCTGAATGGCTTTTCCTTCCTGTAGACATGCAATGATAGAGCCAGTGGGCCGCGCCTCCTTGCAGTAAAGTGTACAGGACAAGGACTTAGGCAAAGAAGCAGCGTCAGTGTCGTGTTCTTCTTGGCCGAAGTACTTGTCCGTTATAGCGCTGTTACTTTCCAAAATATAGACCTTTAGAGTATTCTTTTTTTCAGGCTTCAAACCTTCACACATTTTGCGGCTATACTATGTCAGTCGCGTTACCATTTTATATTTAAATTGCGTCTTCTGGATTTCAACGTTGCAATTTTACTCGCTTTTGGTGGTGCCAGAAGCATTCGAACTATTCAAATATTTGAAAAATTGACTATTTTGGCATTCACACCACTTCATTGTCTTGCCATACGTACCATTTGAACGACTAGGTCATACAATGAGAATTAAAAAAAAGGAAAAAGGTGACTGATGCCTTCGAGCTCAGCTGGTAAGGAAAAATAAATTGTCGGGAAATTCTACAAATGTTTCGGCTATAAAAATAAACGTGGGTACGAGATTCAAATCCAACAAGCATGTGGAATTTTTTTTTTGGTTGCATCTGTCATGTTCGAAAAAATGGTTGTTGATTTGGCATAAACAACCTAATACACAATGAGCATGACCAAAAACAAGAAGTAACAATTCGCATAAAAATGGCATTAATACATATTTTAAGCAGAAGAACAATGTGCATACAAGTGCTCAAAGAACAGTTCTCGGTTAGTAATCAATCAATGGTATCTGGAAGGTCGTTTTAAAGTGCGAAGTCTCTTGGCAAAGCCGAATAATTGAAAACGTTAATTCTGCCAAATATGCGTTTAATGCTGAGGTGATTATGAAGATAAGCGAAGAGGCGGATGGCATTAGGGACCACGTCTAGTTCCTACTAATAACAACCCCGATTAAAACCCAGTCGGTCTTAAAACCCAGTCATTTCTTTCGGCGGCACTGTGGAGACAACATTGCGACAGCGACAATTTCTTTCAAGCGTTCAAAGTTGTAAGCCGAAATCATGATCACTTTCAAAATAATATATTTGACTTCAACAATTGGCAGCAGTTAAGTTGCAGGCACAACACCAGGGATCTCAAGAAATGAACAGGCGACCACTTGGCGTCCTGATAAGTTATCTTTGTACCCTTGACGTGACACTTTTGTTGTATTCATGGCAAAACAAACTGAAACGATGTATGGATGTCTGGAACTTTCTACCTAGCATTATGCATAGTTCTGATCACTGCTTTATTTTTCTTCTTCTGGGATGAATGCGCGCACCCTTCTTTTCGGAGCAAACCCTGCAAGCAACCGGAGAGAATCAAAGCCATCATACTGACGACGCTATTAGGAAACATAGTCTTGCAATGCCTAAAGAGGATGGACAATTTCTCGCGCCGAAGAACAGCTTAATACTCCCTCTACAATTTTATATTTCCGGTCTTATTTGTACCAGCTTATTTTCCCTAAGGCACTTTTTTTCTCTCCTGCACTTGGGGTCGTAAAGCAGGCGACTCTCTCAGCAGTTCTGCGCAGTACCCCAGATCTTCATTACAAGCTCCAATGTTGAGAAAATATGCTGGCCCACGCTTTCGGCAACATTCTGAAAGGCAGTGGGTGAAGGAAGAGCAAACATCGCATCCAGGGCCAACTGACTGCCTTCGGGGAAGTGAGAGGGCGGGATCCGGAGCGAGAGTCAATACTTGCACCTACGCATGCAGGTCACCTCGAGTCCGGAGTAAATGGACCGAGCGATATTGCCTACTCGCTTGCGTCTTGCTCCGGGGCTGTGCTCCCAGGGAGACGAGGTGACTTTGGAAACGGAGCGATCGTTTTCACTTTGCTAGCCGTCGCTGCTTCGCTATTGCAGGAAGTTGTGACTGGTGCTCCCGGGTACACAAACGAGGCCTTTCATTCATGCGCGCCAGTTGAATACATCTTGTGTGGAACCAAGCGAAGTTAGAAGAATTTTCATCTTTCTGGGTGAATGAACGAGATCATAATAATTGGCAAATTTAGGGTCTTTTTCTTCATCGTTAGCAACAAAGGAAGCAGCAATCACTCAAGAAGATTAAAGCATGCAAGAACTGAATTGATTGATGATTGCATTTTATTGGCGCAAGGGGCATCTAAGGTCAAAGAGCGCCAGTACATGTGTCTTGATTTAGCAAAATTATGAGTTGGAAACTATGATTTAAAATAGAGGCTGTATAGAGACCTGCGTGTAAGATAGATCTATAGATATTATGGCACACATTCTGAAATAGTTACTAAACTAAGTATAAGGCCTCAAATGCATTGGCTACATGTACACATGTTAAATTATTGTGGATAGTCCGAGGCCCTTGCTGTACAATTCTTGCTTACGCAAGAATTGTGAGGACTCAGAGATACTTTTGTGTATCAGACCGTACCTCACCTGTGAGGCACCATCTGACGGTTAGGATGGAATGAGATAATTTCAAGAAAATTTACTTGCGCAAGATAATTAAGCACTCTATTAAAGTTAAAAAGTGCGTAATCTGATCAGAACACCGAGGGATGGGGTGGTATATGGTGTGTGTAAAGTTCCTTAATATGAGCCACTCTCTCTCTCTCTCTCGGTGAAGTTCAGGACATTGAATGAGGACATGTAGCACGGTTAGGTTCTCACCGCAGCATGTTCACCTCGGTGGGTCAGTTGCAGTCAAGAGTTATTTATGTGTACCATTAGGTGTGTCCTATTCTCTGTCGTGCCAAGGTGACTTCGGTGAGTCTATCAAGCTTCAGTGTTAAAGATTTGGCTAGTTGCGGTTTAAGCAGGTGCAGATTATTTTCAGCTTCCTTGTCCCATTCAGCTTGCCAATGATTACGGCGCGACTTTCGTACGGCATGTTTCAGGTCTACACCAGGTACCCAGTCTACATCAACTGTGTCCCGATGAGCCGCTTGTCCAGCATTTAGAACTTAACTGAAGTAGTTAAAGTAATATGGCTTCATAGTTATATACCCTTGCTTAACTCTGAGAATGGTGGAAAAAAGAAGGTTTCGTAACAATAGACTCAGTCACCTATAGAATTAGAAGCGTTTGTTACTTTAGGTAGTTTTATGAACTTATCGAGTGCTCCCGTCGACTTAAAGGCATCTTGACTTCCGGTCACGGAAATGCACCCTCTGTTCTCCTTGCCTCGTTAAGTGTGCAGCGTCTTCGATGACAATGTGGAGCGTTACACGAACTGTCTTGTGCCGATGTCATCTACTTATGGTTAGTCCGCTGTTTATGGCTTCTGACACGATTGTTAGCCTGTGAGGAATGTTTAATACTACGAATAGCCAAGGCAATTGTAATGCTGCCTTTTGTTGCTATAGACAGTCCACGGAAGCTATCTGCACAAAGACATCACATTTCTGACTTTCCAATGGCATTCGTAATGTGACTCCAACGGTAGCCTTAGCTGCCACAGTGTTGTGTGGCCTTACTAAAGAAGCGTTACGAGTTACCGCGGGAACCGTTGTTTACAATATGTGCAGATGCATATCTTTGCAGACCTCTAAATTAGATGCTTTAGGTGACAATCGCCGCTAATAACGTGGCCCTTAGAATTGACAGGGAATGATCAGTACGGGAAAGTCACCGTGCACACATTTCTGCCTAGTCATAATGCTGCAATGTAAAAGCTTTAAAAAGAAGAAATGTCACCGGGATATTCGAAATAATTTCTGTAAAAAAACTAAGTGCTGGATTGTCTTAAACTTTGAAGGGATAGATCAGATAGTAATGAAAATATATATGAAGTTACAAAGGTTTGGGGTCTCTGTTCTCCTGTTACAAATGAGCTGCTGTGGAGATATTGCGGTAGACAGTACCTCGACTACCATATTTCGCCATAGTCTGTAACTAAAGATAAAGGAATAAATATAAAATAATAAAAACAATAAAAATAAATGATGAAGAAATTGAATGAAGGTGGCTAATGAGGATAAAGGCAATGAAAGATGACCATAATAAAGATAACGATGCCCCGACGTAGAGGTCACTCGACATATAATGTTTGTCCGTGCCTCTAGCGAAATTCTCTGTACACTTTTTAGTCTTTAAACGTTAGCGCAAGAGTGCTGTACGTATACTAACGTGGATGGAGTGCGCAAGAACACAGCTCAGTTCAAGTTGAGTCACAGAGCATAATTACAGTAATTAGGGAAATCAAAAGAAACAATCAAAGCGCAGATACGGAAGCGCTTCGCACAGAACATGGATTGACCAAACCAATCCACACTAAAACTAATGTTTAGATGAAATTGAAAGTTTTTATTAAAACAGGCCAGTGATATCAAACGAGCGCTATGGGACCGGGGCAGAAGACGAAGGAAAGCACAACACGGTGCCGTGTCGTGTCGCCTTCGTCTCGTGAAAGAAAAAGCGTGTGCTGTGGTCTATCATTGCCTGCTGCTATTTCTACCTTCTGAATGTACACTTTGCTGGGACCCACTATGATACGTCTTTGCTATGATTATAAATTTATTGGGTAAGGTTACACGTCGATGCAACCTCATGAAAAAAAGAACAAAGGTATCGACAAAACACGGGGAAAGAGCTTCGAAGACAGGTCGACATGGCCGGTGCGCCGAGTGGTTTGAATTCGGGTGATTTTTGATACCGTTGTTCAACGAGTAAGTTCCCTGGAGATAGGCATCGCACTGAAAAGAAAAGGTCCCGAATAAGTAAAAACGGTGTGAGTAACTTAATTATGCTAGCTACTTGCGACACATGTATATGTGAAAAGACTATCGCTTAATTTCATTTTCGAGAATCTGCAAGGGTCGAGAATATTTTTCTCCTCAACACCGTTTCACCGTGTAATTGGCAGCTGTTCATTCACGTGAGCTAATTAGAATACAGAAGGCCACTTTCGAGCACTGACTGGCGCTTCGTCTCAACATCATTCTCGCGCACTTCGCTACCGATGAGTGCACCGTCACGACGTTGCTTTTTTTTTTTTTTTCGCCACCTTCCCATACCTTCGTGTACTCGAGAAGTATACGCGGGTGTGATTGTATGATCACCTGAGCTTCGCTCGGACGTGTTCAGAGAGCCCGGTGTGATCGCATTGAAGCGCGGCAGGGTACGTTACGAGTGCCTTTACGAATGAGCAAGAAAGACGCCTGCGTCTTAACAAAGGCGAATGGTCCGTTCTTTCTGCACGTGACCATTTTCAGATACATTGCCGGCGTTGTTCAGTTGGGTTTGACCAATGCATAAGTCTCTCATCACCGTCTTCAAGAAATTGGGTCTACTTGAGCAAACCGGAGCTGCATAACGGAAGCGAGATTTCAAGTATGCGCGAACTTCTTTGCGTTCTTGAACAGACGACATTATCAACTGACCATGAGGAAAAAGAGAGAGAGCGAAAAAAAGAAACTGCTGTTGCGGTGGCTGTTTCACTACGTTTGACGGCAGTCGATAAATATCGTACTTTATCGTGGTAGTTGTGTTACCAGTCAGATGTTACGCGTTTCGAGCTGCAGTATACTGTCAACTCATTTGCTAAGACTGCAGCATTCTCTCACAGTGGTGGCCGTCATCTTGTTTGCTTGCTAGTATTTTTCTCACATAATGGCGCGAGCTCTCTGTGAGGGAATGGCCAATACTGTAGAGGCTATATTGTGATTTAGTGGGGGCGGGGAGGGGACGTGCGGTTGGAGGAGAATTGAACATGTCTATGGGAGATTTTGGACCCTGCCTAGTGTGTATGCGTCTTCGCAAGGCGTGAAGTTTGGCTTTTGGATATGTTGTGCAACAACAAAGAGATCGCTCTCTTTTGAAGCTAAACTGATCTTGAGATTATTTTACGTACGATAGTTACTGTTTAATAAGCTCACGCACTGATGTTCATAAATCTTGTCGTACAGTGAAAAGCTGTAGTGATAATGATGGGTAAATATATCTTGCAGCGACTTGCAGAACGTTTCCGCGGAAAAAAGTTTTATTGCCTAGATCAGCTACAGATAACCGCGTTCCAAGCTAAAGTTGCCTTTATTAGTAGCATATTGTCTGTTATTTCAATATACTGCAGGCGAGCATTTTGGTCATAGCAGGAGTGGCAGACATATTTAGAGCGTACAAGCTAGCGAATGAAAGTACGTCACCCGCAATACAAACAGAGGTAGTGTAAAGGCAAAAAACTTATACATCCTATATATGTATACGTAATCTATAATTCTACACATCAAGGTATCGAATGCATAATTAAAAAAAATCAACGTATCCTGTCATCAATTAAATATTATTGATGCTGTGCGTGGTCGAAGTTTTATGATGTGACTACACTTTCTGCAAGGAAATTCCAGTCAGAAGTTGCCCTTGGAAAAAAAATTTCTTACTGGCCTTTTACTTGCGTTCTTTAGTGCTAGCAGTTTGGACACAAATTCTATTCTCGTGTAACTTCATATTTAGTGCGTAGCGTCCGTTTTCCAAAAGGTTGTGTATTTGCGTCACCTTTTAGAAACTGCAAGAAAGAAAGCACATTCTTGCTGCAGCGCGATGTAAAAAATTTAAAAAAATGTTTAAAGTAGCTCTGGTTGTGGTAGGTATAGAATAATGCTGTTATGTATACCGTACAGCAAGCATATTTGCCTATTGCCTCGGTATCATGTTGTACAGTTGCAAAAAACAGCTTGAAGTGTAAGCATAGCTTTCTGAGCGTTCGTTTTCATAGTTTACTGATGTTTTTACTGCCTGTGTAAGATTACTCAACAATGTTTTGATATTGTCGGCAATAACATGGCACACACTTTCAGCTCTTGTTCCGGGACAATAGGAGATACGCAGGGGAGGGAATGCGGCATCTACTGTTCCATTAATTTCACAAGCGACCGTTAGCACGCTGGGACTTATGTAAAGCAGAGGCTTGGGCTAATGCGGGGACACACAAGCATAAACACATAAAACGGGGACAGAGGCAGAGCGCACCATTAACACTGCCTCTACCCCGGTCCCTCGTTTTCTGTGTGCACTGTTTTTCGTTCGTACAAGGTAGGCTGGAAGCTTTATCGTCCGGTGTGTAACCGTAAATGTTACTATGACAGCGGTGAGTGTCGCTTTATGCAAATAAGAGTGTAGTAGCGGCGCATCATGCGGAAACAAACCTGCGTAGTATCGATTCTGAAAGTGCCACTCGGCATATTCTAGCATGAAAACATGAATACCTGTATGCGTTAGTATGGTACATCAAGCGAATGATGCTGATGATGATGAAAGGGTGTCACAGCGGCGAAGCGTTGTGACAAGCGGCGATAAATTAAGACGTGGCAGGGGGAAAGATCACGTGTAAGGATCTGCAGATGTGAGCATGAATGTTTTGAGAAGTATAGCAGACAAGTGTCAGGCTTATATAAACATAATAATCATTAAAAAAAATTCTGTAAAGATAAGGGCAAGCCAGTTTAATTTTGATGGAGCGATGATCATTTTGTTCACATTTAGCAGAGTACCTGCACTTTTTTGTCACACTGAAAACGTGTTCTTACAGAACGAAAAATGCGCACTTTTCTTGTTTCCCTTAGTAAGATGCCAATACCATGCTAATGAACGTTTTTAAAACATCAACTCCACGGAATGTACACTGTAAAATAATTTACACCCTTAAAAGTTAAAAAGGGTGTAAATGTGTCTATAACTCACCCCTTAGGGTGTTACTTATATAAATCACACCCTAAGGGTGTGAGTTATAAACACATTTACACCCTTTTTCACTTTTAGGGGTGTAAATTATTTTACGGTGTACCATTCCTTTCTTATAAGGGTGTTTCTTTTTTTCCTTGATGATGCTCTGAAATTTAACTCATTATGAAGATGTACTTTAACATTGAACGACCTGACTTGTGTTAGCGTGAGAATGAGGTTTGCGTGTATTTTATTTTAATTTATTTTGTGAACCCAGCAAGTGCTCTTTAAAGTCTCGCAAAATTGGACAGAAATGCGCGCTGTGAAGACTATCTCAGAAGGAACTGGTGCGATTGAATAAGGTGCGCATGAAAGGAATGATTGCTGATTTTTCCGGCAAATCAATTTAAATGAAGCAAGACGTGTTCTCTAAAGATTTCAAGAAAATCTGTTAATCATCGCATGCGGGTATTAAGAAAATTTTGATTTGTCTTTCTGGCCCTCTTTAAGAAAGAGTGGCGCATAACAGCTACGCAGCCGGGTTTTGTGAATCTTATTAAAAAAAAAAAACATTTTCAGGCTTTTCGCTTTATTGTGTGTTCTTAAGGGGCACGGACTACCTCCTGGCGGTGGCATCACTAGGGAAATTAGAGTCTCGACGAGCAATCTTTCGTGAGCTTGACAGCATGTTCGTGAATGATTGGGACTGTTTCGCCGTTTTTCAAAAAAATTGTCGTCTTTCATTATGAACTGTGAAAGACCAAGATGCAGCTCCTCATTCACTCTAATTCCCGCTTTGTTCCCTAGGAATAACGGCTGAAGACACTCATACGGTTTAGAATGATGACGGCTGCAGCCGAATAAAAATATATCAACAGTATGAATGCCGGAAAGCCCAAAGTGATACAAAGGTGGCGTCGTTTCAAAATTGCACGGCATCAAAATGGAAGCTGTAACTGGCGTCAGCTAACCACACGCAGGAATTTTTAAGTAATCTTGAAGCGTAAATTGTTCAGACTTCGGCGGAACATGTGCGCGTGGCAGTTGCAAGAGTTAACATTTGACAGAACCCTAGCCAATATCAAATATGTGTTTGTGTGCAGCCTTTAAAGTATACAGTATCCTGATGCGTTAATGCCACGTGCACCTTCCACGACACTTCATTTTTTTCTGGCGAGAGGAAGTAAGTCATGTAGCTTTCGGGGGGAATTCGTGTTCGGATGCCTCTGTAGCTCAGCAGAATTTAGTTACAGTAAGCGAGAAGGCACGAGAAAGGTGTTTACTATATAAGAAACGTGCAAAGTCTGTTACGTACAAAGAAGCGTGTAAAGCCTGATCTGAACCAAAAGCAACACTGAAAGTGAAAAAGATAAAGTAAAATGTAGCAGAGCCAAACGAATTGTGGGAATTTATGTTATTTGACGCATTTTGCTTGTAGCTGGCTACCCAGCATCGTTTGGAATTACGGAAAGCGTTCGCAAGTGGGTGTTTGTGTAAGACGAACAGCTATGTGTCTGACGCGAGTGTGTGTTTGACGATAACAGAAAGACAACGGTTACGACGATCGTGTGATGCCGCCAGCATGATTTCTACTCCGAAATTTGCTCGCGAAGATGAACCGTTAAAACATGTTTGACCTGGGCCGATCATGAAGGCGGTACAACGTCGCTTCAACGAAGCGTTATCTGCTACGAGGAAAGTATTGGGGAATGTGGGCTGTTTATGAAGACGGGGATGCATTATAACACAGCGTCGCTAAGCGTGAGCTGTCACCATGAAAGAATATGACAAACTGACAGGTGACGCACGCGCCAGATGTCTCACAGTACTAGTCGGCTTTTGCACGAGAGGAGTATGCGTGCGACCAGGTCTATTGGTTAGAGTATTGGGATGCTGTGCCCAAACGCAGACATGTGACTCCACTGTCGGTCATGCATTTCATTTACAGCGAAGCTGTATATAGCTACGCGAAACCAAAATCATCATATCGCAGAAACTATCATCATCAACAATGGCTCGAGCGTCGTCGTCTTCCACAGCGGGCATGTTGGCGCCCCTGCCACTTCACCCGAGTCCAGCGCTCCGCTCGCTACCGCCGCCCTGCGTGCCCTGTCAATCAGGCTAAGCTGATCGTCCAAGGCCTCGCTGGCCAGCAGCGACTCCCACCGCTCCGCAGTCGGGTGTTGGATGGGGGGTAAGGCAGTAATGGTGCGACACGCCCATGTAATGTGGGATAGAGTGGCTTTCTCGGAATACCACGGGCAGCGTGAAGGGTATGCCGTGGGGTGGATTTTGCTGAGGAGGTGGAGGTTAGGGTAGGTACCTGCCTGGATAGGTCTCCAGCTGGTAGCCTCCTCATTGGTGAGTGAGCGATGAGGGGGAGAGTATTTTCTTCGGGTACCCTTATAATAATCTAGAATGGACGAGTAGTCACACGGTAATGGAACGGTTGTCTCAGGGGCAGGGTGATCGGGTGCTCGGCTTGTATACCCTCGAGCGACCCTGTCCGCCGCCTGGTTTTCCTCCAGCCCCGCGTGGCCAGGTGTTCATATGATCTTGTGCATGATCGGAGGTGTTCGAATGTGCAGCTGTTCGCCAGCGTCGTGTGCCCTTAGGAGGATATTGAGCGCAGGTTGACAAACGCGTCCTTTCAGGTAGTTGCGGCCGGCGACCTGGCACTCCGTGAGAACATGAAACGACCATCCTAGCTTGTTGCCGTTACCAATGGCAAGTGCGATGGCAACTTCTTCAGCCTCCGTGATGTTCTGGCAGTGGAGGGAGGCACTGGCTAGCTCCCTGTGGTGGTGGTCGAGGACGACCGCCACTGCTCGAGTGCGGGTGGTGTCATACACTGCAGTGCTGCGTCGGTGTAGCAAGTGGTGTTGTTTTCACCGTACGTCAGGGCTAAGGCCTCAACTCGTGCTTCCCGTCGGCCCAGGTGCAGTAGGGGGTGAGTGTTGGCGCAACGGTGAGTGTTGAGCGGACATGATCTGGGACTAGGTGGAGTCGGGCTGCCTCCCGGAGGGTACCAGTGTGTCCGAGGAGCTGCAGGAGGGCGCAGCCTGTGGGTGTGAGCGTTAAGCGCTGGAGCTGAGGGGCCATTTGTGCTTCGCATAGCTCCGTGAAGGTGTTATGTACCCCTATGGCAAGGAGTTTGCTCGATGGGGCGCCAGGGGGGAGCTTTAAGGCCACCCGATAGGCCCGATGCATCATGGCGTCAATTTGGTCGCGTTATTGCTGATTTAGGTGATGGTAGGGGAGGCCGTAGAAGATTCTACTCACTATCAGACTTCGAACGAGCTTGAGAGCGTCTTCTTGCCGCATGCCATGGCGGCGGGTGGTGACACGGGCAATCATGCGGGTCACTTGTAGCGTTCTCAAAACGCCGCCGCCATCGAAAACAGTTATGCGCGTTGTTTGTGTGCCCGCACACAACCGCTCTCAAAACGCTGGCTACGTGACAGAACGGCCGTTGTCAACACGGTTAGGGGAGAGGCGGGCGAGAGTCCAGAGAGAGTCTGGGGCACAGGTGGCAGAGGCCGGCAGGGCTGCGCGCATGCGCCGCACTGGGAGAGTGGGCACGCACACGCACAGTCTAGGGCAACGTTCTTCTAGGGTACAGCGTACTAGAATTCTAGTACACTGTATCTAGGGTGCCTCGATGCCCTTCTCGCCCACCGCTCCCCTTCCACAGGGAAGTCGCGTTTGCTCTCCGCCGTGCGTTCGCTCCCCGCGAAAGCGCGCGCACCTTGCCCTCACGTGCTTTTCCTCGCACATAAGTCGCGTTTTCTCTCCGCCGTGCGTTCGCTCCCCATGAAAGCCCAAGTCCCTCGCCTTAGCACGCTTTCACTCGCTCATAGGTCGCGTTTGCTCTCCGCCGTGCGTTCGCTCCTCGTGAAAGCGCGATGTCCCTCGCCCTAGCACGCTTTCACTCGCACATAAGTCGCGTTCGCTTTCCGCCGTGCGCTCGTTCCCTGTGAAAGTGCGCGTCCCTTGCCCTCACGCGCTTTCACTCGCACATAAGTCGCGTTTGCTCTCCGCCGTGCGTTCGCTCCCCATGAAAGCGCGCGTCCCTCGCCATAGCGCGCTTTCACTCGCACATACAGCAAACGGCCAATGAGAGTTTTTATTTTTTATAGCCGGACGCGACCATCGAAGAGTGAGCCCTTAACAACTTCGCTGAAGAAAGAAGTCGTTGTAGTTAATAGCTAGTGTCACAACAATTGCTACCTTAGTACAACTGCAGATGGTAATGATAGAGTTAGCAACATAACTGACTAAACAAGGCAGTCAGTGGTACTAATGGGCGTCCGCTACCAATTCCGAACACAGCACAACCGAGTTCAACCTTTCTATTCTATAACACATTCGAGGGGGTACCCAAAAGTAACCGGAATTATTTTTAGAAAGCTGTGTATTTATTTATTTTCTTACAAAGCAACCTTATCACCTTCAAAGTTCTCTCCGGTACACTTGATGCATTTGTCCAATCGGCCATTCCATTCTTCTAAACATTTTTCAAACTGTTGGCTAAGATATTCACGTATGCCTCCTGCACTCCTTGAAAGTTGGAAAGTTTGAAAGTTTATTTAACATAAGTAAAATGTCTCTATGACTGCTGGCATCTCTACTGAATCAAATGCTTTTTCATAATTTATGAAAGCCATATAGAGATGTTGATTGTACTCCGCAGATTTCTCTATTACCTGATTTATGATATGAATATGTCATAAATCCGGTTAAAGCCAGCCTGTTATCTTGGTTCGCTGAAGTGTTGCCTTCATTTTATTGGAAACTATCTTGCTGAATATTTTATACAATACTGAACAAATAATGGTTCTATAATTCCTCAATTCTTTAACGTCTCCATTCTTATAGATTAGTATAATGTTGGCATTCTTCCAGTTCTCTGGTACACTTGTAGTCGTGAGGCATCGCGTATAAAGACCCGCAAGCTTTTCAAGCATGATATATCCTCCATCTTGGATTAAATTGACTTATTTCATCTTCTCGAGCAGCTTTTCCTCGGGCCATGGCTTGAAAGGCCCTTCTAACTTCATCGCTAGTTATAGAAGGAGCTTCTGTATCCTGTTCCCGGCTATTTCGAATGAAAGTAGCTTGGCTGCTCAGGGCCCTGTACAGGTCAGTATAGAATTGTTGTGCTCCTTTTACTATGTCAATCGAAATTTCTGATGATATTACCCTGCTTATATTTCAGTGCATACATTTTGCCTTGTCCTATGCAAGTTTTCTTCTCACTGATTTTATGCTGCGTCCATATTTTACTGCTTCCTTAATCTTTTCCACATTATAATTTCGGATATCCCTTACTCTCTTCTTATTGATCAGTTACGATAGTTCAGCGAATTCTATCTGATCATCAAGTTTCCACTTTCATGTTTTGCCGTTTGTTTATTAGGTCCTTTGTTACTTGGGATAGCTTACCTACTGCTTGCCTTGGTGCCTTATCTCCCACTTCAATTGCTGCTTCTGAGATCAGCCTAGTTACGGTTTCATTCATTACCTTTATATATGTTGTCTTCATCTTCTTGTTCTAAAGCTGCATATTTGTTTGCGAGCACCAGCTTGAATTGGTCGGCTTTTACCCTTACTGCGTCTAAGTTGGCCTGTTTCTCCTTGAATAATTTTATTCTTTCTCTCTTGAAATTGAGAGAAATCCTAGACCTTACTAACCTATGGTCACTGCACTTTACCCTACCTAACACTTCTACATCCTGCACTGTGCTGGGATCGGTAGAGAGTATAAAATATATTTTATTCCTTGTTTCTCCATTAGGACTTTTCCAGGTCCACTTCCTGTTGCTGCGCTTCCTGAATAAGGTATTCATTATTCATTATTCGGAGTCTATTCCTTTCTGCAAATTCTACCAACAATTATAATGATAAATCATTGTAAAATAAAAATTACTTTGCGTTTATCTCGTTAGTATAGGCAACAACTTATATGCACGTCTTTTTAACCAATATTTCGTGGTGTTTGCTTCTCACGTAGCTTTTTACCGGGTCCACGCTGGAAGTGACCAGGGAGTTTAAACGATTCCGACGTTAAAATGCGAAGCCGTGATGCTGCAACCCAGCGCGGGAGTCGTCAGCCAGTGCTCGCACACTGCTGCGTTCGAGAACGATCATGGTTCTCTGCTCTTAGCGACGATGCTGCGTCCGGGCGAGGCCGTGAGTCAGCAAACAGACGCCTGATACTTCCGAAGGCTGTGTGAACTCACGTATACAGCTTCGGGGGCTGTCTTTGATGTATGAGCTGTAAGATTCGCATACAAGCGTGAGTAATAGTTTGTTAAAGAAAACACTAAACCTGAACCTGAACCGGTATATTCATTTACTAAATGCTGAGTTTTCCTATATCCGTGTAAATCAAACTGGCTCTATTGTAGTATTACTGCCGTTAAAGGAGTGTGTTTGGACACGAGTAATCAGAGGAGTTTTATGGCTTAGGGTCAATTTCGAAAGCAGCTCGGGAGCATGCAGGTCGGTAATCACGTGAGGCAATGAAAGGATCTTAAGTGGTGCGCTGTATCCGCTCCTTTTGGTGCTTGTCGATGTGGCGTAGTGACCAAGGAATGTTTTCTGTTGGTCGAATACGCTTTGATTTCTTCCATTTCTTTCCGACTCTTGCGTCTTCGATAGCTTTCTTGCATGTATCCTTTGGCTCCATGTACTTTTGCTTGTGGATGTTACAGTGCGCGAAGCGTTATTTAATAAGTGAATAACTGTCTAGCTAGGCTTTTGGTGGTCTGCCATTATAGCTTTGTTTATATTCCCACAAAGCACAGATTTGTATGCGTGTACATGTATCAGTCGTGTATCAGGGCGCATGAGCGCACGTATTTGTGCTTGTGGGTGCGCGTGGGCCGTCGAAAGCAAGGAGGTGTTTCAGCGTAGGTTTCACTTTAATTGCGTAATACTCTTTCCGATGGTCGTCCGAAACGCGGGCTGTATTGAATCACATTATTTTGATAAGTTCTGTAAATATGCTTTATAGTTCTGCTAATAACCATATTCTACTTTTTCATGGAAATTTTGCTCGCAAACGGCTTGCTTGGCTCACATCTAAATTTTTGTAACTAAGGCTACTTGTGAGGTAAATGACCACGCACGATGTCCGCTTGGCCATATAACAAAGTTGCACTAATAGACTCTTCATGGCTGCCATATTCTGTATACTTTCCATGCATTTCAAAGTTATAATTTGAAAGTGACGCAGCTGTTCATTTTGCCTGACTTGCACATGCAATGTCGCGAGAAAAATAAACTAGAGTTACAAGACAAACTAGTTCCGCTTGCCACTCGACTTTGTCATGCCTATGCATTTGCGCCTTCGCTAAAACGCGTGTGCAATGTTCGGGGCCACAATCTCTTGCTGATGGAAGTTAAGTGCAAAGAATTTACAAGGCTGACAGGGTCAAAAAATACTAAAAACAAAGATAATCCGCAAACAGCGCCGCCAACTTGTGCTCTGGACTGCCGCCAAATGTAATTCTGTGCCATTGAATTTAGTTTGCCGATCAGCACATGTAGAATACTTTCCGCTTCAACAAGGCATTGTGATGCAAAAAAGGTGCAATGAACAGAGTAAAGGCCCCATAAAAGCAGAGAGCAAGTGAGCCTGGGAAGGAGAACGCTGTGAGTCGTGAATATGGATTGAAATACTAAACATGCAAAAAGCGTCTTATTCTTGGGGCTAGTGAATTTACATTTTTCTTGAGTAAACGTTATTTAAAAACGCCTCCTCAATCCTGCTCTCTCAAGCGACACTTCCATTGTGACGATTTGTTTGCTTTCGACGAAAGAAGGCT
Organism: Dermacentor silvarum; assembly: GCF_013339745.2. Classification (NCBI taxonomy): domain Eukaryota; kingdom Metazoa; phylum Arthropoda; class Arachnida; order Ixodida; family Ixodidae; genus Dermacentor; species Dermacentor silvarum. The sequence continues at coordinate 9,326,753 of NC_051161.1, forward strand.
AATCATTCGAGCGCGATAAGATTGTAATGAAGTTTCGTAGGAGCATTCTGATTTCCGTGCTTTGTCGTCAGCGACGGTGGGGCATCTGCCAAAAATGTCTTACATTATTCAATGTACTGTCTATTTATTTGCATTTTGCAAAAGCGAAATAAAAACCAGATGCCTCATTTGAAGCCCTGTTGCCATTACTGCGTTACGCGGCAATAAATTCATCACCGTAACATTGGTATTTGAAGTTGGACGTCGTGTTCTCATTATACATCTTATTCGCACGGGCTATGAATAGCACAAGCGGGTGCTGTGGCCGGCACATAGATTATGTATATTAAACATACCTAGAAATGATAGTCCAAGACAAACTAAATGGTGTATCGAAATAGGAAATATGTACAGGAAATACAATATCACAAGAAAAATGGTGACCTTTTCCCGTACTTCACGTCGTTTTCATACGGGTATGCTGAAACGTGCTTGTCGAGGCTTCAAAGAAAATGTTTAGTACTTCTTCTTAAATAGCGTTACGCAAAATAGTTCATTATTATACCACGTAGATTTATACAAAAGCGTAACGGTCGTCATCTACAACTTGTTTGAATGGAGAACTTATAACTTATTATGATGCCTTTGTCAAATTCTGCAAAGCTTGAATAGGATGCCGCAATGTTTGTGCAAGTTACCACTCATTTTTTCCTCACGAACAATTTTTTTACACAGCTCGCATTTCGTCAATGACTTTTGAAAAAATTATGGTCTTAGTTTTTTATGGCCAATACGTGGGGGCACCGCTACTCGGGCTTTTCTCGCGCATGACCGCCAGAATCAGTGAGAAACACAAAACATATACGCTTGAAATTGCACACTACTCCTCTACCAATCTCTCAACCCACCATGTTGTGGCTTTTGTTGTTTGCCGGAAGAGCTATAAATTTAGAAGCGCTTGAAGCCCACGTCTTATCACCTCTGATGCAGGCGCCGAGGAGGCAAGCCTGCGTAGTCCGAGGAGCGTTTCTCCTCTAGTGCAAGGGCCCACGTGCAGCGAACCAGCCCCAAAGGCTCCATCTGGCTTGGAACCGCTTGCTGCAGTCGAGTTCTGTCAAAGAGAAAACAAAATCTCCTTCTTGGGCTGTCAAAACAAAAGTATCGTGACTGTTCCGCCAACGTACAATGATGTTCTTTTGCAATGAGCGAAAAAGTTGTAAAAACAGATTTAAAATCGCGCCCCGTGCGTAGCTAGTGGTGCCGTGACCGTCTTTTTTTTTTTCGGTGTCGTCTTGTACCACTCACCCTTTGTAGTTTGCGCAGAACTCAGCGACATGGACTGACGCCAGTGGTGACAAGGAATAACAGGCAGCACTGATGCTGAGATACGTAATTACCTTAGGACCACCGGATTTGAAGCCCGCCGGAAAAAAGTAATGCGCCAAGCACAGGAGGCACTTAGCCCGATTTGGTGAGGGAGCAGCTGTTCAGACGAAGCCGCTGATGGAACATTTAGTTGCAGAGCCCCCTTTTCTCTGTATTTCGTGGAAATTCCTTCCGGGAACGCAGTCACCTTATTTTTTTTCTTGGCTTTTGAAACGCTAACAGCTTTTGTGCTTTCTCCTTGCAAACTGTCGCTTAAAAGTCCGTTGCTGCATGTATGTCCTCTGCTTAACCTCGGCGTTGGTAGGCGCGCAAGGCGCAATTGTATTGTAGTGCTTGCGGTCATGGTTGCCGCGTTTATTACTCCTTTCTTGAAGATAGCCCTGCGGTCAACTGAGTTTTAAAGATTGTTTACCTCAATAAGGCAACTAGGGCATGGCACAACCCAAGTGCGCTTTTGCTTGCTGGTCCTTTTCGTTTTGGCGCCGGTGCAGCCCAATTCGACGATAGCGCGCTTTAGCTTTTTGTAGCACAAGAGTGATAGTGGCTCAGGGGCTATGACGTTTTGTTGCTGAGCAAAATGCCGTTTTCGATCCCTTGTCACTGAGGCCACATATCAGTGGGGGCGTAATGTAAAGACGCTAGTATACTTAGATTTAGGTGCACGTTAAGGAGCCTTCGCTGCCTTTAGTCAGGCCAACACCTCCTAGACAGCTTAGGAGGTGTTGGCCAGGCGCGCAGCGAGTCACGTGGTCAGGCGGCGACCCAGCTGCGGAGAGCGCATGCGCCAAGCCGGCGGCAGCGGAGCTCGGCGCGGCGAGTCACGTGATGCGTTGCCAAGGCTACTGCGCCGCTGTGGTCAAATTGCTGGCGACGGCGACACTCAGCTCGACCTCCTTAGTAATGCTTTCGCTATAAAAATGGAACACATGACATCTACAAAGAGGACATGTTACAATGATGCTATGTATCTGAATGCCCCAAAATGACAATCTCAAAACAATGTAATCAGAATAAAATGTTAAAATGTTACATTCAGTATTTGAGTTTGCAACATGAGAACTTGAATAGGTTGAAGCAGGGCTACATGAGCTTTAAAGCATGCCATCAGAACTAACGAAAATGCAGCTGTGTACTTTCACAGCAAATATGCCTTCAATTTAATCCTGCATCGTGCAGGCTATCTAATCGCGGAGCACAATATAGCCGAAAATATTGGATGATGGCGATGGCTTTCCTTTCAAGTCGCATCCTTGTGCTGCGTCCATTAAGCAGCTCGGCAAGATGGCTGATGGGTACTATGAATGGCTTGTTGCAAATAAGGCAAACATATAGCGACGAAGTTTGGTTTGTGGTCAATTGGAGACGGAGATAAGAATAAAAGGAAATGCTTGATGGTAACCTGATAGCAATATCCCGTATGTTACCCTAGGCTAGCGGAGCGGAAAAAGGGAATGAAACATAAATAAATAATGAGAGGCCACACCATGCGTGTGTGTGCAACACATGCACTAAAACAAGAACAAGGTAATGGGTGTGGTCAATGGCGCAGCCTGGCCAGTCCCAAGAAGCGCACCATCTTCTGTGCTGACAATTAGTGAGGTAGTTTTTGGATGTTTCGTACATTTCGGAATTCGTTAGAGTATATTGGTGCTCAAATTTCTGATTTCATTGAAAATTAGTAAAAGCAGCAGATGAATTCTATACTGGCCAGTACAGTACCCCGAGCAGCCAGGTAACCTTCAATGGAAATAGTGATTAACATGATACAGAGTCTCCTTCTATAACTAGCGGTGAAGTTGTAAGGGCCTTGCAAGAAATTTCCCGGGAAAAAGCGGCAGGAGTAGGCGGAATAACAGTCAATTTAATCAAAGATGGAGGACATATATTCTTGAAAAGCTTGCGGCCCTTTATACGCAATGCCTCACGACTTCAAGTTTACCTGAGAGCTTGAAGAATGCCAACATTATACTTATCCATAAGAAGGGAGACGTTGAAGAAATGAAAATCATCGGCCTACAAGCTTGATTTCAGCAATGTTTAAATTATTCACCAACACATTTTCCAACGGAAACAGGGCAAGACGACTTCAATCAACCAATAGAACAGGTTAGCTTAAGGAAGAGATATTCTACAATGGATCACGTCTATGTCACCAGTCAGCGAATTCAGAAATTCGTGGAATACAATCAACCTCTCTAATGGCTTTCATAAATTATAAAAATGCATTTGATTGAGTAGAGATACGAGCAGTCATGGAGGCATTGCGGGATCAAAGAGCACAGGAGGCATACTTGAATATATTGTGAAATATCTATAGAGTCCACAGCCACCATGCTTCTCCACAAGATAAGTACAAAATTACCTATGGAAGAGACAAATTACCTATCAGGCAAGGAGAGACAATCTCTCCACTGCTATTCACTTCATGCTTGCAATTATTCAAGCTTTTAGACTAGGAAGGCTTAGGAGTGAGGATCGACGGCGAATAACTTAACAACCGTCGATTTGCAGAAGACATTGTCCTGTTCAGCAACAATGGGGATGAAAATTGCTCACCGGGGACTCCTATCATGAGAAAAAAAGTTACAGAATAAAAATGGAATGGAGTGCATACGCTGGAATTACCAAATCCTGACTGGGAGCTTACCATTGTCGTTGAAAAGATAAAAAGTACAGACATTGCATTCTACCGGTGCTAACACATGGGGCAGAAACTTGGAAGTTAACAAAGATGCTCAAGAAGAGGTTAAGGACTGTTAAGAGGTTAAGGAGCAAAAAAATTAGGCGTAACGTTAAGAGACGGGAAGAGAGCGGTGTGGATCAGAGAAAATGGGGATCGCCGATATTCTAGTTGACATTAAGAGAAAAAAAAATGGAGCTGGTGAGGCCATGGAATGCGCGGCGCAGATCACCGGTGGACCATTAGAGTTACACAGTGGGTGCAAAGGAAAGGAAAGAGCAGTCGAGGACGGCAGAACATTAGGTGGGATGATGAAATTAGCAAATTTACAGGCGTAAAGTCGGAATCAGCTAGCGCAAGACAGGGGACATAGAAGAGCGCAAAGACAGATGTACGTCTTGCAGTGGACATAAAAAGAGGCTGACGGTGATGATTACAATGGCGATGATGATTTATAAATTTAGTCTAAAAAGAAAGAAGTGATTGTAGGGACTTTATGAACAGAACAATGTACCCAACTTTCCTCTAATAAAAATAAAAAATAAATAAAATATGGAAAGATTTGACGGTTTGTGCTTTTGGGTGATTCCCAACGAAGGCATTAAACAGTTTTGCTGAACACAAAAAAAAAACAAAGCCTTCATTGAAATGAAGCTATCCCAACTTATAAAACTAACATTCGGAATACGTATAGGCAAGGGACTCTGGAGACGCTAATGAGACGGATGTGTCTACTGACAAGGAATGATGTAGGTCGAAACAACTTGCACCTGACGGACGCTCAAATTCACAGATATCTGGAGAAAGGCTCACGAAGAAAGACAGAGACGGCTTGGGTGCCAAAAAGGTGTGATGGTTCAATGGGAGTCTAAAAGGAAAATGTGTTGACCTACAAGAACGTCTCAAGTCACGAAATCTAAAGAACGAGTGGCTTGACTCAAAGAATCAGGAAGTGGTATGAATATTACTGGTGAAACAAGAAATAACACAATGTTACGGAAGAACTTACCAAATGAAATAGTAGAATATGTTTCTGAACTTTTATAAGGAGCTTAGCAGAAAAAATACTGTACTTAAAAGCCTGCGTGCTGTTAACACATATTTTTGGAAGAACAACAACAACAAAGTTGTAGTGGAAAATTACTTATTGCAACAAATAACATAGCTAAGAATCATTAAAGCACAAGCTAAAATGTTTTGAGGCACCACTTTTCGCGCAGATCAATTTTGGATGAAGAGGCTTCCGTGCTCTCGCTAAGTACAGTGAACTTCCGGTTCTATGCTGGCCAGCTCGTATAATTTTGAGACGGAATTATGCATTCTCTCAAAGTACGAAAGAAACTGAACTCACGATAAAAATAGATCGAACTTCGACCGAAAAACAGAAACAGTGAAAGGAAGTGAGATGATGTGGTGAAACCAGGAAGTAAATGAAGCAGCCATGAGTCCCCGAGGCTGACGAAAAGTTTATCTCTTCCGTGCTGTCATAACGTTCCTCTGTAAAGTTCTATCCACAATGTCAGAATTTTCAGCGTCTTCACAGGAACGATGAAGAAGCTTTGGGTCTTACTTTAAATTTTGTTATCTATACGTATGAATTGTAACTGAAGCTTCATTTTTATTGTTCGGAAGAGACTAGGGAGAGTTTGACGTGGTAGAACGTTTGCAACGCGCACTGGCTGTTTTTACTTCGCTTTAGCAACAGTTTGTTAAATACTAGCGTTATGCGCCAGCACCAATTTGTTAAAATAACTGAAAATATTTGAATGAGAAACTATTTTATTTTACTAAACTATGCTGCGTCATTCCACGGAATCTCCAAGCTGTGTATGCGCGTCAGCAGTGCGATGATTAGAGAAACGAATTTCTACATCTTACTCTTGCAATTGTGATGTTCCAGCTGCTGAAGGTTATTCAGTGCACATGTAAGTATCCATTGTCGGATGAAAGTGAAAATAAACAAGAATTTTCTCTGAGTACCCCGATTCGACCACTGCTAGAGAAAACCGAACCAAAAGTCGCGAGAAGCGCGCTTCTCCACGCGATATACAGCACATTCGAAAGCTGCTATTTTCGTCAGCCAAGGCCGTATTGAACCAGTCAGCATGGCTGCGTCGCAGGTGACGGTTGAAGGAAGGTCACGTATCGAACGCATTGCCATTCTTGTAGGAAAATCTTGCACGGTGGCTTACCTGATCGAAATTTATACATAAAGTTACGTATGTTGTAGCACGACTGGCTACAACACAGCGAACACGCTAATATGTACAGGGCAGGCACAGCCGAACTAAGAATACGAGAATTTCCACATGATTGTGCTGCAGACAGTGTTCCTCGAAAGGCTAATGGACTACTCGGTGCGGTATCTCGCGCCTTCTCGTCATGTTTTTAATGCGTTCGCTTTCTTAGGGTACTTCACACACTTTCCTGGGGATATCTATGCATCTGTCTGTGTTCGTATCTATGTATATTTTTGTGTAACCATTTTCCCGCGTTTCCGGGTGAATGGGTAGTCAGTGGTCGAACGGGTAGCGCATAAGGCTGCTGTGCTGACGTAACAGGGTTGGAACCCAACCATCAGACCTGGTCAACTTAGGTCACTGAGTATGTGACATTGTGTACCACCTTCGTTTTACCTAAGACAATCTGCCTCTCGATATACGCAGATGACATCTGCCTTTGGACTTCTGCAGTTACTCGGCTTCAGGTGCGTGCGCGTTTGCAACGGGCAGCAACCTTGGCATCAGCATATCTTCAAGCACAAGGCTTCACTGTGTCAACCGAGAAATGCGCATTGGTTGCATTCACAAGGAAACTTATGACACCATACCCAATCTATATTAATGGACACACTATTGCCTACGGAAAGACCCATCGTTTTTTAGGTGTAATAATCGACCGCAATCTTTCCTGGAGCCCTCATTGCTCGTACCTGAAGAAAAAAAACTGTCGTCGATAGCCCAGGTACTGAGATTCATGTGCGGGAAAACATGGGGCACATCTGTACGCTCCATGCTTCAGTTGTACAGAGCTCTATTTCTGAGATACCTACGCTACAGCCTTCCAGTGTTGTCCAATACGTGCAAGTCAAATGTTCGCTCGTTGGAGAGCTTACAGGGCCAAGCACTGCGCACTTGCTTAGGACTTCCTCGCGGCGTGTCAACACCTGCAACAATCGTCCTCACCAAAGATCATCCGATCCAAACATACGTTGCAGTGGATTGTCTCAGGGCGCATATCCGCCATCTTTCCCGCGTCCCCGATCATCACTTGGCGTTCTTGCCTTCGCAGAGACCTCGTTCCACGTTTTCTAAAGTTATCGTCACCAATCCAGATTGCCTTCCATCAGGATACACCCCAGCAGCAAGGCCTTCATTACCCTTGTGGTGCCTGCAACAGCCCCAGGTTCGCCTAAGTATTCCGGGAGTAAAGAAGAAGGCCAATCACCCAAGAATAGCTTAAACAGATGACGCTGCTATTAATGAATGAGACCTACTGGGACCGAATACACATCTATACCGATGGTTCCGTCTCATCTACCAGTTCTTCAGGTGCCGTTGTCATTCCGGCTACGAAAACCACACTCAAGTTCAAACTGTCACACGTGACATCAACAGCGGCAGAGATTGCTGCCCTGCGTGCTGCTGTACAATACCTTCTGCAAGAGACACCTCAGAAATGGGTCATATTTTGTGATTCTAAGGCAGCACTTCAGAGTCTGCATTTTGCCATTTATCACAAGACTCATGAGCAGCTGGTATATGAGATAAGAGAAGACCACCATCAAGCTATCGCTAAAGGGCATGAAATTATATTTCAGTGGCTACCGGGACATACCAGCATTGCTGGTAATGACCTCGCCGACGAAGCCGCCCGGTCTGCTCATCTGGAAGGCCGACCAGTCCCAATCCCCTTATCCAGGACCGACGCTGCAGGAAAACTTCATATCGTGGCTAAAGCTATGACATACAAATATTGGTCTTCTCTTAACCTCCCGAAGTGTCATCTCCACAAAATTGACCCATCCTTGAAGCTACAAGTGCCATCAAACATTTCCCGCTCTGAGGCGACAGTCTTGTGCCGTCTCTGGCTCGGGGTGGCATTTACAAAGGCCTACTCATTCCGCATTGGAATTGGGGATACACCCATGTGCGACTCTTGTGGAACTACAGAAACAATTGAACATGTCTTATGTCTCTGTCCCCAGTTCGACGTCGAGCGTGAAGCTCTCCGGACAGCATTGAACCGGCTGGACTCTCGACCATTTTCTGAAATGAAGATCCTTGGACCATGGCCGTATACGTCGATGGCACAGAGAGCCACGAAATACTTGTTGCACTATCTCAAGTCGACACGTCTTGGCGACCGTCTGTAGACTTCGTGCGAAGCTTATTTGTGCGCGAAACTGTGCTCTCTCTATTTCTTTCTCTCTCTTTTCAAGCCTATACCCCCTTTTTCCAGTGCAGGGTAGCAAACCGGACGTGCGTCGGGTTAACCTCCCTGCCTTTCCTCTCTTCTATTTCTCTCTCTCTCTCTCTGTACCACCTTCGCACGTTAACTGTATCGCGCGAGAACACAATAATATGGTCGTACGTCGTCCCGAAAAGAACATCGCATTAGACGACTCCTGTACAGGAGAGTGCTTAGTGCACTGGAGAGTACTTCTGTCGGCCTCGCTGATCATCGCCACTTAAAGAAGTTAAAATGACGCGTGATCGACGCCCGCGCGATAGAGTTAAAAATGCGGGAGGCTGTACACGTGTGCCGCTCTTCAACAAACCTCTTTCATGCCAACGTGGATCACAGTAGACTTTCTGGGCATATGCCACCCGGCCTGTGCTGGTCGTCAGTGACACCCTTTGATGCCAACTTGCGTCAATCGGTGCGTGCCATGAATGTCTGACGCCAGCTTGGGTAACTAGATATGCGCCACTGGGACTGTGCCCGTTTCACAACGACGAAAAAGATTCCTCGAGAGAATTCGATGGTGGGCGGAATTGGCCCCACGTCGCAAGGGTTCCTCGGCGACAACAAGCCAACGCATTAGCAGGCTGCGCTACAAATACATCGGGCATGTGCCGCTTTTCAATGAGAGCCTTCGCGCCAACGCTTTAGCGAGCTGCGCCGTGAATGCACTGGGTATTTGCCGCTCTGGCGTCTGGTCAACTTGGGTCACTGAGTAGGTGCCACTGAGAGTTCGTCAAGCGAAGGAACAATTCTCAGCTTTCGCAGCCACCGGCGTGCCATGCCTCTCGTCTCGAAGGCCATGCGCGGACTTCTCGGCAGTGCCACCAGATGCCGCAGCGCGTCGAGAAAAAAGGGCTAGAGAGGCGCCCGGTTGCCGCAGGACACGTTTCTCAGCGTTCGCATGCATCAGTGTGCCATGCATTTTGGAGGCCACGCGCATGCTTCGCGGCGGCTGCGCTAGATGGCGCTGAGTGTTTTTAGGGAAGCGCAAAACAGGAGTCCCGATGCGGTAGACGCCTCTTACATAACTTATTTCGACTGATGCAGTACATCGTGTATTGATTCAATGCCAAATGCACTACGGTCGAAAGTCATCGTGAGATGGGTTCTACCGCAATTTCTTTCGTAAGCCGTAACTGTGCACTGCCGTGTAAGTGACACAACTTGACGCCCAGAAGGAGACACCGCAAGTTGAACTGCTGGTATTGTCTGCAAGGTGAAACTAGCTTGTTGAAACACCAAAGGACTCGGTGCACAATCTCCGTCATTCCAGTTGATTTGCATCGCGTTGTTCTTTTTCTTCTTTTTCTCGGAAAACACGTGGTGTACTAGGCGAATACTCACTCCAATAGTGGGACACTTGTGCTAATTAAACGCGTGATGATTGAAACAATGCGAAAATTGAATATAATTTTAAATATTTTCGGTGGCTATGGTGTTGGGCTGCTGAGCACGAGGTCGCGGGATCGAATCCCGGCCACGGCGGCCACATTTCGATGGGGGCGAAATGCGAAAACACCCGTGTGCTTAGATTTAGGTGCACGTTAAAGAACCCCAGGTGGTCCAAATTTCCGGAGTCCCCCACTACGGCGTGCCTCATAATCAGAACTGGTTTTGGCACGTAAAACCCCATAATTAAAAAAAAAATATTTTCGGCCCTGTAACAATGTCTACTGAGCCGCCTAATAATTTTATAGAAACAATTTTTACAAAACATCTTAATCTTCTGTGTAACCGGCAGCTTTCATAATAGGTAATAAGTTCCTTGAAGCTTACCTATTTGTGCACCAATTTTAGGTAAGTACCTGCTCAAACTTAATATGCACACCACTTAAAAAATTAGTCATTCCTGCAACACTGGCTACGGTAAATTTTTACAGATGGCGATTAATATCTGAAAACATTAATACACTGCGTTGCATGCAATAGAAATTAACCCAAACATTTCTTCCTACTGCGAAGAAAAGCTGGAACGTGAAGCTTTAAACCGTGATGGTGGAATTATTTTCAGGCAAATTATAATAATAGCTGCATGGCTCACAAAAATTCAGGACGAAATTAGCAAGCAGTGACCATGGGCAGTATTTTTACAGTTTTTTTGCATTCATGTGTCGGCAGTGACAAAAGACCTTTCCGGGTAGAAGGTAATCTAGCTGCCTCATTGAGGTGCGCGTATGCGACCCACTGGCGTTTACCATTGCGCCATCAGCGCACCAGAACACATCGATATATTGAAAATAAGATAAAAAGTGACTTAAATCAATTTTAGTTATTTATATCCACCGCTATATTTCTGCCGTCATGTACAAATGGCCAGTCATTCTATGTATCGCGTACAGCGGAGCGCATAAACGACTTTCTACGTACTGCATTGTCAACACATGTGAAACCCGATCGAATTGATTATTTTACGTGCTCACCACTGGTGCTCGGTTTTAATGGGTTTTGCTGGACGAAACTAAAGCGCTCGAACATGGCTATCGGAAATAGTCCGACAATTAGGTGTTCCCCGCAAAGGCCTTCTAAAGGTCACCACGTACGGCATCGGCTATGTTTGTATGGGTTGTAGAATACCCAGAAACAGGGAGCACGTTGTTTTCCAAGCACATCACGGCAAAACTACCAGTCTTTAAATTGCTAGAAGATTTGGTTGAATTGTTTGAGCCATGAAAACAAAACAAGCGGGCACGACGAATTTGTCATGCCATAGGAAGTTTAGAAAAGGTAACTAAAAAAAAATCGCCTCAGAGATTTCCTTCATCGTCATGATACTTGCTTTTCTTGTGATATGGGTTCCATGCAAAGCAAGCAGCAGAAGCGCCACCAAGTTCAAGTTAGCACTGTTAAATGTATGACTCGCTTCGTAGAGAATCGACCTCAAAATCAAGTTGGAGAAATTTTGCCTTAGGGTTCAAAATGAGATACAGAATTCTGTATTTGTTGTTTACGTCCTGATTTGTCAATAAAGCCGCATAACTGCTAATGTTAAATTAAAATAATAAAGAAATCCTTCGCAGATGTGTGCCAATCGGAGAAACTAATATATCAAGGACAACTAAGCAGTAAAAGTGAGTTCTTACACCCTTCGGAAGTTTTGCTACTGTCCGAAATCTACCGAAGACTTTGCAAACGCTTCACATCCCTTCGCCATACACGAGCTCTGTACAGAGACCCACGTTCTTGCTTTAAATTTTAGCCGAAAGGACCAGACGCGATACCCATAAAATTGTCGCTTTGGTGTCGATCTCCATCCTATAGCGGATCTCCGAAGTGGAGCTGGTAAAACGTGACGTGAGAATAAACATATTACGGGCGAGAACAAACTGTGCAAGGAAGTTGTCTATTTGAGTGAGATATACGCAAGGTAACTAACTTTATAACCATCGATAGTTATGTTTCAAAACCAATTCGGTACTTCGATGCAGGCTGCGTTGCTGGCTGTTCTTTAACGTATTATATCGACCCACACTGGCTTTTGTCGGCTTTCCCAAAGCAAGACGTGGACTAGAGTAGATATTGGAGAAAGCTTTTTTCTTCTCCAAAGAAAATTGTTCGCGTAAGATTTTCAATGTTTACTCGAGTCGATGCCAGACGAAACAGTGCAACACTTGCTGCAAATAATACTGTGCCTGTTATTGCGTCACCACTTTCTATAAGGGCGAAACATAATTTGTTTAGATATTTATTACTAAAAAGAAATTATACATATTCTTCAGGTGCCTATACATAGCATCCCGAAAAGCCACAGTCGCATCCGAAAGCACAGCAACAACACTGCACAGGACAGTTCGCCTTGCGAACTCATCCACATTTCCTGAGGGCAATAACGCCGAACCTGTCCTCATCAAGAGAAGACACCAGCCTAGTCGCAAGAAACTGGGAGCTATAAAACTTTGAACTTCTGGGCTTGTTGTCGCACTGTGTCCAATGTCGTTATTTATGGAACTCTGCACGCTTATACATATTTGTGCATGCTGGTGCGTGTTCTTGTACTACCTTCTCTGGCTTCCCGGACTCGTGTGCAGAGCTTCGTATGTCTCCATGCTCTTTCTGTTCTATTCAGTGGTTATTGGCTCTTAGCGAAATTTCATTTCGTTTTTGCAACGATAAATAGCAGGTGCCGCCTATAAACTTTTATAAAATCATGTAATTAAGAAGAAGGTCTTTAAGAGACATAAATATTTGACCAAATTGCAATTGAGAAAAAGTAATTGGTTCGGGGTTTACACACACGCCCGTTCTCACATGCGAATTTTCCACAAGCTCCCATAAGCTTCCATAAGGTGTGGAAACCCGGGAGTATGCGCAAGTCAACACATCATAACCGCTACTGCGGGGCAACAACGTCGACATCGCGTGAGTGCCAAAGGAAACAATGGCTTACGGGGTGCCCGTTGTGGTTCTCACCAGAGTACACAAGGAAGGCGATAAACAAGCAGCAATAATCACTGGTAAAAAGGGCAGCATCACAAAAACCCCAAACTGAAAGTGACGTCCTTCATCTTAGTCAATTAATTCATCAAACATTGAAATAATTTGAGTGAGAGAAAGTTTCGCAAAAAGCCTATCGAATACTTAATAACTTTATATCTATAAATAAACCGCCGCACTCATATAAACTTCGATCATAATCGTATCATCAGTGTAGCTTCATAACTGCTGGATGCCGCTGATATTTAGCTGGCTTAAGTTGCACAAGTCTGGAATTTCTCTCGTAGATTCACAAATATAAAAGAAACTCGTCCAATGCTGTATCTCGCAATATTATAGAGCAGTTCTTTGTAAGTGCAGTGTAAGCAACATTGCGAGGTGCAAAGGTGCTCTCTCGCGCCATCCCGGTAAGTGATTCTCTTCTCCGAAAAACACGCACCGAACTCGTAGGCTGAACAAGAGGTAGAGAACCGCGGCGTGTGAGCGGACAGGGTGGCACAGAGCTGTTACTTCGCACCTCGAAGCACCGGGCTGCTTCCCCCGTCTGCTTGTCTGCTGACGAAGTTTCCATCTCGCTCCGGCAGTGATTGATTAAAGGCGGGGTGCGTATGACGCTAATTCTGAGGCTGCGCCAGCGGGGAAAGAATTGCCGTAATGGATCAATCCCGAAAAGAGCTGTGGGCAATGCGAGGAACACGAAAAAAAGTGGTAGTGCGCAGAATGTGCGGTATGAAACAACGCCTATCGTTAGGACTAGCAGCCGACTTTTGTTTTATCCTAGCCTTCTGGACATACGTTGCTTCATCCAGATGATACCGAAGTACAACTTCGCATGAAGCCCCACCGCAGAGGGAGCCGTGCAAAGAAGCCATGAATTTTGCGCACGAGGTGATATCTGAAGAGCCAGTGGCAGAAGCTAGCGCTGTAGTAAAATTGTTGGCCAGTATCCGCATAAGAACAGCGATGCCATTCCACCCCCGAGAATTCAAGTCCATGTCTTCTTGGAGTGCGTTCCACAAGAATCTAATGTTTACATTGTGCAACAACAAACGAAAATTCACAGAATGCAATTTGATTGTTCTTTATTTGTAGTACACGAAAGTAGTGGCTGCGCGGTTGCTCCGTGTGACGAATCGTGGTTAAACTTTCAGTTGAGATTGATTACCCATTATTTGTTGTGAGAAAAATATGAAGCATGTTGCTGACCATGTGTAAATGTGCTACGAAGATGCTACGAATCAGCCTCGGTAAATGCGGCTAAGCAAGGGAAACAGAAGTGAAGACGAATAACAAAAGTTGCTCATGCCGTGTCGTCGTAAACATTGTTCAGCAATAAAGGGCGCACTATGCAACATTGTTATAATCTGAAAAGAGGGCTTTTGACCGAGCTGTGGTTACATGAAGCCAAAATGTGGTAGTCTCAGCTTTTATACGTCATGAGGGGAAAAATAAGCGAACTCTGAGCGCCATAAAAGCGGTAGAAAAAAGCCTGCCCCTTCATCACAGCTATTGTTTTATTATTTCTTCATGCAGAACAGTATTTTTTTAAAATTTAGGTGAAATATACATCAATATGGGCATAGATGGCCATATTGTTAATGGGCAGAAATATACCTCTTTGATATCTATTTTCCACACTTACAATCAGTAGAAATTTGTAGCAGGTTGTTCATTCGGGCATTTGCAGGAATATATGCTTTCTAGCTTCTTCATTTTCGTCATATTGACACTCCTCAGAAGAAAGCTTTCGCGACGGAAAGAGAAAACAAATTTTCTGTCTGTTTGTGACAAGTGTAATCGTTCACAAATCTAGTATAAATGTTTAATGTGTTGTGTAGGACGTAATGTAATAAAATGTGGTGGGGTGATTGAAGTGTGAAATTGCACTGTTGCAGTCAATGGATTATCTTTGCCATGATTTAAAACAAAGATAGCCTTGTTTACTTTTAGGGCTCCACTTCAGTCTTAAAGAGACACTAAAGGTAACTATTAAATCAAGCTAAAGGGATCGAATCATTCCGGAGAACGTCTTAGGCGTTAATATTCTCGCAAACACAGCGTTATATAATAATAATAATAATAATAATAATAATAATAATAATAATAATAATAATAATAATAATAATAATAATAATAATAATAATAATAATAATAATAATAATAATAATAATAATTATTATTATTATTATTATTATTATTATTATTATTATTAGGTTTGTATACATATACACACAAGGACACGAAAGAAATAGGGAGGGAACAAGCTGAGAACTGCCACCGAGAGGGGCACAACGCCTGCCTACTCTTTCAAGAGGAGGGAATAGAGGAAATGAATATAGGAGGAAAGAAAAGAGGAAATAGCTTTAGTAATGGAGAAATTGAGGTTAATGCAGGACACCACTTGAGACTCTTCAATATAATTTTCTGTCAGTAGGGCTCAACCAGTCGTAATACGAAGATCATTGCATTAAAAGACGGAAGAAAATGCTGCTTGTTCCAGTCGATTCCATTTTGAGAAAGAACAAATTCATTGACGTTTCCCTTGACAAGCATCCGTGTACTTAGATTTAAGTGCACGTTAAAGAACCCCAGGGGGCCCAATTTTTCCGGAGTCCCCCCACTACGGCGTGCCTCATAATCAAATCGTGGTTTTGGCCCGTAAAACCTGATAATTATTTCTTGCGAACGTTTCACTTTCTCTAGATTATGTGCCACCCACGCTTTTGCGTTTCAGTATCATCGTTGTCGCGTATTGCTGGGCTGGCTTTCCTGGCTCGCGAAACTCACACAAACTGCAAGTATCAGCGAATGCCATGTCCGTGTGATGTCGCGGAATTCCCGAACGATCCACGTCACTTGATCAAGAGCAGTTGCAGTGGCGAATCCAACGCTCTTTCTAGGCTTGGTTTCTCCATGGCTACGCATTTGCGTTTTGCACGGAAGAACCCTGGTTCCGTCTGTCGACAAGGCGCTGCTTTGCTCACCGACGGCAGTAAAGGGCGGTGATGGCTTATGCAACGTCACCCCTTCCAGTTCGGCGCGGGCGACTTGAATTGCGCTAAAGATATGCGGACCCTTCAGAGGCTATTTTCTTTTAATCTAACTCTTTTTTTTTTGCATGGAAGAAACGCTGAGAGGTTTCTGAAATGGCAATTTAACAGTCAACTTTCACATGCTATTTACCTTTAGTGTCCCTTTATATAGCCAGCAATGCTTAGAAGATGCAGATATTTCTGCACAAATTCAGGCCTTCTACTAAGCCCATATGAATAGAGTCGAAAGTACCGCACCAACAACAATCTGCAGGCCATCTCCCAAACAAAAATATTATGCAGGCATTACACGAAAGGCGGTATGCAGCCCATTCTTCGCGTGTTCACCGGCAGGGCCTTCTTTCATATATATATATATATATATATATATATATATATATATATATATATATATATATATATAGCTTGCGCGCTACATCTTTAGGGGCCAAAATATAATATGAACAAAATGCTGACAAAAAAAGGTGCATTCGCTTTGAAGCAGCTACAAGTACAAGCACGTATGGTGTCAAATTAAGCTAAAAATATGCGCGAAGCTTCGACATAACGTATTGCAGCGAATCGATATTTTAAATATACAGGAATCAAAGCCAATTCTACACATCCAACGCTTTCGAGCGAAAATGTAAAATGAAACCATGGCCAGATAAAAAAAACCGAACATGCGCATTAACGCAGCCCAAAGGTCTCGTAGACTGCCAGAGCACTGTACCTGTCTGTTTACAGCGGAAACCCTTCCATCATAGACGTCAGGTCGACAGCAGTTCAATATAGGCCCATGTTTTCAGCCAGTCCTGCACGTTTTTTTTATTTTTTTTCATCCTTACTTATGCTTTATTCGCCTGCTCACAGACCATAGGTATATTAAATAAAACTGATGGAAGGGAATGCGTGCCGTTCCCGGAGAAGTGCGAAAAACTAAACACAGGCGTTATGCGCCATTGCTTTTCCAGATTTCAGCGGTCCAGTTCACGCTCACTTCTTGTTGCGTTTTCCCCAAAGCCATTGTTTCTTTCAGTTTGTTTTAGCCATCCTTGTGGCGTCCAACT
Source organism: Dermacentor silvarum (assembly GCF_013339745.2). Classification (NCBI taxonomy): domain Eukaryota; kingdom Metazoa; phylum Arthropoda; class Arachnida; order Ixodida; family Ixodidae; genus Dermacentor; species Dermacentor silvarum. The sequence continues at coordinate 9,343,798 of NC_051161.1, forward strand.
CAGACTCGTGTTTTACGCACGAGGGTAGAGTGGCGCGTCTGGTGTGAGACGTACGTATTCTTTAGCACACAACGCAATAGGTTTTACAACGCACGTAAAGTTTTTTCTGAGCCGAACGACGTAGGAGCAGCAGGAGAGGCAGCAAGAAACACTCGGACAAACACAAGCAAGGCCGCTCTGCTTTTTGGCACTCGCAGTTGATGCTAGAAATAACAACCATAAATGCACGTTGCGGCTAAGGAACACAAGCAAAGGAACAGTGCTCAAAGGAGAGCTCGCTGGTTCCAATTTGTGACAAAACATGGCGGTAGGAGCCACGGTAACTTCAATGCATTTTAGAACGCTGGAGTTACAAAGTTACACGCCAACATAACATCGCAAAATCAAATTAGCTAATAGAATATGTACATTTGAAATGTGTTGAATATATCTAAGACAGCTCTTATTGGGCGGATGCTTCCAGATTTACTAGCATGAGCATTGATTAGCAAATTGTGCCATTGCAGCATTGGAAAACGCACACAAAAAGTTTAAAGCCTCCTGAAGGTCCGAGTAGAGTGTTTCCAACAAACAAATGATTGGTGTCTTGGAGATATTGAAAAATCAACTGAAAATATTACACGCGTCACAAGACCGTGGTGAGATCAGCGATAAGGTTGCATTGACAACCTGCCCAGAATCAGAAATTTTCAAGACACTGTTCTACAAATCACAAAGACTTTCAGGGGGGGGGGGGGGGGGGGCATTTCGGTGTAGCCCAGTTATTCAGATAGTCTTGAACAGTACATCTTGAGCTGGTGGAATTTCGAGCGATATAAGCGCGTCCTGTATACGAGCAAGAAATGGAAAAATTCCGGTGGCTTGCGTGGGTGAAAACAAAACTCAAAGCCTTATCCAGGAGACAACATTTATAATACCTCATAGCAGCTATTTCATTGCAACAAACACCAGCTAGTTTAGAAAAACTTGTTGTTGGGCGAGTTGGTACATATTAGCTAACATTGTTTAACTGCGCGATAAAACGGACCACAGAGAAAGCATGGAACAAGGACGGGCTCAGACTTGCAATTAAAGTTTATCCGACAAAGACCACATATAAGTACAACCCAGGCATACACCACTGCGCATGTGCGAATAAATAAATAATTAATGAAATTAAGAAAAAAATACTTGTTTATGCCAAACGCAACTATACCTACGCTGGTGAATAAACCTCATCTCACTGTTGTGCAGATAAACTGAGGTGTCGCTGACACACTCTTGTCCCTTCTTTCTTATATGGTACGCCTCGAGTAGCTCTCTCGCTCGGCTATCTCGGCAGCAACACAAAATCTTTACTTTTTTTATGAACGGCTTTCACGGGCACGCCAAGCAGTGGACAGGAAGGTGCCCATTCGCTTTATTCCTAATTGACAATTCATGCTCACGCAAGCGTACATTCACGCACCTTCCTGTTTCGCCTACGTAGACTTTGCCGCATGATAGAGGTATCTGACAACACACTACTCCAACACAGCACATTATGTGGGAATTGGTGTGCACCCTTGGAGAATATCTGTGCTTCTTCCTATGTGCGAACATATTTGAGCGAGCTTGATGGGAGCCGAGAACGCTACCTCAACTCCATATCGTTTCACAACCTTTTTTTAAGTTGTGGGAAGTCTTGTGGACATAAGGCACAACTTTACGTTTCTTTGCGCTCCCTTGCGTCTTCAGTAATATTCTGTTCAGTCTTTATCTTCTTAAGCACTGCCTCCGCTACAGCTGAAATGACTGATTGCGGGAAACCTGCTTCTTCTAACCTTACAATGTGCCCATCAAAGCTTCCCTGTATTTTGTGTGTGCATGACTTTCTTAAGGCTGACATGATACACTGGGTAGCTATTGTCCGCTTCACCGTTTTCGAATGAGCTGAATCGTAGGGCAACACATTTTTTGGGGACCTTGGGTTATATTTCCAGCACACATGGTTATCACAGAACGTTATAACATTGTCTAAAAACTGGATATTATTATCCTTTGTTAGTTCATGGGTGAATGTCAAACCTTTGCCAAGGCGCTAAAAGATGTGTAGTACACCTGCGATGACATCGTTATACGTGGAACTGGCTTGCTTCTTTAAAAGTACAAGAAAATCGTCAACATATCGAAACACGGTAACAACCTGGTCACGATCGATCCCTTCGTTTACCGCTTTGTCAAATTCCGATAAGAAAACATTGCACAAGATAGGAGCAACGCAAGAATCTATGCATATGCCTTGTCTATGCACGTAAAAGTCTTCTTTAAACTGGATGAAGGTAGAGTTGAGATAAAATTCAAGCAACGCTAAAAACCTATCAACCCTCAACCCGGCAGAATTCGGATAAGACACTTCACCCTTAACTTCAATACATTTTCGAACAGCCTGAAACGATGCAACGGGAGGGACAGAATAAAACAAATCTATGTCAATGGAAAAGACATGACCAATGTCGTCATTCGACTCTATGAACCTAGTAACAGCTTCTGAGTTCGTTCTGTTAAACGGGTCGTACACTTTCAGGTGCGATAAACACTTCTGCAAAAACCTGCTTACTTCGTTCTGCCAAGTTCCTCTTCGCCTTTATCTTTGCGGCTTTCATTGGCACAGTTTTGAAGTTCTTTTCACAGCAGCCGTACTGGTTGTATTGTATGCCTGGGTGGTACTTATATGTGGTCATTGTGGAATAAACTTTAGTTGCAAGTCGGCACCCGTCCTTGTTCCACGCTGTCTCTGTGTTCCGTTTTTTTTTGGCAGTTAAACAACGTTCACAAACACCAGATATATTTAAAGGGGTCCTGAACCACCCCTCGGGCTTGGTGAAATGGCATTGTTCCCAGGTAGCATACGCTGCTGTGAACATCTCAGCCAAGTTTTGCTGTCGTACGCGGTGCGTGGAGCTCGCAAGCAGAGCGCGAAGTCACCTTTCTCTCAAACACTTACTTTACAACAGAAGCCATGGTCCTCACTCTTTTCTGTGTGCTTTATTTCGTAATAAAGCATACTCCAATACAGGGCTGTTATTGGTCGCTGCTACACCATGGCCGCCGCGGGGTGCCAACACGAGTTCATGGCTAAGCGCACTGGGGCTCGCTGAGGACAACCGCGTTTGGCATACGTTTAGCGCGTCGTAGGCACCAAAATCGGAAGTCGTGGCATCTACGTTAACATCCAAAATGAAATTTGAACTGCGCGCCGCGGTGACATTTTGAAGGCGGAGCGTTGTGGCCACGCCCTACTCCGCAACAAAGCAATGACACATAGAAAAGAAGGATAGACTTGGATATGAATACTCCGTCGATCCAGCTCCACTGACTAATAGTTTAGAGCAATCAATCACACATCTTTATGAGCATCCAAAATTTTTTCTGCTACAGCTACACATATAATATAGACCAGCTTCCTTTGGAGACGCTTTTTGATAAATTTCCATTACATGTGAGGAAGCAAGTATTAGGACGAAAATGTCCCGAATGTGCGATAACCACGAAGGTTTATTTATATCAGCCCCGAGCATTGATTATTGTTTAGGTCTTCGTTTTGCGGTATCTTTTGGGTGCACAATGGTTTTTAATAATCTTCTCTCTATCATGGAGTGATTGACGACATACTGAAAGTTGAGTATTTATATCCACGTATTAATCAGCTAGATGCTGACAGGAAGTTTAATTGGTTATTGAAATGTAATTAATGAACAGATTATGAGTTTTGGTGGTTATCGTTTACTAAAAAAACATACTTTTACTATGTTAAAGTTCCTTTGTTTAGCTTCCAAGAAGATTGGGTCACAGTCTTCCACAAAATGATAGAAAGGCGCCCAACATTATCTAAGCATGTAATATGCAGGGAATATGAGCGTAGGAACAGCTGGTACCTATAGCAGACCGTCGACTGAAAGTTGCGCAAAAAAGCGTTGGGGTATGAACCCAGATGATCGTGAAAGCGAAGAAAAAATGAGCTGTCATAGCTCGAGAGTAGCGATGTAACGAGCGTGTTACTCTGGGCCATTTGAAACAGATGGTCGCAGTTAGGTGCTATAGCGAGACCACACAGTGTGAGAAATCCTGGATGCCGAGCGCAAATAAATCTTTCCAGAAGGGGAACACGGCACAATAATTTATATCGTGATAATAATAGCGGAGCAATTTAAGATGCGGCGCGCTAAGGTCAGTGGTGTCTGTTCTCCTGCAGTTCTGGCCACCTGGCGCACAAGTTTTGCGTCAAATTGTGCAGAAGCTATAGCTCAGGACGGCGCCTTTATAAGCTCACACCAGAAATCCTGAACATTCATCGGAAGAAAATGTGGGGGGAGGGAGAAGGGAAGGCATTGCTTGGCGCCCTAAAAGGCAACGATAGTACGTATTCAGATAACAGAAGTTGCAAAGAAAGGCATACGCTTCAATTTTAATAATTACTTGCGTTTTGGTGTTTTTATGTTTTTAAGGCACACACTAGTTAACACTGCTCCTTACATTACAATTATATGTTGCCTTCGCAAAGCTTACACTGTGTACCGCTGAATTGACGAACTACGCCAAGTAGCAAGGGTGGCAAAACTACAGCAGGTGAACATGTTTATGCATAAATGTATACACCGGCTGCAAACTTCTAAGCGCTTCGATTGCTTACCTTCAACCGCTCGAAAGCGAACGTGCTCCTTTTTTTTTTTTTTGCACCCCGCTATTCCGCAAACAATTGTCTTGTTCTATACTTGATATCAAGTACCACTGACACACGAACGGAATGAAAATTTTTTACAATTAAGTAGTCACCAAATGGCACATTAAATACAGTGAGTGAGTGAGTGAGTGAGTGAGTGAGTGAGTGAGTGAGTGAGTGAGTGAGTGAGTGAGTAATGGCGCTGAGCCGTGCTCCCTCAAGGGCTGCAGAAGATAGCGCCAACCTTTCCTTTCCAAATGAACCACTTAGTAGTGAGTGAGTGAGTGAGTGAGTGAGTGAGTGAGTGAGTGAGTGAGTGAGTGAGTGAGTGAGCGAGTGAGCGAGTGAGCGAGTGAGCGAGTGAGCGAGTGAGTGAGTGAGTGAGTGAGTGAGTGAGTGAGTGAGCGAGCGAGCGAGCGAGCGCATGCGCGAGCTTAAATATTTTCACATACGCGAAAGCTACGATGCCGAGTGTCGGTAAGAGATTAGAGATGTAAACAAAGAGAGCCCAGCTTCTTCAGCAACAGTAGTGACGTCCTGTAGTAGTCATATAGATCTGATGATAGATCATGGGTTTCCTATATACCTCAGGTACCATTGCGAGAGTACAATACCGACATACATGTTACATCGTAAACGAAGGTTCAGCAGGTTTGGCTACGAACTCTCAACGTTCGAATAATTTTTATTTTCACTCCAGCAGTGAAACACATCAGAGAAACTAACGATTGCGCAAGCTGTACTGCGCAGGTATTTTTTTTATTTTTCCCCTCTCTCCTTGGCCTCCGACTACCTCGACAACATATTCTTCACCGAATAAAAACATTGCAGTTACGACGAAAAAGGCACAGACTAAAATTTATTTTCCAATTCAACCATCGCAAATTATTGCTTAATCCGGAACCTTACGTGACACCACTGACATCACGAACTACCAAGCACCGGCACGAAGAATCATTAACACCAAATAGCATGAGAACTAACCGTTTCAAGTTCTCCTTCTTTCCACGAACAGCTAACGAGTGGAATTCACTACCTCTGTCATCGCTGCACTGTATAAAAGTAATTGAAAGCCTTCAGGATGGATATTCACTGTATTATATTTTTGTGTGTTTAGCTAAGTATGCATGTATGCATGCAAGCATATACGTATGTATGCATGTATGCATGCATGCATATGTGTATGCATGTATGCATGCAAGCATATGTGTATGCATGTATGCATGCAAGCATATACGTATGCATGTATGCATGCATGCAAGCATATACGTATGCATGTACGCATGCATGCAAGCATATACGTATGTATGCATGCATACAAGCATATACGTATGTATGCATGCATACAAGCATATACGTATGTATGCATGCATGCAAGCATATACGTATGTATGTATGTATTTATGGATACATGCATGCAAGCATATACGCATGTGTGCATGTATTTATGGATGCAAGTATGCATGTATGCATGTACATTTCTGCTATACTTGGTTGTATTACTAGTATGCATTGAAATAATGTCTTGTCTATTTTATGCAGTGTATGAAAATATTTCCTATGTTCTGTGCATTATTATTAGCATTGAGTGCATTTTTGCCCCTCCTGCTAGGGCCCGCATTGGGCATACAGTATCTTGTAAATAAACAGAAATAAATAAACAGCTGTTAAAACTATTAAACTACCCGTTAAAGAAATAACGCAATAATTGAAAATTGAGACAGCCGGTGACTTCCAACTAAAACTTGTTTTCGTCTGCCTTTCGTCATTTAGCGTCATTTGTCTGGTTTCAGGTTGTTTAACAAGATGGAAAACCAACTATAGCCCGGCCTCGTACTTAACTCTAACTACCGTGGAGTTTTATCTTACAATACTTCAGCTAAGCGGGCAATTTTGCAAAACCATGCCTTAACAAGGTCGTCAAAAAAATGTGAGCATTGTTCCAATACAACGCTACAATTCACCACATCTACTATTCTAAAAAAGCATCACAAATATTGCACTGTAATCTCTGGCAGACAACAGCCTGTGCGAAGTTGGCCGGGCGGAATGAACGTGCCTTCCTTGCACCATCACACGGCTGTCTTTACGTGGATAACGCCTGCGAAGCAATCATGTGCCATTTTTACACTTCTTTCTTTTATTTTGCACCTCTATTTGTGCACAATGGCCGGCAGACCACGGCTTCCTTTCGCAGATGGACAGTAGAGTGCATCACGTCGCCGGCACCTGCCAATGGGAAAGGTGCATTACAATAACGAGTTCCGTGTGTCGAGCCTATTTGCAAGAGCCACAGCGCAAGGTTGTTTTCCATCTCCACAGCATCGTCCTTGTGCTGCGTACCTTTTCCGTACCCATTTTCTTCTGAATATTATCTGTGAACTTTTTCGTAAACGATTTGTGTGTTATGGAAAAGAGAGCAGGGAAATAATTTCCTACTATTTAAGAATTACGAACAGTTTGTAGGCCTGCACTGTGACCCTATTCATACAGTCCTATTTTACAGCGTAAGCTGTTATGGGCTCATTACAATAGCCGTGTCGGTTCGCGATAATGCCACCACCGGCGTTGGGCCGTAACCGCTATTGCCGGAAATGTGAAAAAAAGTACCCGTTCTCCGCCGGGATCGAGCGCAGGTCCTCTGCGCGGGAGTCGGATACTTCACCACTGAGCCACGCAAGCGCTTGCTATAATGCAGCAGAAATATTCCCTTTAAACGCGCGGCGCGCAGGCGCAGACGACCCGAGCCTCCGCCAGTATGGTAGCGCCATCTAGCCTGCAACCACCTCGCGCGCAGGCGCAGACGACGAGATGCGGTTCAGACGAGGCGCGCAATCAACACCATCCCGAGGTTAAATCTGCGCCACGTATCTGGGTACCTCTTCAGTACACGTTATGACGTCTCCTCGCAAGGTACGAACCGCGGCTGAAGAAGCGAATCGTAGAGCTACGTGTGCGGTAACTACCAGGAATCATCGGGCTCAGCAGACTGCTGTGCAGAGAGCATTACAAGGCGCAGCTCGCCGTCGACGCCGGGCGGACAGTTCAGACCGTTCTCGTGAAAATCGAGGCGAAAGCACTGAACCGCGAAGACCCTGTTGTGCGTGGTGCCGAAATTAGAGCTACTCTTGCGCCGCTCAACTAGCTTACGCTGTGACTGTGCTGCGTGTGCCACGCAGGCCTGCGACTTTTTTTGCTGTACAAAACATGAGGGATTTCAATTTTTCTTAAGTTGGTATGCACTGACCAGTGTATAAACTCATCATCATCACCTTCATTATTATTATTATTATTATTATTATTATTAGGAGCATGCTGGCAACGGCTCCCAAGAGGGGAACTGCCTGCTCTTTAGGAAGGAGAGAAGTAAAGGGAAAAGAAAGAACAGAGGCTGAAGTAAAACAATGACACAAGAGCGTACGGCAGTAGCTGCCGAATAAATCCCTGTAGGTAGCACTGACTACAAAAGAATTTAAAAAAACGTAATAAGGTCGTGTCACTCCCAAAAGAAAAATGCGCAACTGAAGGGGGAAGGCAAGTGATTATCTTTGAGAAAAGTAAGGTGGACGCGATTAGCGTGGTCGCGTGAAGACGCGAAGCCACTGTGGTACAGGCATTCATCGAGAGTCTCAGACCGCAAGCAAATACGATAGTCGCTCACTAGCGATGTGCGCTGCACAATAAAAGCGGTACACTCCAGTATCAGGCGTTCAAGTGTTTCGCAGCAGCTACAAGAAGCACATAACGGACTGCCTACACCTGCCTGTTTGTAGAAAACTCCACACATCAGGAGGACACAGCCGACGCTTAGCTTAAAGAGTAGGGAACTTGCACGATGAAGCAATCCTCGACCACGAGTGCTGCAGGGTGGAAACAATCCATTTGCAACACGTTAGTTGGGCTGCTGCTTAAGAAGGGAGCGATGAATTAGCACACAAGCGTCGTCAAGCTTGCACGAAATCTCCAATGAGTTACAACTGCTGTGAACAGAAGTGTAAGCCAGTCGATCAGCCTCTCTATTTTTTTTTCGGCGACACACACGTACAAAGCTGTCTACTGACCAACCAGCGATACCCCGCGAGATTGCGTCTGCCATAGAAGTCACGGAGTCATGAAAACGTTGACACTCATGGATCGCAATAATGAACGCTGCTGATTTGAGTTTGTGTAGTTCTTTATCTGAAAGAAACGGTGACTGAACCGGTTCCTAACATAATTTTTGTCTGCTCTGCAATTCGCGATGTCAAACAACGAAAGTTCATAGTTGACGCGTAATATATGGCAAAATTATTATAGGAATGCTTTGTTATACTATGTTTTACGGTAAATAGATCTGCTTCACAGTGTGTTTCATGCGTTCTGACCTTTGAGGGTATACTAAGCATTTCCAAAAATATGCGTCATTATTGGTGTACTTGTTCACTGAATAAAAACAGAATCTTACTGACACTCTATACATTCTCCACGATCCCATTAGTTTTGTAGCAAGCTTCAAAACGAAAATAATAATTGTCTCCCAAGCAAGCGCGGCTCCAGGGAGGTGTCCGGATGGTCTGACCGCTCCTTAAAATTTGTGTGCACATGCTAGCGTACGGTACGATACAAACTCATAAAGTCCTTCTCAGCTGTTATGCAATTTTACTCTGGAGACCCAAAAAATGTTGAATGATTATTGAAGAGGACACAATACCACGTAAAAAATTATCATTATCATCATTAATCACCATCTCAACCGCCCTACTTGAAAAAAAAATCATGGATCCGCGCCCGCTAACTGCATTAAATGCAGTGAACTTGGTATTCCTACATGACACACGTACACAAAATGTGAGTCAACAAAGACGTCTGTAGCAGCCAACGCTTTTAGATTCTGCAAATTGAATAACATCCACGTCGTGCGTGAACCATTTTCGTTACTTGCCACTCCTGCTC